>NC_058040.1:13882279-14225105 GCF_019176455.1 Solea senegalensis | reverse complement strand
TTTGGATCTACAAACTATACTATGACATTTTTGTCACATTTTGCACGACATACTATACTATGACTTTTTTCTCACATTTTGCACGACATACTATACTATGACTTTTTGTCACATTTTGAACGACATACTATACTATGAGGGCCACACGGTGGTGTAGTGGTTAGCACTCTCGCCTTGCAGCGAGAAGACCCGGGTTCGAGCCCCGGTTGGAACAAGGGCCTTTCTGCATGGAGTTTGCATGTTCTCCCCGTGTGTGCGTGGGTTCTCTCCGGGTACTCCGGCTTCCTCCCACAGTCCAAAAACATGCAATGTGGGGATTAGGTGAATTGGACACTCTAAATTGACCATAGGAGTGAGTGTGAGAGTGAATGGTTGTTTGTCTCTATCTGTGTGTGGCCCTGCGATGGACTGGCGAACTGTCCAGGGTGTACCCTGCCTATCGCCCGATGTAGCTGAGATTGGCACAGACCCTCTGGTGGAGGATAAAGCGGTTAGATGATGACTGACTGACTGACTGTACTATGACATTTTTGGGTGATTTTGAAAGACATACTATACTATGATTTTTTTGTCACGTTTTGGACGACATACTATACTATGACTTTTTTTGGTAATATTGGACGACATACTTTACTATGACTTTTTTGGGTGATTTTGGACTACATACTGTAAAATGACATTTTCAGGGGATTTTGCAAGATATACTTTACTATGACTTTTTTGTCACATTTTGGACGACATACTATACTATGTCGTATACTGTAGGGAGGTCATCTTTTACAGACATGTTCAGGATGGGTCTGAGGTCTGACATATTAAGTTTTAAGTGGATTCAACGATCTCTGTTAGAGCAGCATCAAAAACTCTAAGTGTAATTCTATCGTCTTCAGGGCTGGACTATCATCAATCCTGGCACGTTTGGTTCAGATCGGACCAGGATTGGCAAAGTTGTAACAATTTGTGTTTTTAGTATGTTCTGCCACCACCAGGAGGTGTTGTTGTAAAAATGTACAGTTTTCAGCAACATAGTCGTCTTCAACAACTGCCCATCATCAATCACAGGAAGTTTGGTTGGGATTGGACCTTCCATCGCGAAGTTATAAGAGTTTTGTTGTCCGTTGCAAAAAAATCGGAATTTTCGTCAAATTTGGCGCCCTCTATCTTGTACGCCATGCGACATTTTATATAACTTTCAGCAACTTAATCTCGTCAACTTGTCCACAGCGACCTTGCCAAGTTTGTAGATGATCGCCCAAAAGCTGTAGGAGTTGTTAGTTCAAATAGCAAAGGTAGTATTGTCTGCCGTCACAAGGGGGCACTGTTTTGGAAATTGAATATTTTCATACAGACGTCTTCTGGGCCGGACTATCATCGATCCTAGCAAGTTTGGTCACATTTGAGACAGTTTTTTTTTTGTCGCAAAAATCTGGCTTTGAATTGTTGCCATGGCAACACCATTAAAAGTTGAACCCAACATCAGATGACCTAATAGGAGTTTTTTTGCGTCAGTTTTTAGCTCCACCCACTTTCATTTTTTGACGCACATTCCCCGAACCACTAATACACGTAAGTTTTCACCATGTCTGATGTGGTAGCAAAAATTGGTGAGTTTTGGGATATGTTCAGGGCCTCAAAAATTTACTTTGAGGAAGAAGAAGAAGAAAAGAAGAAGACAAATAACTCAATATTTCACTCAATATTTCAAAAAGAGAATATTTTCACATTTTAAAAATTTTAATTATTCAAAATCAACAACACTCATGAATGGCATTAATTAAGATGTTATTCATGAATTAATAATGAAGTAATAATGAAGTAATAGTGAAGTCATGTACCCAACATTGAAGGTTTCTTTTAATTGTGGTAGTAAAGCACTTTGGTCACGTCACAAATGGAAATTTAGTTTTCTGGTTTCCACCAAAATGATCAAATAATTATACACACATTTTTATTTATGAATCAGAAGACAATGTTTTTTTTTCTCCCTTTGATTAGCGCTCTCCTTGTGTGCAGATATCGATGATTCTGCTTTTCCTCACGTCGTCAGTGTTTGGGCCCTGGTGAATCTCATCTCAGAAGTTTCTGTGTGCATAAATTGTCTTCGCTGCCGAAACGATTTCACACTCGTAGCCCGTTTATCTCTCGGCACAAACAGAAGATCAATAGAACACAACAGGGAAACAGGTTGTACTGAAGATGCTTAACGGCCTTCTCTAATGTCAGATGGGAAAATAAATGTCCTTTTTTATGTCAACATAAAAAGCCTTTGCTCGGTGGTTTGTCGCTCGACAGTTAATGAGTGAAGTGTGACTTAAATGTAACTGATAAAATCTACATCCTCAATCATTTAAAACACATGTATACAATCCTGACTAATTTAGTAAATGTAAATGGTGACTGTTAATAAATTAACAACAGCTGCAAGCAGCATTGTGCGGGCCCTTGTAGGTGACTAAAGATTTCTTCATTATATTATATCAATATTATTATTATTGATTATTCACCCACATTTTCAGTTACACAAGACAATGACGAAAAGAAAAGCAAACAACTTCAAGATGAATAGCTGGTTGTGTTTGACATTGACTCCAATTCAATTCCAGAAAAGCACATGAATGTTCAGATCTTTGTAAATTATCTTTGTAAAACACTTAAAAACTAAGACTCTTTCTCAATGTTTGTCAAATAGCTTTGTCCACCAGACACTGACTTGAAGGCATGACATTTTTTCATGACATACTACTTCAGTATTTCTGATTTTCCCCCACGTACCACCAGAGGAAGCTCATGTACCACAGTTTAAGAACCATGGAACTAGTCAACTTCATTTTCCTGTAGAATTAATCATCTCAATCAATAGTTTTCGGGTCTTTTTCAGTCGACCGTGACGTCAGTTTTGTAAATGATTATTCACATTTAGTGGGAAATGGACGAAAAAAACACAGCACATGAGTGGACACCAGTGTGAGTGACAGCTGGTCACTTATTTCTGTATGTTTTTTTGTATATTTATATTGTGATGTGTGCATCGTTCCATATCAAAACAAACACTTTTTTTTTTAAATGATGTCAAATATCATAAATAAGATTATTTCAATGTCTTTTTCTTAAAAAAAGTTGACTTCTTTTGCATTTTCTTCAGCTTCAAAACAGGAAATGCACACTGTGGCGTGTTTTTCCTTATAGGCTACTGTAGAAACATGGTGACACAAGATGGCTGCCCTCTGTTAATCAAGATTTTCTTCTTAAGGTTAGTAAACCTGCTAATAGAGAAAAAAAACTGCGTCAAAAACATCCAGATGTAATAGAGTAAACGTTACTTAGTGACCACAAGACTTCAAGTACAACAAAACAGATGCTTTAAGTTGTTTTATTAAGGTTTTTTTTGTTTTCTGTACAAGTGTGAGGAGTTTCAGTTCCACATTAGCTCTGTACAACCATCTGTACAACAACGGGTCAAATGTAACAGGTGAGAAAATGTAGAAGGCAGGTCAGAATGTGACACAAACAAACCTGCTCACACTCTTATTCACAAAAGGATGACCCTCCTCCTCCCCCCCGCCTGACCCCTGACCCCTCAACACACACATGAGTAGAGTAGAGAAGAGACCGAGTGGCTGAAACACGTTTCAAATTCATCACATACAAAAAAAAAAAGGAAATTAGTGACAAACAAGAAAAGTAAACAGAAAATCATCCATAAAAAGAGCCCATCGGGTGTTAGTTTATATACAGTGTAGTTTTTAAAATGTAAATTTAAACGATAATGCACCGCTGACCTCAGCGACGACGACGCAAGAGGTTTTTTTTCAAACTAAGTCCAAAAGACTTAGACTTCAATAAACAGAGAAAAGTTTTCAAACTCCACAATCTGACTGTTGTAAATTGAGCTTTCATTGTTCTGTTAAATGCCATTAAAAACATAAATTACACAGGGAAACGCCGCATGGACACACTGTGTCCCCGAGCTGCAACTCTTTCACTTTTTCCCTTTGAAAATGTCTCATTATTACAATATAATTTCAAGCTTATTAGCTTTTTTTTTTTAACACCCCCTCCCTCAATTCTGCTTTAGTCATCAGTTGTTGTTCTGTCTAATTATTCATTTCATTTCCTCTTCATTTCTCCCTCCCAAAAAGGAATCACTTGCTACTTTGTTGACAAGCGAAGGGAGCGGAAATAATTGTTATCGTTTTTGTCGTTAATGGAATGAAATATTAAATCTGCAGCGTGGGCTGCAGAGCTGAGAGGGAGGAGGAGGAGGAGGAGGAGGAAGAGGGGAAAAAAAAGGCAGACGGCTTTGAAAAACAGTTTATATAATCGTTAATTTTAGCAGATATTTAGAGTGGACGGACAACTTTTGTTCACTTAAGGCTCGGGTTCAAAGTGTTAAACAGTTTGTTTGAACCCGTGTCGACTTCATTTCACCCTCCGAAGTGCAGGGTGAAAAGAAATTAAAAAGTCAAAGCAGCTTCGCCAATCTCTAGTCTGTTAACGCCCCCACACTCTCGTTAATCTAAGCACAATCATGTCACGAGTTTCCAGATGAATTAAAGGCAATGTCTTTTTTTTTATATATATATATATATATAAACTTTTTAAGGCCACATTCTTCTCCGTTCGCCTGCACTTTTCAAGGAATTTTCATTCAACCTTTCAATGCTCTTTAAAACAGTAAAAGAAATGAAATGCGTACGTGGTCCCGTGTGAGTTTTACAGTGTTGTTAATTAAAAAAAAACAAACAATAATCATAAATAATAATACTCAATAATAAAACTATTAACGGAAAAGAAAAACATGGTCAGAGTAGTTAAAAACATCAGTTGAAGCTTTTACAGACCACAGTGCTTTCTGCCGTCTGTCGTACATGATTCCTACAGATATATATATCTATATATATATATATATATATATAGATATATATCTCTTCATATAAAAGGAAACATTTATGTACAACAGATGAGTTTTGCCCACTTCAGTCGAGCTGCAGGTTTCTGGTTAAGTAAATATCTCACTTCACATTTTTCTTAAAAGATGAATGTAAACTGAATGGAATAAAGTCGGCGAGAGAAAATAAAGACAAATCAAATAAAAACAGAAATAAATAGTAGTGTATGTGTATATATAGATATAGAGATAACTCAATACTGCAGCTCTTCTGTTGCGCCACTAGGGGGCATCAACGTTCGGAGAGGAAAAGGAAAGGCAGCGACACGAGATGAGAAACACAAGGTGTAACAGATTCATGTGGAAGAGAAGAGAAATGTGAATGTTTGAGCTGCGCTGAGGAGGCGAGGATCACCATTACAATAATAACACAATACATATCTTTATCAATCATTTCTTGTAACTACATAAGTCTGGTCCCTGGTTCTGGTTCTGGATTTGGTGTGGTTTTTCTTTTCCCTGTGAGCTGACCTGAAACAAGCAGCGACCACCAGAGTTAGAGTTGAACCTTTGTTCACATTCTTTGTTGTAAAGTACATTTAATTTAGGGATTAAATCAAACTGCAACTGTACTGATGATGCATTTGAGGGTTTAAAGACACAGTATGTAACATTTGTGTATAAAAAAAAATATCTACAGAAAATGAAGCTAATGCTATATATTTCACAGAATATTAACTTTCGAGTCCTTAAAGCCGCTTTATCGTAACCCGCCATGTTAAACGCCAGAGTGGGGAAGAAAACGTTCGGTATTAACTAGTTAGTGAGTTTATCTGTCACTAATCAATCACAACTAGTTAACGCTGTGTACCGCTTGTTCAGGGGAAGCAAACGAGACAACAGATCCCATGATTTCTTCGCTGCCTCCTGATGTCATTAAACATCATCCCTCTAGTGGCAGAAATGATTCACTGTGCGTAAATAAGTGCCCCTTTCAAAATAAAAGCATAACTCGCTTAGACTCGATAAGTAACTGAATGCTGAGTTTAATCTGCATATTATAATGCATATTATATTATAATGCAACTCATGTTTTGGGATGGAGGTGAAGGAGTGGCTAGCACTGTTGCCTCACAGCAAGTAGGTCACCGGTTTGAATCCCAGTTTTGTGTGGAGTTTGCATGTTGGTTTTCCTCATGTGAGAGCTAAAGGTCGTCTCTGTGTGTTGACCCTGCGGTGAACTGGGGACCTGTCCTAGGTGAACTACTACTACTCTTCACCTTGTGTCAGCTGGGACTGAGTCCAGCCTCCCAAGACCCTCATGTGGAGGATAAAGTGGCAGAAAATTGTTTTTGGACCACTGCTCCCTGACCTGAGCTCACTCATCTCAGACCTGAGGCAGTGTCTTCATCTCTGGTACTCTCGACTGTCGAGGTTTTAATTGTGTGATTTCCTTTCTCGTATCCAGTAAAGGTGTTCGTTTCTCTCTCTGAACCCGTGACTGTTCCAGAACCCGTCCACGTTGCTACATATCACGTTGCGAGGCTGTAAACGGAGGGAGCAGGTGCAGTCGTTAGCGCTCGAGGCTGAAAGGTCACAGACAAAAACCCGGCCTACTGTACCATTTTAGAAGTGAACACTTATGGTTTCTCTGGTTATTTGAGGACAACACCATTACGATGTCTGGGGGAAAAACAAATTCTCTGACATTGTGTGGACGAAACAACTAAAATGGCAAATTGAAATAATAATCTTCAGATTAATCTATAATGAAATGAGTGATTAGTTGTATATGGAGAGAAATCTTTCGTGAAGCGTTAATTTAAGGCTCTGCGTGGTGTGTTGAGGAAAGGATGGCTTGATCGACAGGTGCCTGAGTTGATCACACTCGGCTGCTGCGGTTGCTGCTTGCTTGCTTGCTTATGTCCATGTTTGTCGTCACATGTTTGGTTATGAGTTGACTGTAAAATGGTCCTGGTCGTGAACTGTAGTGGAAAAGTCCACAGTCAGCAGTGGACTCTCACTGTGGGTCTCCTGTTTATTTTTCTGCTTACTGACTCATTTGTCCACAGAAAATCTCTTTTACTTCTTCTCGCTCAGGCTCATTACATTGTTCCCTGTGTGTTTGCCGAGGACAGGATGTGAACACACGCTCACACACGAGTGTTCTGTTGTTGTTGTTTGTGTGTAGATGAGGCTCATTGGTGAAAGTGTGTGAAGCTGGAGGAGAAAATGCTGGATTTCTATTCTCTCTCTCGGTCAGACAACTGCTGTTTCTGGAAGCAGCAGTGTTGCGTTGTTGTGCTGCTGTCGATGATGCACAAAGCCAAAAGAGGACACGACATCAAGACAACACATTAAAATCTGGGAGTAGAAAACACACGCACGCGGGGCTGCTGTTGTTTTTTTGCTTTGGACTGTGGTCCGGGTTCTAATTGCTCTCCTTAATTGTTTTAAAGATCAAGCCACAAGCTGGCAAATTTAAAATTAAGCTTACTGGATCACTTCCAGACACATTGATCCAGCCGTTTGCATTTTCTCCCGCAAAAAAATAGATCCAATTAATTAGACAAACTAAACTGTATGGATTTTTTTTTTGCTCTGGATTCTGTTTCATACCCCAAAATCTCAAAGACACCCCATCGTCTCGTCTTTCTCCGTACACACGGGTCCACCTCTTTCCTGGGATTTTCCACTGGCCGTCGCGTCTTGTGTTCTGTGGAGGCTTTGATACAAACACCCGCTCGTCCAGTTTTAGTCCTCTTTAAGTCCACAACAGTCTGTACCTTAGGACTTCTGCTCCGCCGTGGCAGCAGGTGCGGCCACAGTCTCCGGCTTCACGATCTGGTATGTGATCAAGTATTCTGGGTAAGCCTGGAAAACAAAAACAAGATTTGAAGTGTTGAAATTATGGAACACAGATGTTACATTACATTACATTACATGTCATTTAGCAGATGCTTTTATCCAAAGCGACTGACAATGGAATCAAGTACAATTAGCCAGGGGTGGAATCGAACTTGCGACCATGATGTCTTTGGTACACAAGTTAGGGTCTTAACCACTGGACCACTCCACCCCCTGTTGAACAATTTGAAACTGTTAAACAGTTGTGAAAGTAGTTCATATCATCATAATTTAGCCACAACATTCTCTGCGTTTCTCAGTATAAGGGTGTTTAGATCTCGTGCCACCCGGCGAGACAATGGACATAGTCTTCCAGGTTCTTCCTGAAGTAAAAACACAGCAAGTACTCCACTTGAATGGAAGCCTACAGGAAAATGAGCGTTCCTTTCACTTGATTTATCACATTAGTTAACATCTTCCTGAGGAGTTAATGGTCTCAATCACTAGTTTCAGCTCTTCTTCAAGAGGACATTTTGTCAGTAGGAAAACAGATGATGGAGCTCGGCACATGAGTGGACACCAAAAAGTGATTCTCAGCTGGTACGAGCCGAGTTGCAGGTAATGGCTCTGAATTCTGGTTGCAAAATATTAACGTGGCGTCGGCCTGAATGCAAAATGGGAGTTACGACCGGCTGCTACTTGGTCAAGACAGACGGAGGCAACAGCAACACCGTGCAAGTAAAGAGAACAGTTGCAATCTGGTCGGAGTGTGACTGAAAACACAAAGTAGTCATGTGTTGCTGATGCATGCACACAAACGCTCCCCTAATCAGGTGTTTGACAGAGCCTGTTCTCAGCAAACGGACGCAGCACACAAATGATGTTACATCCTTTCTGTTCACCAAACAAGCAACCTCAACAACAGGTGTTACAGACTGCAGCTTTAAATGAAATCCATTAGATGTGGTGAAAATTGTCTATTTATTTATTTGTTGTTTGTTGTCCGAGTGCGTGCGTGCGTGATTCACTGACCTGTTCCCCTCTGTAGATGACGTACTCCGCATACGCCAGTCCGTTAACGCTGGGTCGACCGATGACAGAGTGATGTCCAGGAGGTGCGTGTGCCATTTTCATTGCACTGAACTGAAGAAAGGACTTGCCCAGCGTCACTCTGCAGAACAGCATCTGCCTGTAAACACAGAGACAGAGAGACAGAGACAGAGAGACAGAGAGAGAGAGAGGAGGAAACACAGAGCAGTGAGTGGACTTTCACATAGTTTTCATTGTCTGAGTGGTAAAAATATTAGATAGTCATGATACTTTATACTTTATCTTTATACACAGTGCGGTCCAGTGTGTAGCATATACTACACTTTGGTGTTCTTAGCCTTAGAATAGGCTTGTCCATGCCTTTTAGATGTACTTTAGACAAGAATGTCACCTTACAAGGACATTTTGAAGTGCACAAATGACAAATGTCGGCTCTGCCCACATGAATCGGACAGACAGTGGAAGAGTGTTTGAGTGGAGGGTTGTGAATGTGTGTTTACATCCTTTCAGGTATGTGAAGGCCACCGTACTTCCCTGATGTGTTTGGAAAAGAGAGGTTGCAATTTGTAGTCTTACCACTAGATCACACACTGGACCTGTAGTCAATAGATAAATCTAAACAATTAAGAATAAGCAAGAAGACTCTTTATCGCTGTGATGTTTTGGTGCTCGAACTTTATCAGGCAAAGTATTTTTGTAAATAAGAAGCCATCTTAAGTAGGTTATGACTGCAAGTGTGTGAGTCATCACCAGTGACATCAAAGTAAAGCTTTAATCACATAATTAATGTCAAGTATTAAACATGTTTATCAATATATAAGCGATAAAAATAAAACACTAAGCCAATAAAAAGCTTTTTATTTCCAAAAATTGTTGCCTGAGGAAGGTCGAGCACGGAAACGTTGCCGCAATAAAAGTTTCAGACAGTGCACAAGAGTCTGGATCAACTTTGTTTTACTCTTTAAACTCATAATAATACTAATAATGATGATGATAATAATGATAATACAACGCCTCACCTGTGACACACGTAACAGGAGCGGTCTTTGTGTGTGGGACACCCCGTGCCTCCGCCAATGCCGTACACGTACTGATTGCTTTTTGAGGAGTTCTCTGCGAAATAGATGCCGGCGCCAAACATGCCGCCGATGTAGGCGTGACGTTCGTCGAAGCCCTTATGGATGATGGCGTTGATGAAGGGAGAACCTGGCAAAAAAAGAAATCATAAAATAAACCAGATTTTCTGAGCACTACAGCGTTTTAAGTTAAAAGCAGCAGTGGGCTGCTGTCCTGAGAGTCGTGTCCTCAGTGAAAAAGGGCACGCGGATGATTCATGCGGTTTGTTCCGAGCATACGGTCAGACTGCGAGAAAGGGGAAACATTTGCAGCGTGACGCAGAGTTTATCTCAGAACACGGGAACAACCGAATCTTGAGGCAGAACAGCGAGCTGCGCTCTGCTCCTGTCAACTAAGAGGAAGTGACTGAAGCTGCAGGGGAGATGTGAAAAGTTAATGAGGAGGAAAACTACTGTCACCGTCCTGGACAAATTACACTTAGCACCGCAACAGGAGACTCCAACCTGGAATTAATCAGATGTTGCAGTATTTTTTAAGTCAGAATACACATCACATTTGCCCCCGTGCAAAACTGATTCTTTAAATCTGAATACATACATACATACATATCTCTCTCTCTCTCTCTCTCTCTCTCTCTCTCTCTATGTATGTATATATATATATATGTGTATATATTATTATTATTCTATTGTGTGATTTTTATTCCTTCTGTACTGTGTGTCTTGGACCTTGAGTCTGAAAATAAAGCTTATCTATCTATCTATCTATCTATCTATCTATCTATCTATATCTATATATATCTATATCTATATATATCTATATATATGTAGATATATATAGATGTATATATGTACACAGCTGTACATGCAATTTTTCCATTACACTACATTTACAGCTGTGATGATAATAAGTAACTTGGTTTAAAACGGTCTATACAAAACAAAGAGATCATATATACGATCATACACAGATATACTGATATAAAATGGTGACGGTGTTGGGAGTAAAGTTGAAAGAATGAGGAGCCCTAACTTCATTTTATCACATATATGTTCGCGCTGATCAACGCACGGCGAACAAACGCAAAAACAAATTGGTCTCAAATTGGTCAGAAAGTCAAAGCACTTACCGTGAAAGAGCATGCGCTCGTTGTGGTGGTTGTGATTCTCGTCCGCGATCTCCTTTTGCCTGTGCGAGTATCTCTCCCGCAGCTTCTTATTCACCACTTTCTGAATCTGCAAAGAGGGAAAATATTTCACGTCACGTCTGCTGAGGAATTTACAATTAAAATCAATTTACGAAAGTCAAACAGGACACCATGTTCAGAATTGACAAACGGTTGTAGCTTTAATGAGGATCCAGATCTTTATTTGTGGCCATTAAAGGAGGAAACTGACTCACACACCTTAATGATGTTGTACCGGCTGAAGACTCCGCCTGCGTTGCCTCCATCGCGGTGTTCTCTGATCGTGCTCTGCAGCTGAGGAGCGGAGACGAGAAGAAAAAACACAGTCAGGAGAAAATCGAACGTACGCACACACACGCATGCAAAGCTTTTAAAAGATTATGTGATTGATTCGAGCAGCTCTCTGAATAACAAAGACTGACTTTTTTTTTTTTACCTCCGGAGCTCAGAGAAAAATGAGCAGAGAGATTACCAGTGACCACCTCGCCGAAAAGCTACCAGTAATTTTCAATTTGTCTTTCTCTAAATTCTATAAAGATATCTGATGTTTCAGGTGTGACATATGCACTTAATAATAATAATAAAAAAAAAAACTATAATGAGATTTGAATACGGAAGATAAATTGATGCCTGTGGCAAAGTTGAATCAATGCAATAAGGCAAAAAGTAGATCAATGATGAAGTTTTGCTGTAACGTTGGAAAAAAAGGCAATTATTTCATCCTCCTAATGACTGACAACCGTTAAATAAATTAAATTTTGATAAACATAGGCAAAATTTGTCTCAGAGAGACATGTTTTTAGTGGTTTTAGTGACTTCTTGTCCTTGTCTCCTCCTATCCATTGTTTTTAAACCAGTAATTCAGTGTGAGCTACAGGATACTTCAATTTCCCCAATAGGATGAACAAAGTTTGTTTATCTATGTCATTTTTAAGATATTAAGAAAAAACTAGTCTAATTATCTTTTAAATTTGAAAAATTATAATAAATTATTATTATTATCACATTTAAGGGCCAACATTACATGGGCCATACATTTTAAAATGCATTAATCACACGTAGTGTGTCTAAATGTTCATTGTGTAAACACAAAGCAACTTTGGGGAGAAAGACTGGATCAAACACTTAAAAATAAACGACACAGCAGCTCTAATTCTGCTGCTTCTGTTTGTCATATACTCACTCTCTGCCTGTATCATTTTAAACTGATTGCATAATTATGTTAAAACTGCAGCCTGGTTCTTCATCTTTAAATTAATAATACACAGCCATAAACAGAAAAGGCAACAAAACTGGTGCAGCTGAAAATGATTTTTCTAAAGATTATGTTTTGTGAAATTATGAAGTAAATCTAAAAATCCTGTCTATAAAGTAACTTCCTTTGTTTGATTTGTTTGATCGGGCTACAACGACAACAGTTGCTTTGAAGTATCCTTCAGTGAGACTAACATGGAGCTGGTGTGTGTCCTCCTCAACCAGATGTTTAAAAATATGACACAACTTAAGTGTGAGCGCGTGTGTTTACGTACTTCCTCCTCCACAGACAGGAACTCCTTGTCGTCGGGCGCCAGGTCGATCAGCACGGTGCCCTGACTGGAGCAGTGGAACGTCAGGTACGGGTTTCCACCTACAAACACACATGGAAATCAGTTTCATGCTGTAAAAACCATGTCTGGATTTGTTATGTATGTTAGTACGTTATGTTTCTGTATTTTCCATCAAAGATGTTCACACATTAACAGATTTACTAAATATCACATTCTTACATAATCAGGATAACTTAAATCGTGAAGCTCAAACATTTCAAAATGTCTATTTTGAGATTAACTATTAATTTCAATACAATTAAGCTGATTATGAGGTGCCAATTAAAGATGAGAAACGTACTTGATCCCATGCTGGGGTAATTAAAGAAAAATCAACAAACAGTAAAATTAGAAACAAAATATTAGGATTTATACCATGCACTAGGGTTGGGCAGTAATTCAATAACAACACATATCACTTCATAATTTTCTTTTATATAAATTAAACAAGCGCTCAGTATATCGATATCATGTGAATAAAAGGTTTGTTGTTTTCAGTCCCTAAAGGATTTCCGAACCACAACGAACACAATTAACTCAGGAGCAGAACTCGATGTTTGATTATGTGACACAGTCTGTGTACAGGCGGGTACACAGAGCAGGGGAAATACATAAAAAGTACACTTTTAACTGCAGTTCTCACCTTGTCAAAACAAAAGGAAGATCATTATGTAAAAAACAAACACACTACAGTAGCTAAAGGAGCTATATGTGTGGTAAACAATGTAGGATATATATGGATCTGATATCATTTCGAAGGGCAGGAACAATGTTTCCAAATAACACAGAGATTTATTTACTGATATACGGAGCTATTTTAAGGCGGACTAAATAATAAAAAAAAAATTTAAGCTGCAACTATAACAGACTATGAATATAAAGTACAAAATAACTTTTCTAAAGAGGAATATAAATTTGGTTCAGTTGTGATAAGTGATAATTGGTTGAATGTGTGTAAATTCTTGTGATTGTCACGTTCAAAATTCCTGTATAATGATAATTGTTCATATTTACATTGCATTGAGTCATAATATTGCTGAAATGTTCATGTCAATGATGTATTGATCGGTCCTTTTCAAAAATATTTATTTTTTTTAAATGTATTTATTTTTCATTTTGGCTTTAATTTGTTCACATATGTTCATATTTACATCACTAATATAACAATTGATTGATTCATTCATGCATCTGTGTATTTTGTGTGTGTTTTCCTGACCTTGTTGACCTCCCAGCAGCCTCTCAATGCCCTTGATGAGTTTGTGTCTGTGACCGTACGCGTTGATGCCGATCTCTTTCAGCTCCTCGTGACCCATATCTGCCAACACGTCCAGCGAAATCTGCCCAGAGACAACAATAACGTCAAAAAAAAGAGAGTAGATCTACATCTAAACATCTACATATGTGGACACAAAACATAGAAACGCGCTGGGACACCAGCAGGTTATGCTCGTCATCAGAATTCAGTTGCCTAAGCTTTGTTACAAAGACAACAGCTCTGACAAACACGTGGCAAATGAAAACAGATGCTGCAGGAGAAGAAGAAAAAGAAGAAGAAGACGACGGCAATCAACACATTGATATGCAAATTTATGAGGGTTAGATTGTTCAGGGAGAAGAGAGAGGAGATTTGTCCTGGAGGCAGAGATAAGTCTGATTTTTCAAACATTAACCTTTACCTCCCTCCCTCTGTGTCGCTGTGATCAGGTGTGAATCATCATCACGTCCTAAATACTGAGGAACAAAGCTCTCTCTCTCTCTCTCTATATATATATATTTCTTTTTCATTTCAAACCCAGTGTGAAACATTATATTTGAAAAAGCTGACACTTAAAGGTGACATCTTACAGTTTCATCTTCACTGTAAGAAAAAAAAGCTGCAGAGAAAACTGTCCCCACTAAATAGTCCTCAACTTAGACATCCATCTGTATCCATCGTTATGTGATAATTCCACTAACGTGGTGTTTGATTAAGCTTTGATGTTGAAAACTGAGTGAAGGAAACACAGATATTCACACATTATACTTGTTACAAAACAATGACTGAGAACATGTGAAAAAGTAATGAGTAAAGAATTATAATTCTGTTGAGGCGTGTCGAAAAATACGGCTCCATACTCTACTGCCTGTGGTTTGCTAGCTCACTTTGCTAGAGTCAGACATACACCACCTGACATTTGCAAGTTGTCCGATTGCCTGTCTTAGTCGGAATCCGGCCTTAGTTCGATTAAACTGTGCATGTACACGTACTGACTCCATGTTTGTGTACAGTATGCCGTTCAACTGCCACCAAAATGGTAAAGATGTTGCTTCACTACACGTGGCACGTTTACGTTATTATTCTGTACACGTTCAGCTGCTTTGGTCCCCACTAAAGCGTAAACGTCTTTAACTTTTTTCTAAATTGTGATAAAAGGTCGTAATTGACGCTTTACAGAGGGAAGAGGTGGAGTCACAGCAGATATGTAAATAAATATTACAGCTGAAATAGCATTAGTGTCACATTAATTAGAATTTAACACAAGAACTTGTTTTGTTTTTTTTTGTTTCAGTTTTCACTTTAGTCACAGACACATAATAAGCCAAACTTTGGTTTTACAATGGCACTATAAAAATAATAACTAAATGGACTTTGTCATGACTAATATCAATATCAATGACCCCCCGCTGACTCTCACCTACATCTCACTCTTCATCTGAATATTAACGCAGACTTGTTTCCCTTTAGGGGGATCAATAATAAATGTAACACACAGACGCACTGATACTCCCCCCTCATTTCTCCCACATTGCTGTCTATGCTTAGCCTTTCACCAGCTGTCACCTTTTAGGTTCTATTTCTGTCTCAGACTTACCCTCTCTCTGTCTCTCCATCTGTCTCCTGGAGTCCCTCCATTTTCTTCATCTCTCTCCCCAAACCCCCCCTCTCTTTTCATATCAATTCCTTGCTCTCGCCCAACAGTGCGTCACCATCTTCTCTGTCCCACTCAAACTAATTTTATATCAGAGGCGATTGCTCTAAGAGCTCAGCTTCCTCTAAAATGTCGAAGTCAAATAATGTACTGTGTTGTATTTATGTTTCAATACTAAACGTGCGCTAGAACGTGTCAGTAGTTCATTCAGAATCAGCTGTTTATCGTGGATGACGGATCGTCTTGTGTGATTTTAATATTTGTATTTTCACTGCGGTGAGTTCGACAGTGATTGGACAAATGCGGCAAAGACGTCACTTCCACAGAAGCTCGGCTTCTCTCAGAGTCAATGGAGCAGTGGGCGGGTGCAGACCCTAGGCTACTGTTTGAAAGGCGGAACCAGTTTTTGATTGACAGCGTCTGCCTCAGTCCTGTGTGGATTTTACGAGGGTCGTTGTGTGCTTTATTTGCTCGGTGATATATCCCTTTTTCATTCATACATATACACTATAAATAAAAACCTTATTTTAGCATTTCTGTTTTAAGTTTTTTATTTTTTTTCAGCCTGAAATGAGCGTCACCTTTTTCAAAGATTAGCAACTGCCTGTGATTTATATGTGTATATGTGTACATATATATATATATATATATAGTAGTTATAGTATAGTATAGTAGTTTAGCCTCCACCACATATATGAGAGTCCCCCCTTTATTTTCCTGTTTACGGTTAGAAAAAGTTTTGTTTATGGTATAATTTAAAGCTTAAAATTCAGTTGTGATTGTAAATATTAAGGTGCATCTACAAGTGTGTCTTTGTACCTGTTCTCGCTGGAAGATGTCTCGGAGGTGCTCCAGCCCCAGGCTCTTTAAGAACTGGTTGATGGTCATGTCGAGCAGAGCTGCACAGACACAGTGATGTCAGCAGTGTTTAGATGTTTCACGTTTACTTTAACATCATTTTATTTGGCCTAATTTAGGACGTGTGAAAACATACTTTCTCCTTCTTTTCTCTCTGACCCGGACGCTCCGTCTGCGGTTCCAGTGGCTCCCCCGACTGTGATGTCACTAAGGGGCGCAGTCAGGTTGTCTATGCTGCTGGCTGCGGACAGGCATGATGGGGACGGAGAGGGAGAGATGACCACGCCCCCTGTAGCACCTGTGCTCACTACAGTTGCACTCACCTGAGAGTGGGAGGGAGAGAGAGATGTGAAGTCAAACAGGACCTGTCTCGCTCTGTCTGTTAAAGTGTTGTAGTTTCTTACCACAGTGGCCTGTGGTTTCAAACAGCTTGGCAGGGCGTCTGGAGGCATGGCATCAATCAGCAATGCTCTGATGTCATCAGCCTGCAACACACAGAGAAACAAGATGAGGTGTTTATGGTATGTATTCTATGATTTAAACACTATTTTTTTCCACATAAAACAGGTTTTGATCGTGCATGGCTCTGAAAGTATGTTAATGTGTAAATGTTCTAATTTACAACTGTAGCAAAAATGCTGAGTCTTATCCTCAGATTGCTAAAAAACATTTTGTGATGCCAGCACTTTGTCCCGATCATCTCTCACCAGATGATCAGGGACAGATACTTGCACTTCATATGTGACAGGAAATCAAATAACCCGATCAGTCCCTCTACTAACAAGGCATCACAGTGGGCATTTCTACATTCTTCATGCTGTACAGTTTGGTCATTGGCTACTTTCACTTGACCAGCCACATTCTGCAAATCCACTTCAAATCTGATTCATTACACTATCCAGCCACCACCAACAATGACAGAAAAGGTCATATTTGTGAGACTAGATGAGATCGGAGAAGGAGATATGTAAAAGAAGCTGTACACCTAATCCCCCAAAGGGAAAATTCAGAAATAGAAAGTATCACAGTGGATTTCTAAGTGAGATTTAACTCTAGAGGAACTAGAATATATACAGTAAATATAAGCAAAAAGCCAAGGATTCAGATATCACCATTCTTGTTCATGTCACATGGCTGCATATCAGATATATATCTGATCTAGCACCCAAACCAACCACACTTGAGTGACACAGATAAGATTTGATAATCGGAAACATCGGACGTTTCCACACAGTCCCACACAGTATTTCACTTTTCTCCTCTTGCTCTTGACCACTCAGAGCATTTTACACAAGTATCATACCCATTCACACGCTGACGGCACAGCCACCAGGAGCAATTTGGAGAAATCTTAAGTCAGTTATCAGTCTAGTGCAGGAACACGTGCGGAGCCGGGGATTGAAATTCGACCTTCTCGTTGGAAGACAAACCATTCACTTCTACCCCAGAGTATCTCTATCTGTTTAATTACATGAATTACTACTGAAAACAAGGGAAAAAGGAGCTGAGTAGCATTATTTTTTGTTGGCAAAATGAGCACCACTGTGAGAATTATAAGATTCCTTTCACTTCCTATGCCCATCACTTATAGTAATGTGTTGTTTTCTGGGGAGGACTTTAACTTAAGTACCACCTGTCAAGCAAAGACCAGTATGTGGTTGCCTCATTAGGGTGCAGGGAGTTAGGGAGGCTACCTACATCATTATCTACATTTCTACAGATTATCCTAATGGTGTCTCCACTCTTCAACTCTATAACCAACTGTACATCAGTCAAACTAATGATTTCCCATGTGCTGGTTATACCTAAAGAAATGAGCATCAATAGTGTAAAAAAAACAAAACAGCTTTTGTACCGTTGCTAAGTCAAGGGGCGTCTGTCCTTCCTGGTTCTTCATAGTGGGATCAGCTCCATGGGCCAACAACAGAGCACAGAGCTGAGTCCGTCCCTTCTGCGCCGCCTCATGAAGGGGAGTAAACGCCCACTTGTCTGTGGCGTTGACACACGTGTTGTACTTGATCAGCAGAGCAGCTATGTCCACATGCTGGACCGTGAGGAGGAGGTAGACAGGAGGAAGAATACGGGGATGAGAGTGAAAAAAGGGATAAAACACAATTATAAAAAAGCCTTTAAAAATGATTAAACATCTAAAATGTGGGTAATAAATGTTGGATCCTCTGAAGCATGAATTATTAACGGGCATTATGATTCTAGTATTCCCACAAAAGCCTGTACTCTTTCTCTTCTTTCTCCTTTTCCCCTTCACTGTACGTTGGCAACTCGTGTCTTAGCATCAAACACAATATGGTGCTTGTTTATGTCAAACATGCGTTTGATTCCTTTAGAAGTCGAACGCTGTCTAGTTTCAAGTGGCGTGTGATTGGGAAACAACTACGGACTACGGAAGGGAGAAGTTGACATGCTCCATTTCAGAGATGTGTAATAGCACCAGTGACAGAGATTTAGAACAGTGATCATTTGCACTGGGGAAAAAGTTTTGTTCCAAGTCAGATAAATAATAAATAAATCCCATCAGCTAAGAAATACAAGTTAAAAAATAATATTATGTGAAATGGATCTCAAAATAGATGAGAATTTACAAGCGATCAAACTTGGCAACAGTCACAAAAGTTGGATTAGACACGAATTAGCATCAAAACAAACAGAGTCAAATTAATATCATCTTTGGATTTAGTCTGTAGTTTTAATCACTGGATTAAAATTCATAAAACAGTGAAAAATGTTACTTTATTACAATATCAACTGAAACGGCGGCAGTAAATCCTCACATCTGAGAAACAGTGACGCAGAGCCTTAATTCATCAATGAACAAATGATCGGATTATTGTAGTATCAACTATACTTCATCTTAAATCAATACTGACTCAATCAGTCATCAAAAGAAATTAAAGCATAATGTTGATCTGAAGGCACGCACACATATACTGTATGTGTGTGTCTGTGAGAGGGAGAGAGAGAGAGAGAGAGAGAGAGAGAGAGAAGCTTTTCTTACCCCGTATGAAGCAGCATTGTGTAAAGGTATCAGCCCTCCTTTGTCTTGTGCATTCACGTCGGCTCCGTGTTCCAACAGATACTCTGCCACCTCCAAGTTGTTGTAGCCAGCTAGAGAGAGGAGTGTGGGTTGAGTTGCAGGACATAAAGAAAGATAGACCAGTAAACACAGAGGGAAAAAGAGGAGAAACAAAAATGTAGTCAGGCAGTAACAGAGGAGGTAATATTGAGAGAGAGGGAGAGAGAGAGAGAACAAGGCATCCTATTATTAAGACACACATTACACACACATTATAAAAGAAAAAGTCTGTTCAAGAAATTATCAATAAAAAAAAAGAAGCTAAGAATGTGCTTCAGGAGACAATATCAAATCAGTTTACCCACCAGATGTGGATGATTCAGAAGACGCAGGAACATTTAAAGTGGTCTTAATTCATGAATGGCCTTTTCAGCGTGAACTATCCCCTGAGTGTTTTCATATTTAATTGAATCATCTTTTTAAAGCCATTTATTTTATTTTATTACTGTTCTTTCGCCGCCTCGTTACCTCATAATTTACCGTGCCTCTGTTTTTACTTTGTTGTTCTCACCGTGATGCACTTTGTAATCGTGTTTAAGAAAAGTGTGACACTGTTACCATGTCAACAGTTAACCAGTAACTGGCTGGGGTGGTGAAACTAACAAGCGGATTCTCTACTATGATATCAAATTTTGGGTGATACGGGGAATCTGCAAAAAGGCTTCAGACCAGTCAAACAACAGGGGTTCTGAAATAAACAACATTTAATAAACTCTTTGACTAAAACTTATCCGTATCATTCTGTGGCCTCACGTTAAAAAAAAACGAGTTTTACTGTTTCACAAGATGGAAAAAGACAAGAAGAGCGAGCCTCTGCCACTACAGCTCCCCACATACTTTAAGATGTCAGTGGGAGAAGTGAGGTCCTGCAGTGAATGCGAGAACCACATTTGGGGCTGCGGTGGAACATACTGAGATGTTATTGACCCACAGCTGTGTCTGGCAGTTCAGTGATGCATCTACTTGCGATGCAAAAGCTGAGAAAAATCAATCTCTTCCTAAAATAACAATGAATTCCCTTCAGTGTCACACTGTTAAGAAAAAAAAAACAGCACTGGCATGTTAGCTCCACAATTCTTCGCATATGTGACCTGTGTGCTTAACCTTATGTCTATAATTGCCTAATATTGGCTCAAAATTACTGATGAATTGTTAAATTGCCAGAGCTTGTCTGCCTTTGAACAAAGTGTTTTTGACCCCGTGACTTGCTAGCTGTCTGGATTTGCTCGACGCCTTGTTCTTGGCACCGTGCTGAGCCGAAATATCCCAAGAGGCCAGCGTTTACCGAGACAGAGGAGCCAGAGTGATTGGCACCGGCGCATATAGCACGTCCAAAGTCACTTAAATCCTGCAAACTTCAGCCAAACGGTATCGAAAAAAGCCTCTGGCTTTATCCTTCATTTTAATGTGTCTAGTAAGTGAGCTTTACATAATCAGGGAGGCGTGGGGGCAGCTTGTCCAGTCTGCATGTCAAACTGCTCACGGAGAAGGTCTCTGAACCGCAAATTGCCACTAACGGCCGAGCCCCTGGCAACGTGTGAATGATGTGTGATGGAAAAAAGCTGTATGTGAATGGATGAGTGTGAATCATATTGTAAGGCCTGTTGAGTGGTTATTAAAGTTGAAGAGTGTAACTTTTAGGATGGTTTAATGGCAGAAATCGAATACATTACCAATAAGTATGTTTGTTTAAGTGCATAATCGCTTTAAAATTAAGAAATATTATATTTTTTTTTTAACCTTGACATAAGCCTTTTATATGTACTATAGTTTAAGGGCCTTGCTTTATCTCGGTCAGCCATGTTTCCACATTAACCTCAATGTGTATCTTGAATTTTGGAGCAGAAATTTACAAAGTAAATGAAGATCTCACCATTAGATTTCACTCATTCTTCCACACTGGGCCTTCAATTATTTTAATCTGCACTTCATTTACCAGTTACTACTCAAAATGAACTGTGTTTCTTTGCGCACATTACCTGCCAGGTGCAGCGGCGTGGAGTTGCGTCCCTGCGTATCCCGACAGTTGATGTTGTCAGGGCTGCATAACTTCTGCACCCTGGCCAAACAGCCTTTCTTGGCGGCGTCGAGCAGAGCGGCGTCTCCTCTGAGCAGGTCCTGGATGTCAGTGTCCCCATCCTTCACCAGGTCCAGCGGCGTGTTCCCGTCTCGGTTCTTCTTGGTGGGGTCCGCTCCGTGCTGCAGGGAACAAGAAGCCAGAATGGAAGAGGTTAATATGAAGTCAGGGGAGAGGTGGAGAGGAGGAGCACAAAACAAATGCAGAGGTTAATCCATCTTAAAGTTCTTCCCTTTGAAATGTCAAGGCAAAAAAAGGAGAAAGAAATAAACAACCCCAAATGTCAGCGGAAACTGCCATCCACATAAATCCTATAAAAATTACCAATGCTCAAAGTCCCTGGTCGGTGCATTACCAGTGAGGGAGTTTCAAGACGAGATGACAAGTGACGAACAAGAGGAGGATGAAGGTAGTTCTCCAGAGGGGAGAAGAGCGGGAGTGACAAAGGAAGGGAGAGAGGTGAAAACAGGATATCCAGTGAAGTGGAAAACACCACACACCCTGGAGACGGGCAAAGGGAAGCAGATATTTGCACACTTGTCTCCTAGGTTACGGTCTAACTTGTGGATGATGAGGCACCGCTCTCCTGAATATCCACCGATGGAAAAAAGCTCCGCTGTGCATCTCTCACATGGCTTTAACAATAGATGTCGCAGGTCACATGACAGGCTTCAAACTTGGCAGGAGACTTACTAAGTGCACCGTTGTGTCCGGTGCCGACTTTGACTTTGTTTGGATAAGACATTCAAAAGATCTTGGTAGAAATGTGACAGATATTTTGCTAAAGGAGTTTCTCAAAAAAACAGACACGGATACTGCACATACATCAAACATGTATTTATGTATATATGGTATATTTTTCCTTAATTTATCTGTTTTTCTTCTTCAGAAATAATGGACAAATATAAGCATGAGCCTAGTCTGTCACTGATGTGTGTCATTTGTTTGGGCTAATGCTGTTTGCATTTGTGTGACTCAAAATAATGCACCTCTAAATAAATAAAGCAGTTAGCTGCAACATTAGAACCAGGTATCTGAGGCCTGACTGGTGTATTTGCAGTAATAATAATTAACACCCATGCATTTCTATTTATAGAGCACTTAAAAAAAAAAAAAACTCTCATCACAAATTGCTTCACAACATCAACAGATGAAAAACTGAAAAGTACTTAAATGTACTGTATAATGCAATCCTCAGTTAAACAGGTTAAAATTATCACAATGCTAATATGTTAATTGTGAGACTGAAAATAAATATTGTGATTCAATAATACAGATAACTGTAATGTCCTTCTCTCCCTTAAACCAAAACTGAATGATTCATTTCTTAAGACAAAATCAATGCATTTCACATGCCAGCCAGTCTGATATCTATCTAAACTGAATAAGACAGTGGTACATAACATGTACAACAGATTCTTTTATTTAAAATAAAATAAATACATCCTTCCTGTGTAGAAAACAAAGTTTTGGGCTTGTGCTGTAAGAAAACTATAAATAAAATGCTGGGTCAAAATGAATGCCTCTCAAAACAGGATGCAGCACAAATATGAGCCTTTAAATTAACAAAAGGCTTCAAAAGAAACAGAAAAAAAGTATTTTTAGTCAAAAAACACTGATAAATACAACCTTCAATACTTTAACTGTATTTGTTCCTCAAGTTGGTAGAAATAGCACAATTCTAGGGCAGGAAACATTCATAAAAACTGTCTGATACAGTATACTATGATTCCATTTTTTTCAGGAGAAGGTTTTGAACATGATCAGTCGCAGCCAACATGGCCGACCAAACAAAAGCGGTCCTCTAGTGAAGTCCATAATTCACCCACCGATTATCCAAACAAGACATCTCCCTGCTCGACTGACAGTTGGTCTCTTACAAGACAACAATGCACTCCTTCCAGACGTCCAGCCAAGATCCAAAGCCGATTATTTTATCTCTTCCCAAGCAAAGAAAATGCTAATGGACATTTTTTATATCGCACGCACGATCAGAGCACTGGGAATAGAAGCAGCAAGAGTTTAATGCACATACTCGCCAACACAAAACAGGACAGGACAGGAGAGGAGAGAGGGGGAGAGGGAGAGAGAGAGAGAGAGACAGAGAGAGAGAGAAAGAGAGAGAGAGAGAGACAACACACAAAGGAAAACCTACAGCTGGATCCTAGAATAGTTTATTCAAAAAGATAGAACAGTTAGATCCTGAGGCCAAGGCAGATTAACACCATCGTAGAGGAACACGATGTATCTTGTCTCTATAAATGTGTGTGTGTGTGTTCTAATGCGTGAAAGGGGAAACGAGGACACAGGAAATCGCATATGTAAGCTCAATATCAAGCTGAAATTTGCCACGATGAGAACTCCAATTTAAGCGGAGTGGCTGATCGGTCTGATCGGTCACCGTTCTGCGCTTTTAACTGCCGCCTGTAGACATCTCACTGCAGGAGACAAACCAGCAAACACATCAGGGGAAAAGTCTTGTCTGAAGCAGCTTCTGTGCCTCTCACACTGAGGAAAACATTTTTCTGTCATTTCTGTCACTAGGGGACTCTCAATCATAACAATGACAAAAGACCTAGTTTGGTGATGTTGAGATGCAGCGTGGGACCATGGGAATTGTTGTCTTCAACACCTCTGCCAAGGAAAATCTATCAGTGTGACTCAAGAAGGTTTGCCCCAGAGTCTCTTCTCTCTCTTCAGTCTCTATCTCGCCTCTCTCTTTCCCTTTCTCTCCCCCCTTTTTCCTTTCACCCCAACCCGTCGAGGCACATTTCTTCCTTGTTAGTTTCCTGTGAGTGTTTTCTCTCCACTGATGCCTAGTGTTTTGCTCATTGTGTGAATTGTTGGGTTTCTCTTCTCACTATAATATTGTAAAAGTTTCTTCCTTGAGATAATGTATGTTGTGATTTGGCCGCCATACAAACAAAATTGAAGTGAATTAAGTAGAAATATTGATTTCTATGGATTTAAAGAGATTTGGAAATGTTTTGGCTAATTTGAGAAACTCCTCAACATAGTCTCTTTGTTTTTATATCTTTTAATGTTACATATTATATGTTAAAGGTGCAGAAGGCAGGACTGCTAGAAAAACTTTTGACAGATGTCCCTGTCACTACCCGATGCTGCTGTTTTATCACAGTTGTAGTTACAGTCACCCACCACCAAATGAAAGAGGAAACTCTTACCCATATTCATGTAGCCCGCGACAAAGCTATTGCCATCTGTCTTACGCACCCCAAGGTGGATACAGGAGCCAGATCACATGATGAGCATTGTTATGCTGAAAGGGTATTACAGAATATTTGCTCAAAAAGACGTATAAAATGTTGCCTACTCGAGCTTTAACATAACAACCCTTGCATAATATGAAACAAGGGAGGGGAAAAAAGAGAAAACAACAAAGAACAGCTGAGGATGAAGAATCAATTGTTTCCCTCAGTGTCATGCTGACCTTATGTTAGACGAACACAAACAAAGCTGCTGAGACAGATGGCATCACTGGTTATGCACTGAATGCACATGCTGACCAACTACAAAGGCACTGAAAATACTGTACAGTTAGCATCTTGATGTGGACAACAAATAAAAGACAAAGTGCATGAAGTAAGACTTCGTAGAGACGATTATTTGACTAATCACATCACCTTTAAAACCCTTTAGAGTTCACAATAACCCGCCGAGAAGAAGACAAGCGTGACATTATGCTGTGTTGCAAAGACGACGGAGGACACAAACACGGTTCACTATGCACCTGAGCAGACACACGCGACAACAGAGAACCTGAAAAGCAGCATGTGGATGTATTTCTGGTTCTACATCACACGTGGAAAAGTCACATACAAATCTGTGACCTCAGCTGTTCGCTCAGACGTTGCGTAAACAGCAGATATTTTTTTAAAAAACAAATAAAAACAACAAGATGACTCACTCAGTGAAAAAGACGACGTTCAGCTCCACAGCGTGAAAAAGACACGCAGTGACATAACTGACAATTACTGACATTTAAATTTGTCACATTTTGTCGACAACTTTGACAAATAGTTGTGCCCCCTTTTCCTTCTCGCGCTTTGTATTTGTATTTGTATTTATTTATTTGCACCATAAAAAAAACGACAATACAAAAAACAGAAATTAAAGAAGAATAGTAAGTGCAGGAGAGGTTAAAAAAACCCTACATGGGCTTATAAGAAGCACCTCCCCAAGAAATATACACATTCAAAGGATAAATCAACAACAACAACAATAGGAGAAAGCAACAACAAATAACAACAAAAAAGGAAGCAATACAAGTGCCATTTTATAGCAGACACTCAAAGAAGTCAGAAATAAAAACATGGGTATGTATAAATATAAAATGATTGTATTTAACTGAGTGTATAAGCATGTAAAGAGATAATGATCCAATGACAAATATACTGGAAATATACTGGAAAAAAAAATAAAAAACTATTAGGAACTTTGATTTAACAGGTAAGCTTTCAGTCTTAACTTAAAAGTATTGAGGGATGAAGATAATTTAACAACATGAAGATGGGAATTCCAAAGTATGGAGCCTCTGTGAGCAAAAGAAAACTGAGTATGAGTAGTGCGGCAAAAAGGGGGATGAAGTTTATCAGTCTGTCTGGTGTTATAAGAATGGACCTGAGAGTTAACTGTAAAGAATTCATGAAAGGATTTGGGCAGCAAGTGGGAAAGTTGAATATATTTATAAGTAAATACACATGATTGAAGTATATTAATATCGTAGACTGACATTATCTGAAGATTCTTAAACAGAGGGGCAGATGGAGACAAATAATTAGAGAAGGTGGCTAATCTAACAAATTTCTTTTGCGCGATTAATAATTTCTGTAAATTAGAAGGATAAGTGCTAGCCCAAACGATATTACCGTAACTGAGATGTGGATGAATTAAGCTATAATACAGTATATTTAAAACTTCCTGAGATATGAAATCACGAATTTTTCTGATGATACCAATGGATTTCAACACTTTATTATTAACAAGTTTAATATGTTCGGACCATGACAACCTCTCATCAATTAATACCCCTAAAAATTTGGTGGAGGAAACCTGGATTATATCATTATCCCCAATAGTGATTTTAGCGCTGGATTTACAATATTTTTTTTTTTTTCCCGTAAATATAATAAAATTTGTTTTTTTTACATTTAATGTCAACTTATTTATCTGGAACCATTCAGAAAATTGAATAATGCCAGAATTGGCTTCACTAATTAAAGAATCAAAGTGACTGTGAGTCAAAATCAGATTAGTATCATCAGCAAAAAGTATTGGTAGCATCGTGGAAGAAACAGTTGCTTTATTTTCAGAATTGCCAGTTTATTCAGCACCAAAAAAAAAATACTGCAATTTGTAGCTTTACAAAATCGTGTGCCTCTGGGAAATCAATCAACAGCCACACACCAGCCAGTGCACGTTTTGTTCCTCAGTTATGTGTAGCTCTAGTCTGAGCTGCCCCGTGTCCCAGGGCTGCCACTTTCCTCCACACTGCCCACTTCACTCAACAATAACTTTGATCCTGAGCAGCTCCACTGCACCTTTCACCGCAGCCATTCACACCCACTGCGTCATTACTGTTACTGTCGTCGCTTTGTTTGCACCCCATCGTGGCGAGCCTCAAAAGTGCTACTGCAAACACATCTGTGGTTTTCACTACCTTCCCACCCAGGCCACATTAATCTCAGTGAGGTCTCTGGTTGCGTAACGTCGTCAAGTCATCATTTTGCATTTTGTTTTATTATGCTGCGCTGGACTCACAGGGCAGTTCAGTGAAGACTGTATACTGCAAGGTTTAACTGACACAGGAACATTTCTTACTTGTCACTGGACAGACTGCTTTTACTGAAATGTTTAATCTTGTATTTTATTGTATTTTTAGATTTTTGTAAGCTTTTAAATATTGGTTTAACCTTAATATTTCTGTGCAATGTCAGTACATTTAGTTTTTGTCAATAAATGTCCTTACGATGATAGAAATCCAAACATTGTGTGTTATGGGGACTTGTCTTCCTTATGGGGACAAAAAGTTAAATAAAGTATTATGTTGTATGATTAGGATGATCAAAGGCTAGTCATAGTTACAGTACATCTCCAGGAAATGATTGCAAGTCAATGTAATGTCCTCTGGAGTCAAGGAAACCAGACTGTGTGTGTGTGCATATTCAGCAGTGTTGAATTAATTTATGCAGCCCCATATGGCAACAACACAGTTGTGACGCAACCGTGTCTGGAGGTGTTTATGACCAGAAATAAATAAACAAACACGTTTGACTGTGAGAATAACACATGACACAGAATTCTAAAAGAGAAGTGCGCATCAGGTAATAAACACTAGATATTTTCAACCTTGTTTCCCCAGTTGAGTTCAGAAAAGTGATGATTTAACACTATATCACAACCATTCTGATATTTGCTATTTTCTGAGTCAATGTTTTTCCACATTAAAAGTCGGGTCACGTTTCTCCTCACACTCAGTAAAGTCTCAAACTGCGTGCAGATGAGGACAAAGTGTATGTTTACTGAAGTTTTTTCTGTGAACTGCAAAGTTATGCAGAAGCGACCGCAGACAGTTTGCTCATTGTTTTTAAATGTGTCCGTACGGTGGACTCCCAAGATCCAAGATGAATCGTGTGCGCAAAGGGAGGTTAATAAAAATCTACGTGTGAAATTTGCAATTTCGTTTGTGGTATGATTTCAATTTTTAATATTCACTGTGTAAAAAGATGTAAAACATGAGGGAGAGGCACCACACGACAGACAAAAAAATCTAAATACTTGACGAGGAGTCTGTAGGATTTTGTGGCACACGTGTGATCCTGATTTTAAGGTAATGATTTCTGTTGAGATCCTAAATTCTACCAACTGTACCTTTTACTACAGTACTATATACACTAATATTAAGGTTGAGAACTTACAGCTATTGAAAGATGTATTTTCTTATTTTAAAAATATGCATAGGACACAGAATCCTCAAAAAAAGAACAATTAAAGTTCTAATTGTTTGGATTCAAATTGCAATTTCAATGAGAAAAGGCCCTAAAATATGCCACAGTTCAAGAAACTATCTTCAAATGTGACACGAGACGTGTGACCGACCCAGATGATTAACTGAATGCCAGAATCATCTGTGACGGTTTCAGCTGAACTCACAGTACCGTTAAGTTATAGTAACGTTAAATAAAAAGGACAGAGCAGGACCCGCGCAAGTCTGACCTTTAGCAGCAGTTTGCAGATCTCGTATTTGCCCTTTGCAGCAGCTTCATGGAGCGGCGTGAACTTCCACAAGTCTGCCACGTTGACCGAGGCGCCGTGTCTGACCAGCAGCTCTGCCACCTCATAGTGGCCGTATGAACAGGCGTTATGGAGGGGAACCAGACCACTGCAGAGTAAGAGTAAAAAAGAAAACACACACAAATGTGAAGCCTCAAAACAGCCTGTACTCATTTTTTTAACATTTATTTATGAGTGTCGCACCCTTTGTCCTTGGCATGCACATCGGCGCCATGGTGCAGGAGGTACTCGACCACTGACACTCTGTTGTATCCAGCAGCAAAGTGAAGGGGAGTGGAGTGTCGTCCCTCCAGATCTCTGCAATTCACATTCTGAGCCGTACACAGCGACTGGAGACACAGAGAGAGACAAAAGATGAGAAAAAAAATCAATCAAAATCCAGCCTCAGCTTTCACAGCTAATCGATCAAAAAGACACAAAACTAAATCTGTGGCAGAGTAAAATTCTGGATAAGAGTTGCAATTAATATACATGTTTTTTTCCGTCTTCTTTATTAATGAGCTGCAACGAGGACAAGTTACAAGATTTTGATTTAATTTAACCACCACACAGTTGGTGTAGTGGTTAGGGTCGTTAATGGTCTCCTTGTGTGTGCATGACAGCTTGCTCTCACAGTCAAAAACATGTAGATTTGGGACAAATTGGACACTAAATTGACAGTGAGAGTGGATGCTTGTTTGTCTCTATGTTGAGCTTAGCATTTACTTTTAAGTGCTGCTGTGCCATTAACATGTGCATTAACTGGAACCTGCCTTAAACATAATTTGTATCATATATATCATTGTTACAGAAAACAAATGCAAAAAAAATCAGAATAAGTAAGAAAAGGAGGTAAAAAATAAGAAAATATGAACAGAATTAGCATGAAAATTAGATAAAATAACTCAACATATGAAAATGCAGCTTCGGCCACTTTTGTATCAGTCAATATATATTATATTCATTTTAAAGAGCAGCGAAAAATGTTGTCTGACATACATCATCATGTCCTTGATATGCCAATGTTTATGTATTGTAACAATAATTCCTTTGTTTTCCATTAAAACGACATCAAACGAGAAAGACATGCGTCAGAGCCGGCGAAAGAGAAACAAAAACAAAGAGAAGAGAGACTACCTGCCAAGACGTATGATGAAAAAGTACATCAGCGAAATGAAATATATGGGAAAAGGGTTTTAGCGAGCAACAGTAACAATAGTCAGTTAATAACTGAGGGCGGAAAAGAAAATGCTGAACTGAGTCCGACACCTGCTGCCCACATAATGGCTCCAATACATTTCAGACTCAATTTCACCTTCATTTAGGCCGGCAAAGAAAACACAGGTTGAGATTCTATTTTAAAGTTTCTTCCTTTCTACAACTCACCAGGAGGACCCCACTGTACAGGAAGTAAAAAAAGAAATATCTCAGCAGTGAACCCATACCTCCATCTACAGCCATTATCGCTCACCTCAGCTGCAATTTAAGAGAAATGGATTTCCACAGAAAAACACTTTAAAAAGTGTCATCTGTGCCAAAGTGAGTGGAAATGAAGATGGATATGACAACGTTTGCTGGTTCCAGCTTTTCCAGCCAGAGAGGATGTTGAGTTGAATCTGTGTCGCGTTTTAACATTGTGATATGGTTTTTTACATTTATTGTGAATACGTTCTCTTTAGGAAAAGTGTTTTTATTATTCTGTTGACTGCTCTTGCAGATATGTTGTTCTCCGCTTGCTTCCCGGGGGTTCAACAGATGAAAATGAGCTTAGAGCTATCTGTGGTGCAGCCAAGAAGCTGTACGATGTCTCTGACAGCTTAACTAATAAACAAAAGAAGTGAGAATTTTTGTTATTCAGGCTAATAAACTGAATATCTTTGGCTTAGAAAAAGAAGCCATTTGAACATAGGAGGAAAGTGAAAACTCAAACCTTAAGAACCCGTTCAAGTTCAAAATATACATCCTTGAAGGCCATCACACTGTGTGAAGTAATTAAAGCGTGGGCCAGCAGAGGGCGCTGATAAGGCAGGTTGACTTCTTAACTTAAACTTTTGCTGTGAAAATGGAGGACAAAAGTAAATGTAAATCATCCCCCTGAGTGGGGATGGGAATCAGTATCAAGAATCACTGGATCAGATATCGGACAGATAACTAACAATGTAAATAAGCAGAAGCATTTTAGCTGAGTCATGTTTGCACGTGTTTTTGGGAGAACAATATTTGTTACACAGTTAAAGAATTGTGTCTTTGAAATGATAGTTCATAAATGGTCTAAAATGACTGTATCGGACTAATATCGGTATTGGTAGATACTGGAGTTTGTGATAAAGGTATCGGTATCGTACACAAAACAGTGGTATCGTTTACTAGCACCTACACCGTGGATGAGACAGCAAGCAAGAGACAAATCTGCGACAAATCTGCGGACTTGCCCGTCAGCTTAGCTTCGTAACCGCCTGAGCAAGTGAAGCCGCAGAAGAGGCATCACAACACTGATCAGTGCGTAATAATAAATCATGTCAGATTAGTGAGTGTAGAAGGGGGAATATCTGAATTGTAAAAACTGATATTTGTTAGAACATGATTTTTGAAAAGGTGATAAACACTGACAATAACAATTGTCAACTATTTTGATAATTGATTTGTATGTTTGTTGGTTTTTTAATTCTTAAATGTGAATATTTTCTGTTTACTTTGCTTCAGGTAACATAGAAATCATTAAAACTGATTAATTTTGGTTTGTGAAAGAAGACAAATGAGAACATCATGTCATATCATGTCGAGGTTTGGGAAACATTTGTCATGTTTCAACGAGAACATAATCAACAGATTAATGAAAATTGTGATTCTGAAACTAGTCCTTATTTAAAAGACCTTTATCCCTTGACGACGCAGAAACTCTTACTGTGAGAAAGACGTACAGCCGTCACCAGTGACCATCTTTCAAACATTTGAACAAAGGAAACAGTGCGAGTAAAAGTTATTTCTTAACAAAAAAACAAAAACCTGTCCGTGACAGAGACTGACAGAAAGCCAGAGCAGAGATGTTTGTCTGTTTTTCCTGAAATCCCTCAGCAACCTGCCAAAGCCTCACAAACACAGACAGGTGAGGTTATCCAGCTGAAGAGGATGTGTCAGTGTGTGAAGACGTGCACATTTTCTCTCCCGACATCCAAAGGCTTCTGTCAACGTCTGCTAACTTAGCAGGTTCTTGCCAGGTTCTGACAATATCCCAGTGACATCATGAACACCTCGACTTCTTTTGAGTGGAAATCGAAATAAAAGAGTGAAAAAGACTACTTCCATTTTTTTCACGAAACCAGTGTGCCCTCACAAACGGAAAATCAAAAAAAAAATATCCGACTAGCATTTAAAAAGCAAATCAATAAAAGTCGGACTCCATAAGAACAGCGAGAACCGTCATAAAAGGTCAGCACATTTTTTTTTTCCACTTTAATTTCAAAATAAAAGTCATGTTAGCAGATCTCCTCTAAGGTGCAATGTCAATGATCATCAATATAAGACATCATCTCCTTCACTGCTGACTTCACAATTAACAAGTATTCACACTTTTAACAACAACATTGTGACATGTTTAATTACAGAGCCCGGGTGACGTTCATAGATGTTTTTTCTCTTAATAAGAGTCTACATTAATCCTTACCCTTAATGAGGCAATTTAAAAAAGATCTCTGCTCCTTCAGAGCTAATTATTTCACAGGATCGGTGTCATCAGGCACACGGAGGCTACTGAGAAAATGTTCTGTTCTTTCATGTCTATTTTCTTTCTTTTTAATTAAGGCAACATTGAGTGTTGGAAGAACGACTTGTGACTTGCAAACTGATCTGTCTAATTTAGACTTTTAAATACGTGTCTGTACCCAAAACAGATTTGTTTTAAGATTGAACTTTTAGATTTTAACATTTTTATAATCGTATTTAGTGATTCCGTTGTAGACTCTAACTTCACCAGGAATGACCACAATGGTTTAAAAACTCCCCAGTAATTCAATGTGAAGCAAACAAATTACCTTGACAGTGTCCAGGTCTCCGGCTTTAGCAGCTTCCAGAAGTCTGTAGTCCACATCGGAGTTTCTCACCGGGACGTTCTCTGTGGCGCACAAACATGGAGAAACGTCGTGGATTAGAAAAACTTTGCACATGCGTTATTAAAAGTTGTGAATTAATGTGAAAGTGACTTAACCCTTAGGACACAGAGCATTTCGGCTGCTTTTTTTAATTACTATGTTTAAATGAACAGTATATACAGAGGGTATAAGAATGTGCAACATATAGTGTCTTACATCCTTTTTTCAGCATGACCTAGTCAATCTGATGAAAAAGTTCTTTCATTTTCACCAACTATATAAACACACCTGAGCAAAAAAGTACTCAAAATTTTTAAAATCGGATTGAATTTGTGAAATCTGAAAACACGTCATAGTTCTAAGTTCACTTGGTTCGTTTTTATGAAGAAAAAGAAAAGAAAAACGGTCCAATTTAATGACTTTATATCACTACTAAAAACGTGATATAAAATTACACATAACTTTGACTCAACAACTGTAAAAAAAAGGCTGAATAAATGATCTATAAACACACACGCCCAAGATGTCCATATAAGGAGTTGTGTATTATCCCCACGGCAAATTACCCTGGGTGCACCTGCGGCACAGATCCGCGCCGTGTGAGCACCAAAGGTAAACACTCCACAAAGACACAGAGGTTCCTTTTGCACATGTAGTTACATCTGCCACTGCCCAGTGTTTTGATATGATGCAAACTTTGCAGGTTTTTAAAAAGATTACTTAGCACTCATTCAAAAACACACATGGCGTGTTTGACTGTAAGCAGAACAATTGAGTTTCCTGAACAACAGAACAACAGAACAACACGGTGGTTGAAAAAAAAAAAAAAAATCATATGCACCCATCCAGTCTGAAAATATCAATATTGACCTTTACAAAACAATCCCGTTTGATCTCCTCACTGCCAGCTGCTGCATAGCAACCAGAGCACAACACCTGTACATCTGCCCACCAACAGACCGCCCACTCTCCCACCCACCTACAAACACACACACACACACACACAAGGTAGCATACCGTTGAGAATCTGCTGAACAGCTTCATTCCCCATTTGAGCAGCAGTGAAACCCTGCAGCGATACCAGCGAGGCGTCGGCCCCGTATCCTAGCAACAGCCTGCAGGTCTGAAGATGGCCGGCCAGCGCCGCGCGGTGCAGCGCCGTCTGACCCAGCGTGTCCAAGGCGTTCACCTGCAAAACACAAACACGTTTAGGTGCTAATTCATGAAACAATCCTTGTTTTGGTCCTTAAACTGTGGCACTTTTTAAACGTTATGCAGAGAATCACAGAAAACAACATTATATTCTTGTTTAAGCTTTGAATTCCTTCAACATTTAACCTCATTGTTCATGAAAAATATGATGTTTATTGTTAAATACTTAACATTAACAATGTTCTCAGCTGTGGTTAAAGTTCATCACGACATATATTGAGATATTGATGCAAATAATCGAATGGACAAATCAATTGAGACACTAAAAAACAGACACAAAAGTCTGTTTTTAACCTAATCTGACAAATAACCTAAAGCAAAAAAAAATATTATATCAATACAGTCATAAAGCAGTGGATTCGCAACACTGCCTACAGTGGTGTAATAAACAGGTATATTGTTAGAGATGGCAGTGTGTAGGTGGAGTGTGGATATTGGAGGACATTTAATCACATTTTGTTCCACACTCAGCTCCATGTTACAGTTATGATGCGTACATACACGGGTCAGTACCAGAGTGATCACACGGTGAAGTTCAAGAAGACACCATTTTTTCTGGTAATGACAACGTGACAAGTGACTTTTTTTTTTTTTTTACTGAAAAGTGACTCTTGTTGTTGCATGCTGCCCTACTTTCTGTTGATATACTGTACATGCGGAGGAGAAAACCAACGTCTGACTCCGCCTCTGTAGATGGCGCTGTATCTCTATATAAGCTAGTGCGTATTGAAGTGACCTTTACATCACAGAAAAACAAACGGCAAATGGTGAGAAGGATCACGCTGTGGTCTCTATTTCACTCTCACCGACGCCATCATGTTGTTCTCGTCCGGCAACAGTACTGCAGTTTATACGTCGCCTCCCTCTAAGACCGACTCCAGTCTGACTAAGCGTGTACATGCAGGAGTAATTTGACTATGAGTCGCATTATCCATGTATGTTAGTCCGACTAAGACTAGCCCTATTTTAGTCGGACTAACGTGTTTGGATGACATTAAGAAAACCGAATGATTGTCTTATTCTGACCAAAATAGCACTTTTAAAGTCGTAAACGCACTGACTCTTTGAAGCCGAGGGTTTGACACAAATATGAACAGTGTAGAAAGTGGTTCAGATAATTAAAGTAATAATGGGAGCTGTGCACTGTATTAAACCTACAGTATATTAAATAAAAACGTTTGATTTAAGCATGTGTAGAGAAGTGGATTGATGTACAAATTGAAGGATGGGTGGATATACATATATATATGTACACATATAGATATATATAAAACAGATTATCATAGTATTTAATCATGATTAGGTGGAAGAAAAGAGAGAGAGATAAATTGATACTACAAGAAATATAAATGGTGGCAGTTTACCTTTGCACCGTGTTTCTGAAGCACCTCCATAATATCGTTATGAGCTCGCTCTGCAGCCACGTGAAGAGGAGTCATGAAACTGCACAAGAAAAAGAAGGACAATAGGTTTGAGTTGGTTTCTCAGGTAATAAACAATTATTTAAAGCATGGTTTTACACTGTTATTTGTACACATATATGTAAAAGTAAACACTTACTCTTTATTCTTTTCATTAACGTTGGCTCCTTTCCTCAGCAGCAGCTCTGTCACCTGTTTCCTTTTGGGGTGAGGCGATGCCACTGCGCAATGCTACGACACAGAAACAGAAACGTCGCCTTTGTATGGTCACGTGTGTGGACATTGTTAAGTACGGTGCAGTGTTTGTGTGTTTATCTCACCAGCGCGGTCTCATGTGTGTGTGGGTGTTTGAAGTTGATGATCTCCAGCGCCAGGGTCTTCTTAGCTTTTGCCATGTCAGCCTCTCGAGCAGCTTGGAGAAGCGAGTGGCCCTTGAACTCATCTGAGAGCACACAGGCAGACACAGACACAGACACATTTTCCTACATTACTTCAAAGTTGTTGTTGTTTTTTTTGTTTTTTCTCCCCACCCCCCCCCAGTGCATTATAACAGCACACGGAGCGGAAACGACTGATTATCCCCTCGAGGACCAAAAAATTACCAGAAACAAACTACTTTGTTTCAGAAGCATTTTAAGCAGCATAAAAGGATTCTGCTTTGAGTCGGAGCAACGGCGTTCATGCATTCATAATCAGACATTCAGACAAATGGAAAGGGCACCACAGATGTCGCATCTTCTCGGTTAAGGGGCGACAAATTGAACAACATAGAAAATAGCTAGTGTATTGGAAAAAGCCTCTTAGCAATTTATTCGGAACGCATTTTTCATGTCTGTGAGTGTTCTGCTCAGTGGCTCCCAAACTTTGAAGGAAACTTTATGTATTTGCAGTGTTTTATTTCAGGTTAAAGTCCACGGTTTAAAGGAACAGAAGACGGACATGCTTTTTGGCTCACATTTTTGTGGAGATTTTAAACTTCATACATCCCCTTTCAGTCTAATTTATCTCTCAGTTGGAGCCATGACACCGTTAGTTCAGCTTAGCAAAAAGCCTATTTCTTTCATCGTGTACAAATTTTTTTGTAGAGTTTTGGTTTTGCAGAAATATACACTATATAGTAGACTATCTCAGCAGGCACACCCTGGCCTTGAAGGCAGTTGCCTGGCAACCTCATAGCAGAAAAACAAATAACCGCTTCTTCTAAAATGTCACACTATTCCTTTAAGAGGCCACCGTTACGCTCTACTCGCTCCAATGTCACGTTTGGTACCTTCAACACCTTTCACTTTTGTCAAGGTGATGCGAATGAAATCAGTTCTTACTGTCGAGAAAACAAAAAAATATGAATTCAAGGCAAAGAGGAGGCTGAAATTCAAGGCCACGTTCTCTCATTGGAAGGTTCAGGTGAAAAGATTCCAGGCAGAGACAAAGACTTGCTGTACTACTTTTGCTTTAACTGAAGAAAAACACAGAAAATTCATTTTACTAAACTGCTCTGTTGCATTCGTAAATGATCTGTTTCATTTACCTTAAAAGTAATTCAATGCCCGAAAAAGATGAATAGATTTTATGTACATTTTTGTCAATTTTTTGAAACAAAGAAGAAGATGAAAGATTAAGATGAAAATATCAACTTCATTTCAAAATAGAACAAGAGACAATATTTATTTAAGGGTATTGAAAGCGAAAAAGCTCATTAAAACTGGCTCTACCCTGTCATTCTGAAGCAAAGGTGCCACCACTCAACCAAATAAGATTTCTTTGAGGTAAACCCAAATAATAAATCGTCCGATTAGTCATTTTTAAATGATCGGCATTGACCATTAATTACTTATTTATGTATGTTTACATCATAATTCTGCTCTCAAAAACACAAGTGGATTAAAGTACAGACAGAAAAATGCAGACTGGAGAGAAAAACCATGGTCGTCGTTCAATAAATATTTGTTGCTTGGTTGAATTTAACCGTCAGCAAAATCTACATTGTACAGTTTTTAAAGATCGGCCACAGAAAAACCCACACCAGCCGACCGCTGCTCTCTTCTGCCATTGTGTTTTTGAACTCATGGCTACACACGACAACAACTGTACAAACACTCGGAATCGTGCACAAGTTAAGAATGTACTTTTGCTCTGCTCAGCTTATCCGAGCATGTAAATGTGCTGATTATTAGATACTGGCATCTGTCTCGCTTCACGCTCATAATTCTTTGTTTTCCGCTTCAGGAAACAACAAGAGAGTTTACACTAACCCCCACCCCCCACGACCAGTGCAAACACACCCTCCCCAAAATATCATCTCTTCATTAATTCAGCACCATGACGCATTTAGAGGTGTCGTACGGAGCGGCTGCTGTTTATGGAAATGCCACACTCACATGTGAGTCTCTCCTTCAGCTCAGGAGTGGGCGCCATGTCCACGGAGCTCTTGCTGTGGCAGTTGAGCAGGGTCGGGTCGGCCCCGTGGCTCAGCAGCAGGGAGCAGACCTCCACTCGGTTTTTAGATGCCGCTTCATGGAGCGGAGTGAACTGCCACAGATCCATGGCATTAACGCACGCTCCATGCTGAAAGGAAAAAAGAAAACGGGGATCAGTGGAGTAGGAGAAGAGAGAGAGCGGCGTGAAGCAGGTAGAGAAGGAAAGAACACAAAAAGGTACAGGGAGATTTTTCAGGAGCATCTCAAAAAACAAAAACAAAAAAACTTTAAAGGAAACACTAAAAATACCCATTGAGATGAACGACTATCATTTTTTTGTTAATGTAATAACTGAATCACACAAATATACTCATATTCTTTACTTCAGTTATAGTGTTTACCTTAAGCAGAAGCTCTGTAACTTCATAGTGTCCATACGAGCAGGCGTTGTGTAGAGGCACCAGACCACTGGAGGAGTCAAAAACAAGAGAAAAAAGAACGCATTATCTCTCCACCGCATTTTCATGTCTTCAACTCGATAAAGACGTTTATAAGACAACACAATTTGATAGCAAACATCCCATAATTGGCAAAAACATTGCACTCACGATCAAAAATGTCTTTTAGTTTGGTTTGACATTATAATTATGGCTGAATCAATTACTCAATTAATCAGATTGAGTGTTTTTGATTTTTCAGCTTCTTATATGTGAATATTTTATTTGCTCCATATAACAAATAAATCATTCAAATTCATTCTGGTTTGTGGACAAAACACGACATCGTCATATCCAGGTTTTCAACACCTCCGGGACCAGACGATTATTCCATTAATTGAGGAAAATAATCGACAGGAAACAATCGTTCGTTGCAGCGCTAATTATGATGAACAACATCCTGCTTTATTCAAATTCTGGGCTCTTTTTTTCCACTTCTCTTCCTTTTAAAATCTCATTTTTTTCACTTTCCTTTATCGTACATACCCCTTGTCCTTGGCGTGGACATCTGCTCCATGCTGTAGTAACAGCTGAACTATCCTCACCCTGTTGTATCCTGCTGCCAGGTGGAGCGGGGTGGACTGGAGAGAGAGAGAGAGAAGGGAGGGGGGGGGGAAAGAGTAAATGTTTAGCCCATATGTTCTTCTTCCCCATGATTTCATTATGACTAGTCATGTATACAAGGAGGAAGCACACATTTGGACATTTGGGGGTTGGGTTTTTTTTCCGCTGAGCAACAGGAATATTTCTGGAAGGCAGGACTTCTCAAGGAGAAATGGGATTTTTTTTCTTCTACAGTCACAAAGTCTAACTGCATGTCCACCATAAAACCAGTGAAAAGCTGCAGTTCTTAATCCTTTATGACGTCTCCGTGCACTGTTTTCATGATTTGCTCTCAGCAAAGACCTTAGTGAAAATACTGGAGTAGAAATGAAGTGAGGGTGTTGACACTGAAATTATATTATGAATAGGACTAGGATTAAATCCCTATTTCCATTTGTCATGTAAAGTCAAGACAGTCAGTATTTGGACAGTTGCACCTTCTTGTTTTGTTTTTTTAAGGCTCTGCGCTTTAATGCATTTGCTTTGAAATAGAATAATGGATAACACATCAAAGTGCCAAGTCTCGGCTTTGACTCGAGCAGGTCTTCACTGGCGCAGACAGAAGTGTGTGGGCGATTTAGCCCTTTTTAACACGGTGCTTTAAGTTCAGCGTATAAAGTGACACAGGAAGACACAGCTGCTCAGACCGACAGACAAAAGAGTTCTGAACGCAGTCCCTGTTAAAAGGGTCAAATTTCCCACACAGTTCTGTCTAAGCTGATGAAAACCCGACTCAACTGAAAGTAGAGAAATTGCACTTTAATGTGCAGATAATTTCAAACTGTATGTATGTGAGAAAAAAAAAACCGTGTGTGATTGTCCAAGAACTCACAGGCTGAGCTGCATTCATAACAGGAGCAAATCTGTATTCCAGGAAAACACCGAACCTCCAATGTTCCTCCACAAAAACCTACTACAGTTGCTGTGAATCATGCATTATTAAAATAATATTCAGTGTGTATATAGAGTGAAGATGTTGTGACGGCTACAGAGTGGCACACCATTGTTGCCAATGCCAACTGTTACCAATGTCACCATGAACAACAACAAAAATAGAGTTTGATTAAACGACAGGATCCAAAACAGAGGTTTGACCACTTTTGACATTAGTGTTATTGCTAATTCTTTCTTATAAAGCTCACAAAAACATGAGTTATTTTCTTCTTTTAGTTTATTTGGATCAGGATTAGCCATTACATTGGGGAACGGCTTAGTACAAAATGAAGGAAAATGATACAGAAAGGAAAAACGTTCTTTTTAAAAAAGAATGTCATCACTGACCAACAATGGGACGAAAATTATACCACAAATTACGCGGCCTGGTTATTCTCTGGCAAGAGAACAAACCAATAAGTCACTCAAAGGTGAAAAATAACGTGAGCTCATACAGGAGAGCAAACACAATAATTGGCAATGAAGGGTCCATAATTGGTCCATGTGCCATTTTGCCAAGAGTTTAGAGGACATCTTGAAAAATTAACAGCGATATCTGCTGCTGTATCAGCTCAGTGGATCAGCAGCAGCAGCAGCAGCAGCAGCGAGGCAGAGCTGGGAGGACAGATGGTTCACTCGTATTTACAGAATGTGACAACAGCGTTGCAGGGAACAGTACACAGTGCTCAGTTTGTCACAACCCTCGCTTCATATTATGCACTGTCAATTCTGTGTCGATGTTCTTGTTCTTGCAAATCATTGTGAATATAAATAAAGAGTGACACATTTAAACAAAAGAAATAAGAACAAAAAAAACAACAACACTACAGCTTTAAGTGCATCTTGTCTACCAGTGAGTCATCACTTCAGCCTCTCCATTACACACACACACACGCGCTGCTGCATCACCATGATGATGTTGCCAGGGTCAGACTGAGTAGTTTAAGCTCCTCAAACTGTCAATATCTTTCTTCAATGTGTGTGTGTGTCGACTATTGACATGTTCCCACAGAAGCCAAGTCATAAAAAAAAAAAAACCAGCTCCAGTTGAAACTTTTATTATGACCCTCTGACCTCGGCACCCACATGCCATTTGTGTAAATAATCAAAAGTATCTGAGCTGCCATTTTATGAAGCAAAACGGCTTTTTTTAGTCATGTAATTGTAAATAACTCCTCCTTTGGCCTTATAATACATCCATCCATCCATCTTCTACCGCTTTATCCTCCACCAGAGGGTCGCGGGGGGTGCTGTGCCAATCTCAGCTACATCGGGTGATAGGTGGGGTACACCCTGGACAGTTCGCCAGTCCATCGCAGGGCCACACACAGATAGAGACAAACAACCATTCACTCTCACACTCACACCTATGGTCCATTTAGAGTGTCCAATTTACCTAATTCCCATATTACATGTTTTTTGGCTGTGGGAGGAACATGGGGAGAACAAACTCCATGCAGAAAGACCCTTGTTCCAACCGGGGCTCAAACCTGAATCTTCTAACCACTACACCAACCACGTGGCCCGCCTTATAGTACATGTTTAAAACAAATAAGACTTTTAATAACTGACCGACTAACACATACATTCAGGGCACAAACATGAGCAAAGCATAGCACAGACTAAAATAACGCAACTAAGTGAAATAACATTTGTGACTTCATATTTTTACTCCGAGGTGACACAGGCGTGAAAAATAAACAACCAAAAACAATGGGAAAGGTGTTAAAGTCACACAATGTAGGATTTGTTCTCGGGTCCCCCTACAGTTGGTAACCGGTATTGTCTGTTACAAGTGTCGTAAAATATATGTATATGCGGCAAATTTTGTGTCATTGCAGTGCCGACCCAAAGAATGAGAATGACCTTGGAGACATAACGTGAAGGTCAAACTCCTACACTTCTTAAAGCACATGGTCTTGGTGTTAAAATTCATGGCTATACTCACAAATCTTCACGTCAAAGAGGCTTTTATTGTGTTGTAATTAATAATTAACTTGAGGGTTTGCTCTTTTCTTTATTTGATTTGTTTGTTTTCTGTCTGCAGGGTTTTGTAATGCCATTAATTTTTTAGAGTGGCTGTTCATTCACTACACGGGAGTTACGAGTTAATTAACTAGATGTAGTTTGTGTTTTGCACCTGTCCAACTGCTTTGTGTTTGTTTTGTTTTTTTCCCTTCCTCCCTTTAAAGTCACCTAAGACTCAATGAAATATGTTGCCCTAAAGTGAAACCTAGTGGACTATATTTCAAACAGATTCAATCGGCACCTGGAGAGGCAAGCTGAAAGAGAACAATAGTAATAAAAAATACTCTATTACTCTCGGCGTTGTGTTTTAATCATCTAAAAGCCGTCTTTGAGAGGTGGAGGAGGGGAAGGAGATGAAAGAGCGCAGTGTGGGAGCAAAAACAAATGAAGCACAAGAATCTGGGCAGAGGGGCATGTTCAGGTTTGGATGGAAAAGAAAATACTTTCTTTCCTTGATAGCATTTGTGTTTTGTTGTTTTTCTCTCATTCAATTCCTATTTGCCGTCAAAAACAACATTTAAATGGTGGCTGCAAATTCAAAAAGTGCACGTTATAAAGTTTACTAGACTTGTCACCTGAAGTTAAATATGATTCACGCATTTTAAATCATCGTTTAAAAGCACATGTGGTCTTTAATCAGCTACTGTGTTGGTTCCTTTTTTGTTTCCATTTTTCTCTAACCCCCCAAACCCCCCCCCCTCGCTCCTCCTTAGGAGCCTGTCAAGTTGTTCCCATGACAACGGTGACTGCTAGCTGTCAGCAGTTGCCATAGCAATGAGACATAATATATCTGTGAGGGTGAATGGTAAAATTTGGGCCATTTTGCGTAGCTCAGTTGGCATGGATGTAGCGTTCATGCGCACACATGTGTCTGCATGCATACAAGCATGGCACTGAGGTTTGTTTGTTGGCTTTGAATGAGTGTTTCATTGTTTTAAATAAATAAATTGCCTTAGTGCTTTGATATGCATGTATGTTAGGAAAGACGCTTGCGCTTTGGAGGCAACCATCTTACGTTGATGTTTTCACATTTTGAAATGGAAGTTAACTACGCAAACAAGGTAGAAAGACTCCGCGCTCATAATTCGATGCATAAACCAAGTCAGTTCCTTGACTCGTTTAAAAAAGGAAGGCATGAGCAAGGGAGTATTTGTTGCCCTCTGCAGTCTTACCATTAGATGTCACTAAATCACACACACTGGACCTTTAACTGTATAACCTCAGTTTGCAGAGCTGCTAACCTCTTAGCCTGTGAACTACACTGTACCTTATGGCACTACGAGGTTCCAAACGAGCTGAGCCGATACTAAAATGTGATGTCGACGGACTCCCGGTTACTGATTGGTCAGAGATTGTCGTCACTGGAAGAGTCATGAGTGTGACGTCCGACACAAGAATCAAACCGTACAATGCCGAACTGTAGATCAGTTTAAAAAAAAGGACTAAAAAATCCTGAAAACGTGTTCATCTCCAACATTTAGCAAAGGAAAATTCCTAAAATCTCAATATCTGGTGTCTGTGTATTTAGCGACAGCACAGCTGAAGACCAGTGATCGTGAGCCAAATCCCCACCCGTTTAGCCGTATTTCAGTTTAGTGACTGTGTCACAGTTGTTTTACACTGAAAGCAACTGCCTTGCTCTTCACTAGTTTGTGTTTGTGTCATGTTTAAAATAACGTCACAACAGTTTTGTGCAGCCGTGCCCACGTTGAGGAGGTACTATAGTTATGGAAAACAACGCGCCTGATACCAAACCGAGTAGAGCCGAGCCGAGTAATGCTAGAAGTGTATAATGGAATAGTGTCACTGGTGTTGTCCCTCAATTGTACATGAACCTTCCAAACACTGCGCTTCATTTGGGTCCCGACACCTCATCACAACACCACAGATATCACCAGAGATTCTGGAGAATTCCTCAAACACAAACAATACGGTGACTTACAATTTAATTTATTTTTGCAGGCAAAATCATGCAAGCCGGCCTGTAAAATAAAAAATAAACAGCTCCCTCACTGTCTACCTGCACTGAAACTAAATATATAAACCTTTCACACACACACACACACACAGTGTGGAAACTGGAGGGGCAGCACTGTGATCTGCAGCGTCGGCGAGAGCATCAATCAGCAAACGAATGAGCGCCGAGGTCATAAATATCTTCACCTGTGAGAAATGGTGAAGAGCTTCTTTGCAATCCATCAGCTGCCTGACAAAAGTACAAACTACATCTACTGGAAATGAGATGCACGTCCATTTCATTGCTCCAGTACATTGCTGACAATCGGCTGATTATAAAAATAGTGAGTTTGACGAACAGTTACCCCAGATAGGTTAACGCAACCTTTGTCCAAAATGTTTCCAACACTATTTAAATGACTAGAAACTTGAGTTTCTACTCAAGGTAATAGATTATTTAATTTTAACCAACTGTTAATGACATCAACCACCCGTGTCGGCGATTATTCCAGGCAAACCCCCTATGAGATGTCACAGTGAGGACAGAAACGTTTGGTATAAATAATTAGCCAGTGTATTGTTGTTGTCTTTAATTTTTTTCATTGTATTATGTGAATTCTCCAATAATAGATGAGTGAAAGAAGCAAACGAGACAACAAGACAGCAACAAGACAGCAATTCCCATGATCCGACGCCGCTTCCCGACATCGTCAAACCAAGTCTTTTGTTATTGTTTTGACTGAGATATTCCCAGTGGCAGAGATTACATACTGTACTTTTATTGTTATAATGTGAGGCGGCATGGAAAAGCACCAATTTTCACTGAGACATAAAACATTTTGGAGGGATGATATTCTCTTGGACTAATGTACCTGAGATCTTTAGTGTCAGAACAAAACTAAAACAACCAATCTGGTTTTATTGGTTAATTAAGTTTGCTTTTTGATTTTTTTGAAACACTTTATTTGTATTTATGTTATGTAAATTACTTGATGAATATGTTCAAAAACAACAATATTTATAGATCGAGTGTTTTAAAGTAGGACTAGGATGCCAAGAAAATATGAATATTGTCAAATGGTTTAACCTTCAAATAATCAAATCTAGCTGCTATTTGCCTGACAAACACATGAGTGAACACAGCCTGAGACACAGAAGTACACAAACACATGTTTTTATATCCTAGAGAGGACATGATGCATCCCCTAGCCCCCTTACCCATACCTTGGCCATCTCAACAAAGTGCCGAACCCTGAAAGAGCACTTACACGGCCCCAGAAAGTGTACCTACATTTTTTACATTTTCTGTAAGTCACAAAGACACAAATACACACAGACACAAACAAACAAACACACAATCACTCACACACACATCAAGCAGCTGACAGTTCAGCCCAGCCAACAGGTTGAAAGATAAATAACCTACAGCTAGTCGTCTCATCCTAAGCTCTCTGTGTGCACTCACAGTCAGACTCACAGAGACATGAAGTGATATCTCAGCTATCACCTGTTTATCTGCCCTGCTCTGCTCTCCAGACGAGAGGCAAAGGTGAGAGCTCCATGGGAGGTTTAAAGCTGAGCAGCTCACCAAATATATATATATATATATATATATATATATATATAAAAGCGATTGGGAAAACACTGCTTGGGAACAACAGGAAGCGCCCAGACAGAAAGCCACTTTCTATCTCAGACGAAAATCTTGTTTTTAGTATCATATTTCTCAGCATCGACTGACAGGAAAAATAACCCATATCCTTATAGCAGTATAGCACTATATACTGTCTTTTTAGAAGAATACAAAATGTCAAAGTGTACAAGTCAAAACCTTAAACCATATTGAACAACATACAGTGTGGGCTTTTTTATGTGACACTGAGCAGCCGTGACAATTCTTGCTGAGCTAATCCCCAATTATAAACATATGTAAAGCACTGAGTCAACAAATCCAAATATAGCACAAAAGGAGGTGGAGATAGTTATGGCAGCAAGCTGTGTTGTTATTAGTATATCATGAGAGTGATGCCGAATGTGAAGAGTCGCTCTCTACGACTGAATGTTGCTTCCCACACGGAGGCAAAGGAGAGACTGTGATGCATCCCAGGAAGCAACGGATACAAGTCAGCCAACAGAAATAAATTGATAAGAGTTGTTTGCTTTAACTTATGCTACAGCAATCATTTTTAGCACAAATTAACTTTAGGGAAAATGTACACTTTGGTACAGTTGGAAAGAGTGTGGTTACGGAGACTGATATGAATGTGAAATGTCAGTGCTCACTGAGCCAGATAGTTATGAGGAATAAACAGCAATTAATCAATCCTATGGAGCCATAATTGTTAATACATATACACTACTCATCTGTGTTGTGAGGAATTTGATATGCCTTACTACATCTCAATTTAATTTAAAAGTAAAATTCCAACAAAAGATTAACTAGCGACCACACGGTTAGCACTCTTGCCTTTGCAGCAAGAAGACCTGGGTTTGTGACCTGGTCAGAACATGTACTGTATGTAATGTAATGTAATGTAATGTAATGTAATGTAACATGTACTCCCCGTGTGTGCGTGGGTTTCCTCCCACAGTTCAAAAACATGCAATATGGAGATGAGGTAAATTGACTGTGAGTGTGGATGGTTGTTTGTCTCTAACTGGCGATCTGTCCGGGGTGTACCTGACCTTTTGCCCTATGTCCACTGAGATTAGCACAGCTCCCCTTATGTTGAGGATAAAGCAGTAGAGGATGGCTGGACGGATTGCAAGGATGAGAATTTAATTGACTGAGAACGCATGGTATAGAACAGGCAGTCCGACCCAGTCAGATTTTATACAGCCCGCAGTTTCAGTTCAGTTTTATAATGTATTATTTACAGCCAGTGAAGGACTGGGACAGGAAATCGGCCCTGGCATTTCGGCCAACATTTACCACCATAACAAATTTAGTGTGGGGCCACACGGTGGTATAGTGGTTAGCACTCTCGCCTTGCAGCGAGAAGACCCGGGTTCGAGCCCCAGTTGGAACAAGGGCCTTTCTGCATGGAGTTTGCATGTTCTCCCCGTGTGTGCGTGGGTTCTCTCCGGGTTCTCCGGCTTCCTCCCACAGTCCAAAAACATGCAATGTGGGGATTAGGTAAATTGGACACTCTAAATTGACCATAGGAGTGAGTGTGAGAGTGAATGGTTGTTTGTCTCTAGTTGTGTGTGGCCCTGCGATGGACTGGCGAACTGTCCAGGGTGTACCCCGCCTATCGCCCGATGTAGCTGAGATTGGCACAGCACCCCCCGCGACCCTCTGGTGGAGGATAAAGCGGTTAGATGATGACTGACTGACTGACAAATTTAGTGTGCATTCCCCATTAGCTCAGCTGCTAAGGAGTCACACTTTGAAGCCTAGGTCCAGGGTTCACGTCCAGATACATGCATTCACCAAATAGAATGCATGAATGCAAATAGAAACTGAGTTTAATAAAATATTTCTTCATCCTAACTGCAAAAGTGGGTGTTAAAACAATAAAACATGACATATATGACATAAGCCTGGGCCATAAAATACTGTACATCTCCAGGAAATTTGATTGGAATGCCCCTTTAACTTTTTTAAGTTATGCTGCAACAAATACAAACATCAAACCATCAAGCCATAACCGTCTAGATAGAGGTAACAATTAGAAAACTCATCGTATTTAAAAAAAAAAATAAGAGTTCTTAAAAGATAATGATTTATTAAATCACATCTGAACTGCCTTCTTTCTTCTGTGCTAGAACACTTCAAATGAATCACAAATTCAGCACTTGATTCAAAGTTTTTAATTTGGGTAACCACAGACTGTGACATCTGATTCCCTGTGATAAACAAGCATCAAACCTGCAGGCTGCAAGTGTATACATCTTCCTCAGACAACAATATGCCACGGGCTTACACAGAAGCAAGACGCTTAATTTGTCACTGACAGAAGTTTATTAAAACTTTCCCACACGCTATTTGTCATCTGCCATCTGAACGGTTAACAAATGCCTGTGGATATTTTCGCTCCGTGTTTGAAAAGAGCAGAGGTGTAATGCCTCTCAGGCGGGGCATCGGGTTACATTTGCAAAGAAGAAGAAGAAAAAAACACCCCATGAAGCAGAATTTACATTCACTCTTACGGCCTTGTGCACGTACAGTCAGCTTTGTTAAGACCGGGATCATTTGTTAAGACCGGGGGGTCACTGGGGACACCTGCAAATGAGGGATTAAAGATGCACTACGTAACCTTAAGTGCTTGTTTTGTTTTTTTTTGCTGCCTCTGTTTCATCGTGAACAGAATCAATGTAACATAATTTATATGCTGCGGCCTCATCTGAAAATGTGCAGTGTCAAGCAATACTGTCGGACCTGACTGTATACAGCGGCAGCACAGAGGCGGGTGGGGTCTAAGAGCACATATCCTGAACAGTAGAAAAACATTTTGTGGGCAACTTGAAGTGTTTATAGTAATGTCATTTGTTGATCCAAGGGCAAATCTTCACAGTTTAGTTTTTATTCAATGATAAAAAATAATCGGCTTACCAACTGCCTCTCTGCTGCAGGCGAATTTTAGTCAACGCTTGTGTTACTGGTGCACACTTTTGTCCACGTGCTGGTGCTAGTTACTTAGAAATCTGTGGTTTAGTCGGTTTGATGCTATTAAAACATTCATAAATAACAATTAAATATGAGGTAATTTCATTAGTGGTATGGTTGTGAAAGGAAAAATATGTTTTTAAAGGTTACAGTAAAAGTATGTTTATTAGAGGAAAATGGATTTAATCTGAGTAATTAATTGTTTTTTTGTTTTTTTTAAAAAATGGCTAATTTATTTAATTAATCAGACATTATCACTTATTTAAGTCAGTTAGACATTTTTTATTTTCAGGAAGTGGATATATGTAACCAAGTCACTCAATTCAATTTTTGTGTCCAAAAATGATTTAGTTTAGATCACATGTCTCATGTATTGAATATTTCATTGTTTTTATTTTAAATATAAGAGTGCACTGCAGTGCAGACACAACATGCAAATTGGAGTGACAAATAAGTCTTTTTAAATAAATAAGTCAAGCATTTTTATCAGATGGTGGAAAAACAACAAACCACCCAAACGTAGCAGCAAAAAAAATTAACTCTGCATCATTTGGTGACCATCAGCTGCACTGATTTCTTAAGATCTGCATCAGCCATAGGAAATCCTGTTTGTGGTCAACCTCTAAGCTTGACACTTACATATTATCCGGTTCAATTTTGAATTGTCTCATAACCTTTATTATAGCAATGGATCTGTGTCATAAGCCAAAAGAAAAGTTCAAAATCAAGTTTTCCTCTAAGCTAATTATTCTGTGTTCTACTCCTGAAAAGCTTCCTTTAGGAGAAACATGTTTTCCAGCAGCTGGGAATGATGCCAGTTGCCCTGGTGCTCTCAGCAGGATAAGATCGCTTAATCAACATTTAAACAAGGCTTCAATGGAAGTGTCTCTCTCTCTCTCTCTCTCTCTCTCTGAATTGGAATCTCGGTCTTGCTCTCCACTTGTCATTTTCTTTGATTTGCGTGCCAGCTAGGACGCGAGTGGGTGCCACGATTCTCGCTGGTAAAATATAGATCTGACGCTCGCAATGTTCGCAAATACGCTCGTAAAACAAATGCAAACACGGATTTACAACAGATGGAGCTCAACGGAGAGACGAAAACACCGACCATGTTTTCTCTGGGAAAGATGAACAGAAAACTGGGTTTACAGAACAGACGCTGGGTAGACGAAGCACAGAAGAAGGAAAGATGGATTTCTACATCCATGTCGGTCCACATCCAGCGAGTGTGGGTGTGTTTGTGAGAGAGAACACAAGTGCAGGCTTTTCAAGTGTGGACATTTGCTGGCTGCACTCATTTTCTGCCTCATCATTCAAAGGCCCATTTGAAGGTTCGAGATGTGAGATGTGTGGCATGGATGGAGCAAGTTTGAAGTTAGGATGACTTGTGTTGCCCACACAGAACGGCCCTTCTGGACCTTTTTCTGGCATAAACACCTCGTCCTAATGAGGCAGGACCACATTTCTGAGGAACTGGTTAAGTTCAGGGTCAAGATTTGGATTGCCAGGGTGAGGGTGGACGATAAAACCCAGCTTGAATGTCTTTCATGTCTTGAATGTTTTTTGCATGCGACAAACACAAATTAGTTGTTTTTCGGAGTGTACTGAATCATTAGAATCAGTGAATTAAAAACACTAGTTCAGTACTTCCTGGAAGAACGGAGCACAGTTGTGATTTCAGCAGTGCTGTCGCTAAATACACCAGACTCCTCTGATAAATATTGAGATTGGCTTAATGTTGGAGATTAACACATGTTTTCAGGATTTTTTCTTATCTTTTTAACTGATCTACTATTCGGCATTGTTCGGTTTGATTCCTTTGTCTGACGCTGTGTTCACGACTCCTGTGACGACACTCTCTGACCAATCAGGGGCCGTCAGTCCGTCATATTCGGCTCAATGAAGTACCAGGTACCAAATATTATCCCTAATGTAAAAAAACAAAACAAAAGTCGTGCTAGAACTATAGAGTAGAATAGTGCCAATAGAGTAAAGGAGAGGGACAAGGTCAAAGAGTAAAGGTAAGTAAGTTAGGGTTACGGTAGGAGATGACGCTTTGTTGAGGCTGAGGTCCAAATAAATGGAAGGCAATGCAGTGTCCCTGAAAGAAGAGCTGCACAAACCTGTGTGTGCGCGCTTGGCTAAATGTATGTGGGAGGAAGCGGTAGGTTTCAATAGAGGCAGCTCTCCACTCGAATGTGCTAACAATATCCAACTCTGACGGGCCCTCAATCTTCTGATCATCTCTCTCTCTCTCTCTCTCTCTCACACACACACACAATACAGCTCATACTGCCCGTACCGCAGAAGTGCAGTAAGAAAAAAAAGAAGCTCGAAAAGAAAAATAAAAGACCTTTTTCTGGCACAGAGTTGAAACCGCTGCATTGCCAAAAGTATGTGGACACCTGAAAATTACACCCACAAACCCCTAATCACATAAATAGTCCCTCAACTCCGCTGGTTAAATGCCTTCCTCATTATAGGAACCTAGTTGTGTGGATTACCTTCCAATCAGCTGCAAGGAAGAAAATGTTCTAGTTCAAAATTAAGTGGTTGGGGGTGTCCACATATTTTTCTCAGCCAAGAACTTCAATGCTCTCCCTTGCTCTCTCTTCATCTTCTTTGCTCCCTCTCTGTCCTCCTGTGTGTGTGCTGTGTACAAGCAGAGCATTTTAATTCACCAAAAAGGCTTCTGCAATCAAAATGTACGCCGCTCCAGATCTGTGTGGGACTTTGGGGGTTGGGGGGCAGTGGGTGGCTGTGGGTGTAGGCGAGAGCCTGTGCCACTTTAGATTAAATTCAGAGAGAAGAAGAAAGAGGAGGAGGAGGAGGAGGAGGTGGCATTGGAGTGAAGTCACACACTGTCTTGTGTGTGATTATATTTGAAAGAAGTGTCTTTGTGGTGATTTTGTGGCTTTTTCTTTTTTTTCTTTTTACATTAAGGGGCTGTCCACATAGAAACAGGTGAATTTAGGTTTTGGGGGGGATCAGTGTGGGCGGAGACATTTCCTGAAATGATGCCATGTTTGCGGGGGAAGTTTTTGAAAATGGCAAAGAAATAGATTGTTTACTTTTCGTGCCGGTTTCGTGTGGATGTGGCCTAAAGGTCCAGTGTGTAAGATTTACTGACAACTACTGAGACTGTAGATTATCACACTTCTTCATACAGTTGCCTTCACATACCACTAAGAATGTCACTGTCCTTCATATCCGTGACATGCTTTTGCTTCAAAACGGGAAACAAGCTCTGCTTCTGCTGTTTTGTTCATTAGGGGCCACCGTAGAAGATGACAGCCTCCCAACAGTAAGCCCCTTACCTTAAGTACTTTTACAAGGCTTGTACTTATTTTAAAGCAAATACACACTTATTTATGTTTATGATTTATAGGACATTTAACTGATATGTGGGTCAAACCCTGTTTTTTTCTAATGTGTTTATGTGATTTACAAAAACAGCTTTTCCAGACCAGTGATTTTGTCTTTGGACAATGACAAAGAAAGAACAATGACGAAGTGGAAGCATGTTCTGCTAAACAAAAGTGACAATGGTTTTCTGTAAGCAGAGGGGGGAAGTAAATCCCCATCACCCCATTAAATTATTCCGGGACAATAATGAGGATGAAATGGCACTGGTGTGAAAATGCATTCATCTGCTGTGCATGACTGCTTTCAATCTGAGCATTTGTAATGCATCACACATACCCGTGTGTGTGTGTGTGTGTGTGTGTGTGTGTGTGTGTGTGTGTGTGGAAGAGGTCATTTCAGAGAAAAATATAGTCTGAGCACATTATTCATATCATAGACATGGATACATTCATGTCATTTTAAACCATTACATTTCAGCAACTTTCAATGATCTCTCGTGTTTGTCCGCGCAGCAGCGCCACACAATTTCAGATTACACGTTTTTCCCTCTGGGCCACCATGTTCCAAGCAAGACACCTGTACTGATAATAGCCTAAAGGTTGTTCCCTCACAATCCTGGGTACGATGGTGATGTGACGGATACAAGCTGCAGCTGAGCATCTTCCGCCACCGCACTGAAGCACGTTTAATTATAGGGAGGAGCCTCCTCAAGGCTCTTCATGGCGTTTACCAAAAGTGCTGATTAAGAAGCTCCCTTTGTCTCCCACACCCCTCCCCACAGTTGTCATAGGAACAAATAAAAAACAGTAGGCTCTTTATGACAAGTAAATTACCCAATCACTGAAATTAAACTACCTGTTCATGACAGAGTGGCTTGTTGAAGTGTCTCAACCTGCAACAATGTCGCAAGTCTGGGCTTTAGATGAAGAGCAAGACCAAAAGTGATAAAAGCATTTAAAAACCAAATCACTCTCATGACACTGCAGGAATATATATATATACAATTAAATAATGTTTAATAAATGACAGCACTGATTGAAAAACTTAAGTGTGTTTCCATACTTCTCCAATGACCAAAATAATTACCTAAATTATTCTGTTTTTGCAGAATGAAAGACATTTATTTATAGTTTTGAATAAATACCTTATTGTGATTATTTTTGACTAATTAGTGATATAAGAGTGAATGGTCATTTTTATTCTTATTGTTTTTTTAATCTGAATCACATATTTAAAATAATTGTGTGGCATTTGTGCAGATCTGTGAGAAGTCCAAGTCTGTTGAAACAATATTTAATCTAAAACAGTAGTTACACATTTGGGCTTCAAAAAATACTGCACCTACAGCGATTTGAGAAATTGCAGTGATTTTGATTTTTTATAAAACATTTTATAATTATCCTAGAAATTGACAACATTCGCTGAATGCATCTCTAAACTCAACGTGCTGTGGGCTCTGCATGAATGACACTGGCTTCCATGCACAGACCCAGCAGCGGTCTCCTTTGTAAATTAGCAAATGAAGCCATTGATCCATAATTTGTGCTCGGCTTGCAACTAACCAGTAGCACCCATAGCTGTGGGGCCTTCATGGAAAGCGGTGATCTGCAACTCTCTACCTGACAGGTGGAGGCAGTGGCACGGAAGATGTGAGGAACCAAAGATGGAAAAAACAATCCTGGAAGAGTAGTTTGATTTTCCTTCTAGTCTTCCATCCAAAGGATTAATCACAAGCAGCAGAGCTGCTTCGGCCTGAGGCTCAACTCTCCCTGAGGATGCGTGAAGGGATGCTGTGCTCACAGATTTTTTTTTTTTTTTTCCAAGTCCAAAGCGATGTAATACAGCACTTTCCTCTGTTGGCCAATGTACTTTTATACTTTTTTAATGTTACCTAGCATTCCATTAAGCACGCCCAGCATTTTTCTGATGCCCTAAAGTCTCACTGTGCACCCTAATGAGAATCAGAATTAACTTGCAAACACAGCGTTTGCTGGTCATTACGCTGATCTACGATTATTCGAGCAAGTATGACATAAAGGTAATTAAACACTCGACACAATGAAGACATGACCGGCAACAGGAAACTCATTCATGTTCAATGAACCTCCCTCAAAAGTGTCCAAATTGTTTTTGCATCACGCCACTGGAAATGAATCCACACTTGAATGGCTCTTAATTAGCCTGGCTTTCCTTCACACCACGGTTGTTTCAGGAGAACTGCTCCGAGATGACCGTTCGTTCCGAACACAGTTAACTGAATTTCTATTAGACCGACTGCCCCAAAATGTGAATCTCGGGGAAAAAAAATCATTCAACCTTTTAAATTTTTAAGTTGTTACTTAAATAGTGGAAACTGGGAAAAGGGCTTTTTTTTGCGTCTGTGTGAAGTCACGTGATCAGAAATTCAGCCGCATCTCACAGTAGTGTAGGATATGGACAGCAGACAGGGTTTTACTGATTTTCATCTAGTCAAGTTCTCATGTTTCTTGTACATTTTCTGCCAGTGTGCAACCAAGCTTTTCATGGGTAACCCCAAAGAGAAGGTAAAGTAAAAACCTGTACTCCATCCTTGGCGATTGTCGAGTGTTATTTGTCGAGTGTTATTTATAATGCACTTTCCAAAATAACTATGCAAACAATCACTGAGAGAAACCTGCTTTCTGACAACTGCTGTCTGCTCCTCACTCTATGCAAAACTAATTATTGTGTAAAAGCTCTCCCAAGTCAGAGCCTCTTCCCATTTCATATATTCACCAATCAACAGAAAAAGGGACAAAAAAACAACAACAACAACTACTGACTTATTATTTGCAGTTCAACTCTTTTTTGTTTCAGGAAGAAGAAAATAGCCATCGCTGAGTGTGAGGTTTGCATGAAAAGACAGAGAGAGGTGCTGCACATGGTCAACCAAAAATGCTTTATATTGACAAGGTGAAAGGGGGCATATTTCCATCTACTCTAGTGGAGGCAGACACACTATTCCCACCTAGAACTTGCATATTAAGAATCAAAAAATGTAGTCACTGGCATGGTTGAGCTACAGTAACTGTGCAAGGAAACATACTGTTTTTGTTATTATTCAGCAAGAGTGCAAATTCATTTACTGAATTGCTTTGCGTCTCTCGCTGTTTATCTTAATGACACTGACAACCAGAAAAGGCGGCTGCTGCTGCTGCTGCCGCCGTCTGGTATAGAGAGAGGTCAGATTATTTGATTCAACTCAAGCCTGCAGCTGCCAATAGCAGCGTTTGTTTTATTTTCCTGGTTGAAGTAAATAAATAAAGCCTTAAAGCACATTCAGAAATGGTTTTGTAACATTACTGTCTTTCCTGGGGTGAAAAAAATATAGCGTTAAGCTTGTTGTTGTGCCCGTGCACATGCTTGTGTCTGCTCTTACCTTGCGACCGTCACTCGCGTGGCAATTTACGTTGAGCGGAGTGAGCAAAGCCATTAACTTCTCCTCGTTCCCACTCCTGCAAAATTATGACGCACACACACACACAAAGAGACACACTTATTACACACAGGAAACATTCACCACCATAGAGGATTAGCACTGTCGCTCAGCAGGAGAGTGTGGGGGAGAAAATGAGGCAGAATGAGATAAGGAGCTTGAGACTGGAAGGGGAAGGGTTGAGAAATTTCATCTGCAGAAACAGAGCGATGTAAAGAAAGGTTTAGGGGATGGATCAAAAAAATGTGTGTGTGTGTGTGTGTCTGCTTTCTTCTAAACGTGACAGCAACAAGCTACATGGAATCCAATGGAGACACGAACACTTAGCTTAGCTACAGAGGAGTTAAGATTTTGTTTATGTTGTTGATTTGTGTTTCCTGGTTCTCAGACATGCTGCCCTGGCAGTGGATGACCACTGGGAAGTGTTGCCACGGCAGCATCCAATCCCACCCATCATCGCCATGACAGCCGTAAAGGAAGAGGCTGTCACATGGAGAGAAAAGGATTATTCTTCCATTCTCCTATGTTCCCCTTCGCTCCCTCTCACTTTCTTTTTTTTTTTTTAACTTTTGTTTTCCTCTGCTGGGCCTCTCCTTCCTTTTCTTTGTTTATAGATTTTTCACTCGATAACATCCACATCCTCTACAGTTTTCAGCCGTCCATCTCTCCCTCCCGTGCTTCTGTGTTTTTCCTCCAACTCTCCTGCAACCATTATCTGCTCTTTCTTATTTGCCTCTCACTCTCAACTCATCCAGACAGGTCCACCTTTACCCTCCTCTCCACCTTTACATCCGCTGTTCACAACTTCTCTTTCCAATAAGAAGATGCAAACAAACATCGTGAGGATTTAACAGGGTGAAGGGATTGTATGCATGTTCACACATGTCTGTCTGGTCAAGTTGTCATGGACTTGCTTCCAATCAGTTCAAACACTCCCACAAAACTCCAGGACACAGGTGATTCATTTCCATGCATTTTAATGGGAATCTTGTGAAACTGTGAACACAGTAATACAAGTATTAATATTAAACACTGGCAGTTAACAGCCGTAAATGTGAGCTGGTTTAGCGTCTGCAATTAGTTTTTCTAAAGTGAGGTATTTTCTCATAAAAATCATCCACAGTGGTTGAGAAAGGACAGAGAGTCACAAACATGTCTGAATACATGTGGATTTAAATATGTGAACAGAAAGAAAAACACATTTCTGTGAATCATTTTAAAAGGAGCTGCTTCTTAAATCCAGACTTTCATGTTATCTCAAAGCTTTACAAATAATAAATAACTTAAGCTGTGTGTTGAATCAATATTACACAACTGCTTTACCATAAAAGAAACCCCCCCAACCCTATTGAAGGCAAATTGACTTATAATGGTGTCTCCTTCATTCTAATCCCTTCACCCTGAATGCATATTTATGCACACAGTAACTTTGGAGAGTGGCTACGAGCTCTCGGGAGAAAATGTGTAAACGAAAGAGAATGAACAGTGGCGGAAACTGCAGGAATCTGGCATGGAAATTGAATTTGAGAGGACTGAAGTCGTTGCAGGTATTCACAAAGGAAACTAAAGGAAATATTTCTGAACGTTGACATATTTGGTACAGCAACAGCAAATTTGGTTTTTGGATTGCTGGTTTTACATCAGTCATTCCCACAGACGTTTTGTTTTGGTCACTAAATAAATGTGAAGAATTCATGCAAAATACATGTATGCATGAAGTGGGATTGCGATTCTTTTATCTAACAAATATCGATTGGAAACGCAATATATAGTCTTTGGTGTGATGTTATGTCACACACAAAATTAGCTCTTGTCTCAATTCATAATGTGCTGCAAGTTTGAAGTGATTCCACAAAGAAGAAGTTTGGGAAACAAGGAAATCCACCTTTAAGGAATGTTTCTGTTCAGTGAGTTGGACTCCAACATAGAGCTGCAACAACTCATCCATTAATCAATTATTAATCATTTACTAAAACAATCGCAAACTTTTCGAGTAACCATGTAGTAATTGTTCATCTTCTTAAATGTTAACAATCTTGTGGTTGGTTTTGCTCTTCTTCACCAAGGAAATAATAAAAGAGAAAATCTTTGTTTGGCGAAGAAAACACGACTTTGAGGTGTCTTTATTTTTAGTTTTAGGAAGTAATGATCAACATTTTCTTTTTCAATTTTCTGACATTTTTTTGGACCAGACACATTATCAACCAACGGAAGCAAATATTGACAATTAATAAGGGAAATAATATTAAGCTGCAGCCCTAGTCTGGCTTTGTTTATTGGACATGAGAACTGCTCACCTGTTCAGATCTGAAGCTGAACAGTGTTGTTTTCCAGGCGTGGTTTCAGAGGCCACTGCTACAAAAATCAATCAAAGCATTCATTTTAGCAGCTTTAAACTCATTGGCCTTGTTCAGACGACCAGAAATAATATACAGTGTTGTGCAAAAGTCTTAGGCCACTATGAGGTTTGTTACTGTAGTAATACTATAATGACCATACGGTATGATTTTTTCTCTATCACTTTATGGGAACAGAAAATATGGAAACATGTATGCACTTGTTTCCATATTTTCCAAAAAAAAAAAACCCAGCTTCTACGAGTTAAAGTGTCAAGTATTTAGTGTGACCCTAAATACCCTCTAACTACCCTCACACCCTTACTCTCATTACTTTTAAAGTAAATGGCGTGACAAACCTGTGTTTGTCCTACTATTCCATGCTGAGAAATATCTACCTTGAAAAAGGTCTATTACTCCAGGTTTGTTCAAGACATGCTTGAGAATTACATACGCGTTGTCTGAGTTTGTTAATATATGAGACCAAATTTTAGTCACATCATTCCAATCCATATGCCAATGATCACAGAATTTGACAGACATAAAAACAACAAACGTGGTGGTGTCCTGAGACTTTTGCACAGCACTGTATTTATTTAGATTGCTGATTCAGTTTTTAACCAAAATGCTTGTGAAAGTCTGAAGGCTTTACTCTGGCTCTTTAAATCAGATTTCAAATTGTCTTTTTGAATCACTCTGAACAATAATCATTACTTAACCAGTCTGGCTTATTCACACAGCTCTCAGAGAAAAACCTAATTATCGACTGGTTGAAGAATACAGTGCAGTGTTGAGCAGTAATGTTACTGTCATGCCCCATGCCTGTGGGAAGTGTAAATAATAAATTGTTGTGTAAAGGCCCCTGCAGAAAAAGCATTACACCAGCTCTGCTCTCTGATTTTCTTCCTGCCATACCAGGGAAGTGATCTGGGCCACAAATAAAGCAGAGGAATAACAATATTCCACAAGCTGTGAGTGGGAGTTATTTGACCAAATGCGACATAAATGACACTGGTGATGAGCCCATCAGTGGCTCAGCTGTGAGAACAGCACACTGGGTTCACAGTTCACACTTTAACAGTTTCCTGACCCCATAATACACTGGAGCACAGTGATACAGGACCAGCTGCTTCCTTCCCTGTGTGTGTGTGTGTGTTCTGTCTCTTGCATGTGGAAAAATCATAGCACTCATTTGGGATTGTGTGTGTGTGTGGGTGGCTGAGCACTCACTGCCTCCACAGCCAACAACCCCCTCACCTCCATCCAAAAAAGCACACACATGCATGTAAACACAGAGAAAAACACACGTATACATGCAAAAGACTAACATTTGAATTGTGGTTCTGGTTAAGGTTAGGGATAGGGCTTTGTTTAGACTAGGAAGCCAATGCAGAGTCTTCCATTCTAAGAAAAGCTGCATAAACCTGTGTAAATATGTGCGTGTTTGTGTCCATGATAATAAATTCACATGAAAACAGTTTACAGAGGAAAGGAATAACAATACATGAAAGAGCAATAAGAGGATGGAAATGAAGAAAAGGGAAGAAAAGAGGAGACGGATGCAAAGGAAAGAGCATAAATTAAAGTGAAGGTAAGAAGGAAAAAGGAAGAAAATACAAGAGAAAAATCAAAGCCAAGACGCAAGAGAAAAGAGGGAAGTCAAATGTGATTAAAAAAAAAAAAAACAGGAAATGAATGCCAGAGAAGCTGAGCAGGAAGAAAATCAGCAGCAAAAACAACAACAACAATAAAGGGGAGAAGATGAAGAGAAACAAGGCGCAAACGTGAGTGGATGAGAGAAGAAAGAGGGATAGTTAGGAATCAACAGTGGACACATGGGGAAAAAAAGATATGAGACAACAATGGGAGAAAAGAAGAAAGAAGGAAATGGAAAATAAGAGTATGACACAAGAGAAAAGGAGACAAGGAGATACAAGGAAATGGGAAGGAGGAAAAGGAGAGAAAAAACAGGATCAGAGGAGAGGAAAATAACCAGGGAAAAATGAGATGACAGAAGTGAAGAGGTGAAAATGGATGAGGAAAAGATATGAGGGGATGTGACAAAGCAGGAAGAAAGAGAGGAGGAAAGAAGGAAATGAAAACAAAGAGTCTGTTACTCACCTCGCCGCCTCCAGCAGCTCATCCTTCTTGTATTCACCTAGATGGTTACAGAAGATCATAGTGTCAGACAGCCGGCCGCTAACACACACCGACCACACACAGACACACATCATCGAGCAGAGAGAACAATCACACACACACACACACACACACACTACAGTGCGCACACACACACACACACACACAGACGGAATCTTCCCCAGTAGATGGATCCTTCCTATCTTTCCTCCCCCCACCCTTTCTCTGCCATTCTCGCTCAGTGCGCACCCCTCTGGCTCCGGTTGCCGTGACGATGTGTTGCCGGCAGCGACCACAGCATGTTCATTGTTTGGGTGGTGAGCGGCGGTGGCGGCGGCGGACGGACGCGCGCTCTATGCGTTCATGTGTCGGTCCATCCCTTCTCTCGCTCGCCGTGTTGGTCTCCTGTTCTCTTGGCAGCAGCTCATATTGCTAACCATCTCCCTTCATCCCCCATCATCTCTGTCCTTGTCTCTCTCACTCTCTCTCTCTCTCTTTCTCCCCCCTTCCTTTTTTCCCTGTGGGCTCAGGAGGCGCAGTTACCATAAAAAAAAAAAACACCACAACAGAAATAAACAAACCCCTCCCCCTGCCTCCCTCCCTCGCTCTCTCCTCCCCGTCTCGCTCTCTCCCGCTCTTAGCCCGCCCCCCTCGCTACTACAGTCACACCTTTCCATATGTCTTCTCCGCCTGGGAAACAAGACATGGGTGGCTTTATACACAAATGCCTTTTCAGACATGCAACGTGGAACAATGCTGGATTTATTTATTTATTTTATTATTTATTTAATGCTGTCTCCACCAAATCATTGTACGACGTCTTAGTTTTCTAGCATCCTCCTGTTGGGGAACCTAGCACAGTGGTCCAAGCACCTTAAGGGTGGAGCTGGACACACTGCGGTCTGCTGATTGGTCAACAGAGAGTCATCACTTCTGTACAACAACGGAAGAAAAGAAAAGGGCAAAAACTCAAAACATGCCAATGTTTTAATCATACCCTTGTTTTCTGACGGAGAGAGAGAATTCAAGGCTGCTTGTGTTTATTTTTTCAACAAATAGTGTCACCACTGTGACTCCTTTGGTGCATTTATTGGCAGTCGACACTGTTTGTACGAATGATGTCAGCAAAAACCTTGATGTCATGCTAGGTTTGTATCGTGCTTATGACTGACAACAGATTCAAAAACTATTAAAAATACAATTAAAAACAGCGTCAGCACCACTGTGACAATTACACGATTAATTAAGGAAACATATAAAAGGCTTTAACGATCATTAGACCTCAAGATGAGAAGACTGAGGCGACATCCAGCCATAAAATCATTCAGCTCCATATCAGTAATCTGTGTCTAAACTAACTAGGGCTGCAGTGTTTCATCGATTCTTATTTGGTTTGAGTGTTGAGTGTAATAATTAAAACAAGCTTTCGGATTTTTCAGCTTCTTAAATGTGAATATTTTGAGGACACAAACACAACAAGACATTTGAGAACACCATCATTTCCAGGTTTGAGAAACATTGATCAACATTTTTCAACATTTTCTGACATTTTACCCGCTATACAACTTCAAATCTCAAAGTGTTAATGTCACAACATTCGCCTGCCATCGTTTGCTTAGTTTCAGGAATGGATCAGAAACCATAATGGTGAAAATGTCACTCTGTGGATTTCTTTAATCAAATAGACTAAGAGTTGAAAATAACAACGCCCATAAATGGTAAGTGTACCTTTCATTCACAGCTAATCATGAAGTAACAACTGATTCATATACTGCCTCTACTTTAAATAAACCAATCATTTTAGATGAATTATGTTGTGCTATTGCTTTACCGTCAGACCCACTCATTTCAGGCTGCATTTGTGAAGCAGCTATCGTTGCTATATAAAGTTTGGGAGCTATTCGTCAAGGAGAAAGTGACATATACAACATGATATCGCTATTATCTGCAATATTAAGAGTTTGATGTCGAGTCGTCGAGTCGTGGGTGACAGACAGTTACTGCGGTTACTGCTGTAAGTGCAGTGTTCACAGAAAAATGGCATGACAAGGTCCGTCCTGGGAGGATTACCGCCGCGACTTCTACTGACGAGTGACTTGAGGGCAAATTCAGACATGGGAACCACTATGAAAAATTGGCAGCACTATTATGCAATGAAGTTTTGGATATGAGACGGGGGGCTAGAGAGGAAGGCAGGTATAAAATTGAAATAGGGAATTAAAAAAAAAAAAAAAAAAAAAATCAAAGGCAGATAGAGAGGTACATGTAATACAGATAAATGAAAGGAGGATAAGAATGATGGGCTGCATGTACGCAGAGCAGACGGAGGGCTGGGGTGGGGTGAGGAACGAAGAAGAAAGGTTACAGGGAAGGGAAAAAGGGGGGGGGGTGAGGGAGGAACAAAGGATTTGCAGATGAAAGAGAGAAGGGATGATTAGGGATCTGGAAACTGACATGCATGGATTTGACACAGTATAATTGGTGTTAGGGAGGCGAAGGCGAAAAAGTCACTCAGAGAGTGAAAGAAGTAAAGGAGAGACGGAGAGAGAGAAAGAAAAACGTGAATTAAAAAAAGGGAAACAGAAAATCATAGAGAGAAGGAGATGAGGAAAGTGAATTTGATGGTGTCGTTCTCACGTGTTGAGACAAGAATCGGTTTTTCCATTAAATGTCATGACAGACGGAGTCATTGTGGCCGTCTGCATTGTGTCATCATAAATAGTATTAATCAATGCAATCAGCTTGCTCAGCATAACATATTTGTCATATTTAATCTCCACCTTCGGCACCATTTAGTTGGGATCTTACTTTCATAAAAAATGCCAGAGAAAATGGGAAAGAAAAAGTTGCAAGAAACTCTCCTACTTCTACCACTGTCTGAAGTTCATTCAGACTTTAAACACGTCATTACACTTTAATCTCTATTGGTATAAACCCACGATGTTGGGCTCATGGACTACTGATATCCGTTATTGCTGGAATATGTGAAGCGGTCAGTGATATTGAGCATTTGTGCAGCACAAGGTTTTCTAGATATCAATGTTTTTGGGTTTTTTCTTTTAATGTCTCCCAATTTTGTGAAAAATAGTATTTAGTTTTAACAAATTAAGTATGAAAAGAAGCAAACACAACAACCTACATAAGCCTTTAAAGCTTGTGTGAGTTTTCCCAACATTGTTGACAGAAATTGACGATAAAATTAGCTCAAATGAACAAAGTGAATTGTTAATGATCGTAGGTCACGTCGTGGTGGCGCTGAGGTCCCCATTTTATTTACTGAATGAGTCATCTGGCTTTCTACCATCTCTGCTGATAGATGAAACCCTGCTTTTAAACAGAAACCCTAGACATAAAATGGTCAAAAGTTGTTTCTTCTCATTCTAGGACGAGAAGGCGGGCGTTAAACAAAACCTATCAGAGAAACCCACACGCCATTCAGGTCTCAATTTACTGCCCATTATTGAGTAAACTGTCACCTACAGAGGAAGTGGTGGTGAATGAGCAATTGACGGAGTGATTGCGGACACAGTCTCATTGTCCTCAGAGTGACAACGCGGTGACCACTGTAGCAAAACGGGGGGCACAAGGGAGTATTGATTAACACTCAAGGACACCTCCATTAAAGGCCAGGAATAAAAGCCAATTACATACAGTATGTGCTCAACTGATGAACCCAAAAGAAATTATAGTTTCGCAAAAATTATATAATCGTAGAGAAATACACTTAAGTCCCAACTATTGGTAGGTCTCATCACTTCACCATCACCAATATTTCAGGCTAATGAGACCAGGCTTCTATTCAAATGAATGGCAGGATAAATGCAACTATTCATTTTCAACTGCATGTGTAGCATCTGTGTCATAAATCCACATTTCCTTTCCATACCTAATGAATATATGATTAGGGCTGCAACAATTAACTGATTATTGATCATTTTCTAAATGATTCACCCACTTCTTTAATAGAATCATTGGTTTTAGTGGTGAATAATTGTTTTTTCTTTTTCTTTTTTAATGTGTGATACAGTATGTTGTGCTCTTTTTGCTCCTCCATGGCAAAGAATGTGTTCAAAGGATGTGTGTGTGTGTGCGCGCATGCACATATACAGTGTTGTGAGAACCATTATGGCTTACAAACAATAAAAAGCAAGGACATTTTGGGGAAACGAGGACACTTAGGCTGTGCCTCACTGTCCGTCACACCTTTAAAAGGCTGTTTATGGATTAAGACCAGGTTTCAGGGTTAGATTTAGAGTTAGGTTTGGTTTTGGGTTAGGTTGAGGGTACTTAGTTGTGCAGGTTAAGGTAAAGTAAGGAGCTAGGTGATGCATTATGTCTACGAGTGTCCTTAGTAAGACAGCTGGTCAAAAATGTGTTTGTGTCCTCTTTAGGGCCTTCCATAAACCTGTCAGGACCAGGAGTCCTCATGGAGACCAAAAAACTGGTCCAAATGAGACAAACCCTCAAGGAGGGTTATGGCTAATATTTGAATTGTGGTTAGATGTAGGTTAAGGTTCGGGATAATGCTTTTCCATTGGAAGTTCCAATGGAAGTCAATGTAATGCCCTAAGAAGAATAGATTCACAAACCTGTGTGTGTGTGTGTGTGCGTCAGAGACAATCCTGCTGACTCCAAACAGAGCAGACAAGGGCAGGTTAAAGCTCAGAACAGACTTGCTGCCTCCTGAATGATGATATGTGTGTGTGTGCGTGTGTGTGTGTGTGCACGCGTTTGTTTGTGTGCATGTAGGTCTTAGTGTCACTCTCTTGGCAGAGAGCAGTGAACGCCAGCAATCACAGTTTGAATTTCAATGGTTTATGCTTGAGAGCATGTGTGTGTGTGTGTGTGTGCATGAAGTAGCATGAGCACCTGCACAATGTGACTCCAGGGTCACGCACATGTGTCAACAAATCACACACTGTATATAGAAGTAAATTGACCATTCTGCAAGGACCTGGTAAAGCCATTACACTCACTATACCGCGTGTATGAATTGCACAAGCACAGATGATGTTGACTGACGCTGACCGGACCATGAGTCGCCTCGGTGCCCAGCTGTCCACTCGTTTCTTTGTGCGTCTGTGCTCTCGAATCAAATATCATTTAATGTAGAAGCAGTTTTTTTTTCCGCTGTTATACAACGACTACAACAACAACAACAACAACAACAACAACAACAACAACAACTACTGGCTTCGAGTCAACAGTTTCAGCAGCGGAGCAATCCACTTTTAACCTACGCAAGGTCACAACTGCTGAGGTTGTAAGTGGATCTCTGCACACTAAGGCCAATCAACAGCCGCGGAAAAACAAATAAATGGGAGGTGAAAGGAAATTAAAAAAAAGAGGGATTGGAGCCTTCGCCGACTGGCTCAGCTAAATTCACACACACTCTCATCACTTACACTCTGATTAATTGCTTTATAGGTTGCACTAAAGAGAACGGCACTGGATTAATTGTGGTTTTCAAGCCACAAACCCACCTCCCTCCTTGTAGTAAACACAAGTATGTGGACGTGTTTATATGTTTGTACTTCTCTAAACCACAAACTGAATCATTTGTACTTTAACAAGACTCAACTTATGCACGTGTCTGTGTGTGTGTGTGTGTGTGTTTGTGTGTTTCCATACACAAACATGGAACAGAAAACAAAATTAAAACATTTTTAACCTACCTAAATATGTTCTGCATTTTTTTAATGGATTTCAGTATCAAAAGTCGACGTATCGATATTGATATGGTATAAAATTGGTTTTTAATCAATACCCAGCCCTGGCACCCACAGTTTTTACCTAATTAATTTAATAAAGGGATGTTAATACCAGGTCTGAACAGAGTCCGGGTGAGTCTGACTGCTACTCCTGAGGGCTGTTAGGATCTTTCCTGGATAACGATTAAAAACCACCACAATGCTAATTGGTGATGGTATCGCCAACCTACTTAGCATGCCTGAAAAGCCACAACACATTACAAAACACTTGATAGAGAGATACTGATGATGCACACTCCCCCTCACTCCTCTGTTAAGCACAACTACGAATCAACAACAGCAACAGACAAAGTTAGCGGTGAATTAAAAGATGATATCACTCTGTTTCTTATAAGAGAGGCAGAGGAGAAACACAACCGAACACAGTCACTTCAGATACAGTCCACAAAAAACTACTCATGACCGATAATAAAAGGAAATTACGGCCGTGTTTAACCGAACATCTCCTGTGTGTCATGATGACCTTCCTCCACAACTGTAAAACTGACAATTACTGTTTTTTGTTTGTTTTCATCAGTGATTGACAAAGAATTGTGTATAAGCAGAATTTCTCTCTCTCTCTCTCCCTCAGTCCATCCCTCCCTCTCCATATGTGAGTAGGGAAGTCAACATTCAAGTCTATTAGCAGACACTATCAGTCTCCTCTTGCACAGTGGCCAACTGTCTCCACTAACTTTGTATTTTGGAGCTATGCAGCCATGTGGAAAACAAGGCAATTTCAGCTGCAGGAAAACGACTCAGGAGATGAGGTAGCCTTGGAACACACACACACATGCTCTCATACACACACAAATCACTTTTAGGGACATCACATATACTCGTGTGCACTTCCTGAGGACTTACCCTAACCTCAACCATAGCCACAGGTTGCCCAGCTCGTACCCACACGTCAACTACTGACCCATAAATTGGACAAACTGACCCCAAATGACAGATTTTAGTTAAATATCGTGTCCCAAATGCAGTCTGTGGCAGTAACACAAACACACATCGACACAGGAAATAAATAAATCTGTTTTGCTTCTTGTGGGAGGACATTTTGTGCTTTTTCTTTTGGACCGCAAGACAGCAAAACAATCATGTAGTGATCTTTAAGTGTGTGTGTGTGTGTCTACAAGAAAATTAGGTCCGGGCTCATTCATCACTGGAGACCAATCGAACAGTAGTCATCACGGTAATCAATAAGCATGTCACTGATAAGGGGATGGAAGCTACACACTTAAGCTTTGCAGACACAGAATTCATTTCCATTCTTTCACACTCAACCCCTCCGTTAGGACTGCAGGTCCTGACAAGGTCTCTCTCTCTCTCTCTCTCTCTCTCTCTCTCCCTCTCACACACACACAATCAGGTACAAGATCATTGTAGATCCTGTCATATGAAGCCATTTTACAGACTGATCATAGTTGCCTTCTACTCCTGTTTCTCAAACTCTTTCCCCCACTGTTTGTCTTCTTCTACTAATAATAACAGAGGTGCAATGCTGCCCTCCACAGAGAAAAAAATGATCCTGCCCATAGTTTTTAAGTTCTTCAACACAGTTAAAAGTTCTTTATCATCGCTGCCATTTCACTCTCTGCATTTCTTCATCCATCACACCTTAGATTTCTCCTCTCTTCTTTTAGTCAACAGCTTTCTCTCTCGCCCCTCCACTCATTTATCGACTCGCTTTATCTCGCGCCCTCTTAAATCTCCCATCATGTTCCGCGAGCCTTTGTAAATCTGCTAACCTACCACAGACTTCTCTTAAAAAGCAACAGCTTATTTTTACTCTTTATTCACAATAAAGTGGAAGTCCTTGCTGAGAGCATGCCTTTAAAAGACTCAGTATGACAGGAACACTTATTTCAAATGGAGACACTCGTGCAAACACAATTTCTACTCAAGTACCACTTATTACAAAACTTTTCTTTTATGTCACACAGCAAAAGCAAACCAGGAAACAAGAGCTCCTCAAAGATTTAGCTGAGAAGTACAAGCATGAACACTACGGCACAGGTTGGACACAGGCACCAATCCGACAGCAAATAAAATCAGATTAGTTCCAGTTCCACACATGACAAGACGACAGGGACACTATAAAAAAAGTGGCTCAGTGTATATTTTTCCTCTGTCCGTTCCTTTAATAACAGCATGTCTTTGCTGCCACACTTTCTTAAGTGGTGACAGCGTATTACCGCTGTCCGTCACCATCCTGAGGATGAAAGACGACAAGGGAGATTCTTGAAAATAAAGCTTGTTAAGAGTTGTTAAACTCTGCTGCACATTATTCAAGTTCCCCACACTTCGCCTTCATGTTAGACGATGGAGAGGATGAAGGTTCAAAAATTTAACTGGCGGCATTTACTGAGGAACACAGACCCTAGGCCCAAAGACTCAGAGGCTTCTTGTTCAAACAGCTATTAAACTGACTTTGAAAGAGACAAAGTGGGAAAGGGGAAACAAAAGTTTCAAAATGACTGTAAGGAGAGGCAAAATGAGCAGAATTAAAACTCATTAAGACCTAGAAACAACCATAACTACAAAGAGACCACAACTAACTACAGAGGCAGTCAAAACAACTCCGAAAACGCAGAAACAAAAGAAACAAACTATAAAGGCGGCTATCAGCAACTCAAAACAACTACAATAAGACTCAAAACAAATGCAGAGAGGCAACACTACTACAAAGAGATTTAAAACAAACCAACCCAGTCAAAACAAACTACAAATAGACACAAAACAGATACAAAGAGACACTAAACAACAAAGAATTACAAGATGCTTACAAATAAACACTAAATGTCAACAGAGACCCAAAACAACAACCAATAGATACAAAAAGAAAAAATCTACAAAGACACAGAAAATGACCAAATCCAACGAGTGCAAACAAGACGACATAATATTAGCTTTGCTCCTCCTTCAGTGTAAGTGACTCACGTTTATGTAGAACGTGTGTGGAGGGATCAAATCGATCTGTGAGGATAAAACCAGAGTCTTCAGAAATCTCTGAGTTTAAATCCATCTGTGTGGCCAAATGTTGACTGCGCACAGGTCATTAAGTTAAGACTAATGTTTTCTTTACTCAGTTCAGGCAATTGATCAGCATCTAATGCTGAGGAAAAATGTGAAAACCGCACTCAGAAGAATTTATAAGATGAAGCCATTGATTTTCCTTGTGCATCTGAGTTATTGCTTTAGCAAAAGTAATCGGGGTTTGTCAAGAGAAGGTCAGGAGAAAAATCTGTTTGTGTACAAAACACATTTACCAGTTTATTTAATGCTGTTTATCTATGGTTTTATGTAAAAGATATATGATATTCAAATTCAATCATAAATCCTGAGGTCCACTGTTTGAACACTGTCCCATTGTTTGAGGAATCCTGGACCTTTAACCATCTGTCTACCAGCAGATAATGGTACAGTAAAAGGTTACATAGATATTACCTTGGACTTTCTGACCTATAACAAATGTGTATCTGTCGGTGATACCACATCAAAAGGAATAAAACAAGGCAGAAGAATCGAAGGCTATCTTTACAGTGGCATTAGAGGTGTCCTAATTTTATATCTGACCTCAGAGCAAATCAATTTATACAGCGACCTGAATTACAGCCTCCACCAAGAGTCTAGCTGCAAGAAATATGGTCACAATGTCCTCTTCTGTTCCCAAGTAATGGCACTGAACAGAGTCCAGAAATGCATAAATCACAGAATATTATGAAATCACAGTTAACTTTTGGACATAAGTTGTCATTTCGTGATTTTATGCAATCAGATATCCCTGTTAAATTGCTTCCCAATGAGAGTCAGAGTTATGACAAAAATAACAAACAATGACATCGTGGGAGTTATGAAATTCCCTGCAGGGAATCCTCAACAACAACAGGAAAGCAACGAGGTCACGGCAACCTCGAACTTTGACCGCCAAAATAAGATCAGCTCTTCTTGGAGTCCAAAGAAATATCAGAGCCAAAGCTATTCGAATATATAACATCAAGCGGTTTCTGAGATAAAAGAATTGGGCTGGACAGACAGACTAGCTGAAAACATAATGCCTCTGGCTCTTGCCATCAGCGATGAAGAGACACAACATAGTGGAGTCTATTTTTTGTCAATACCAATTTAGATAAAAAATGCTGTACAAGGGTATCCTCATGTTGGAATTACCCTCCACTGGTGTGACAATAAAAACCGGCAGTTGCTTGAATGGGCAGATTTAGCACAAAGACACAACAGCTAACTCTCTGTCCAGTCACCTTCCATCCAGTCCTTCAAGCGACAACTCAGCTAATTCCACTGCACCCAAGAGGACTCCTAGAACAACGGTATAAACCATGTTAAATAAAGCTGAGTAATCGCTACCAAGGTCAAGAATAGGGAAGGTGATGATCTAATAGCTTCATTTCAACAAATTCAAATTCATATTACTGGATGCCATTTTGGCTCCTCCAACTCATTAACACTTTAACTAATTTAAAGTCTGTTTAGAGGTTCAACTTGTGCATATGGAGATCTTCTGCATATCTTGGTTGTAATTAATTATTGTTGATGTATATTGACACCTTTTTATCATATTGAAACAGTGTGGCCGTTCTCCTTCGAGCTCAGTAAACCATTTTCACCTAGAGAACTGGCACTCACTGGGTATTATCTCTTTCTCAAACCATTCTCTGTAAACCCTAGACACGGTTGTGTGAAAATCCCAGTAGATTAGCATCTTCAGTAGATAGCTGAAGGCAACTGGACTTGCTTGAGTTAGGTTTGAAGATGTTTTACCTCTTACTCCAGAGGCTTCTTCAGTTCCGCTGCAGTGCAGTTCTGAACAGAAGAAGCCTCTTAGATGAGAGGTGAAACGTCTTCAAACCTAACTCAAACAAGTCCAGTTGCCTAAAGCTAACTACTGAAGATGAGTCATCATCATTGGTGATCACTCGAACCAAGTCAGATTGTCTTCCTTCGGATGGTCTGGTCATTCGTGAGTATTCGGGTGGCTGTACGGGCCAATGTGTGATCTTCATGGACTGTTCTACTCCACAAATCTCTACTAAGAGCAATCTCCTCCCATATGTTGAGGTTGAAGCAGCACTTTCTCAGGTGGGTCTTGAGGTCGTCTTTGTATCTCTTCTTCTGCTCTCCTTGGGTGAATTGCCCTTCCGTCAGCTAGCCAAAGAGCATTTGTTTTGGGAAGCGGCTGTTTGGCATGCGTATGACGTGGCCTGTCCATCCTAACTGGTGCCGAGTGATGGATGAATGAGAACCTTCACAGGCAGTAGGTGACCAGTTTCTAAAAATACTCACACCAGCCCATTTGGCAACAACAACCATGCCATATTCAAAGTCCAACCACCACCAAAGTCCATTATTCACCATTCTGATGCTATGAACTTCAGGTGGCCATCTCCAGGGTTCGTCAATCCTGGTCCTGGGGACCCACTGCCCTGCATGTTTTAGATGTTTCCTAGCCCCAGGACCAGGACTGAGTCAGTGAGTTGCTCCAAGTGGCTCTTTAGATATTTTATACCAATAAGTCATTGTACAGGTGTCTAAAGAAACAGGCAATCTGGAACACATTTAGAAAACATAGATCTGAATAAGAATGTGTGTGATGAGTGTGTGCATGTGTGTGTTGTTGTTGTGTTGTGTTGCATGTGTGTGTGTGTATGTGTGTTTTGAGTCCAGGGCAGAGAATTGATCTCTCCGAGGCTCAGAAGCAGCTCGTCTGTGAATACCAATTAGAGGTAATTAATAGGAGCTAATGGACTCTCTCCTCACTCCTGTCTCTCATCTGTCTCTATTTATTCCCTTCAGTGTTTCTCTCTCATTTTTATTATGCAACAATAATGCATACAGGAATGAATAATCAGTTGTTTCCTTCCTTCTTTGTAATTTGTCCCCAAGCTATAGACTCTTCAGACTTTCACATCTAAAGTTGGTTTTACAGCTAGGAAATTATACAATGTGTGCTGAAGGCAAATATGGTATGTTATCTCACCATCCATGGTGAGATAACAGCCAGAGCTACTGATTGATCTATTTTGTCTTTTGGTTATTTATTAGCTGATAATATCTTAGCTCTGGGTGTTATTTACATATATAAATATGGGGGGGGGGTAAAGTAACATTTTCCAGGGTTACTCAAGGTCTGTGATTCATCATGACCACTTTACAGACTAATATGATACTAGAAATATGTTACTGTCACAGACTTGAAGAGGTAACTCAAGGCAGAGTGAGACATTTCAAGTGAGGAGCAGCGAGAGAGAGGGAGAATAGATCACAAATGTCAGAGAGGGAAAAAAAAAAGGAGAGTCTGATTGTTACAGAGATTGCGATGGATTGGAGACAGCAGGGGGCAAGAGGACAAAGCGTACGGATGATGTGACACCAGGGCTGGTGTGTGAGGGGATGAGGGGCGGATAGAGTATGTGCTGTACTTGCAAGCTCATTAAACAGCGGCGTAATTGATGAGTGAGGGGAGTAGACAAAGGAGAGATGAGGGGAGAAGAGAAATAATCGTCAAGGACATAGACAACTTGATGAAAGTGTCCTAATCACTGGTTTCCAGCCAGAGGGAGATCAATCACCAATGACAGGACAGACAGATGTAAAGAAAAATCCTTGTGGTGAACCTTTTCATTTCTCAAGTTAGCGGTTCTGGGGCTTTTTCCACATCATTACTGCATGTTTTCTGCAATTACTTACTAGCAGCCCGCTTAAGGGATACTTTGGGTTTTTGATAATGCTCTCACGTTGATACAGGAACCTTGGAAGAATCTGTTAGATGTTTGCTTGACATGAATTAATGAAGGGACCAGAAGTTGGATTTGGAGGTTAAACTGGTTCAGTGTGGATAAAAGTATGACTGCAACGAACAACTAGTCACCTAATCTTTTAAAGCAACGATTAATAGGCAACTATTTTGATCATTTTATATACCAAACAACATATCGATCAATCAATTATGAAAATAATTGTTATTGTTATTGTTATTATTATTATAAAAATACATGTAAATGATTAAATCTATCCATCTTCACTAGACCTTTTTCTAGAAAACATTGTAAATCAGACTAGAAAGGCTTTTTATAATGAAATTCCCAATTGATTACATGCATTTATGCAAATTAATCTGCCTCCTGGTGTAGTGCAATTAATAGTGTATCCTGTTTGCAATAAATTAGAGCAGCAATCTGCAGGATTTCATGGTTCTGTGCATGTAAAGCGGCAAATCTAGGAAGTAAGGTGTTCACCATGTTCAGGAAAACAAAAATTAAAAACAAATAAATTCACGCATTAGAGCAGCGTGACAGGCTTCTGGGGCTCAGTAAAAACAAATTATCTGCCATTCCTTGTCACATCTGCTGCTAAAGGAGAACAGAGTCGTTTCTAGGCGCGGCGCGTTGGACGTGGCAGAGCAGGCGCGCTAATTTATAGGTCAATATAAACTTCCATCACCGCAGACTGAGGCTGAACGCCGCACTGGCATGCAGCAGAAATGAGGAAAAGAGCAGAACCTCTAAATCATGTACAATGAACATATAGGACAGGGAAGAAAGAGCTAGCGCAGAGTGTCACTGGAGAGCAAAGTCACACTTTTTACAGACACTGCATTTATGGAGTTTCTGAGAAATGTTTAAATTCTACACCACTTCTATCTAAACTGCACCATTTGGGCAATAACACAGGCATTTATGAGATCACTAATTTAACTGCCTCACTGGCAAGTATCTTTATGAAAGTTGTATCATTACAGGTTGGCACTAGGTGAGCAGACAATGTAACGGGATGAAAGTTTAAGGGGATTAGTGCCGGTCATTGGAAGCATAACTCATGACACTAACAAGAATCTGCATACCACTCAGATCTGAGCCGCATGGATCAGAACAACAGAACGAGCCACTGCAAGAGAAAGAGACTGATGACAGAGCAGAGCGTCTGAGAGCCCCCTGTTATGGATCGACTCGTTTCCCTGTTAACTGCTAATTTTCACCCGAATGCATCAGCAGGTGCCTCTGTGTGTGTTTAGCAGATACTAAAAACGGGGGAGAGAGAACGCTTTCCTGTAAATGTACCATTGTTCACGTTCTCATTAAAATTTAACACTCTGCCACAGTTTGTACATTTTAAAACACCATCTTCTCCCGGTGATTATTGTTTTGTGACCTTCTAATGGGCATAATGCACATCTCAAGTGGGCAATCTGAGTTCTGGTTTTGTGTGCACTGATATGACTTAATAAATCGCCTATTAGCTGCCATGAGTCATTACTTTCTATATATATATATATATATATATACACACACACACACACATTTGATTAAGTGCACCATGTTGATTTTCTATCACATTTAGAATGAGGGCAATTAAAGTACTCAGCTAAATCTTTTATTTTTTACCACACATAAATTGTACTACCATGACAATTACACTGTAAAACGTGTACCATGTCTAATACTGAGAAAGAATAGGGTGAGGGGGGCTAACTGCGACACATGCGGCAGAGTGCAATAATCCTGGCACCGAACAACCTCATTTCAATTCCTGCAGCCGGGGACAATAATTCTTCACCGGCTGGCTGCAGTGAGATTCCCCACTCATGTTTTGACATTGCACAGTCTCGCAGTGTCGTATCTTGAGGTCTGTCTCATCCAGCGCACAGGCCAAACAAGGAGAATTGATGATGTAACCCAGTGTAAACACAGAAGTGGTGCTGCGAAACTGATTTAGAGCCAGTGTTGATGCTCGGAGAGGAAAAGTGAGCGACAGTGAACACAGAGCGAGACTTTTAAATGTGAAAAATCCTCTTTTTTATGCAAACTAAACAAACAAATTAAATTCAAGTCTCTCAACTTTTCCTACAAATCAGAAAAGGAATCATTAATATGACACTTGGGCAACACCTGTTAATTGATTTTTTCTGTTGTGATACGACCGGTATCTCTTGCATTTCTTACTCAAACAACGTCAAAGTCAGCACTGCACACACTGGTGCCCTCAGTAAGTCGTCTGCCAAGCAGACATTTACAGAGAGGTGTATGAACAGTATACAAAAATGAGAAGTGCTCATTTGCCAAGAAGAACAAAACCAGACTAAAAAGAAAACAGGTTGTTGTCTCAGTACGTTTCGATGTCTAATTAAAACACACAAAATAATTCATCTAAAGAAAGGACATGTTTCAAATTAGCTCCTCAATTAAAAGCAGCAAACACAAGCAGTCCCAGTGGCTCCCACCAATGAACAGGTGTAATGAGTCCTGCTGCCTTTAAGAGCTCGTAACAATAAAAGACCCCGTAAATTAGTCCGAGATTCACTGCACACTTTTAGTGTCCCGTGTTGGTCACAAGAAGTTTTATATGAGCTGAACTTTTGATTCTCTTGCGTTTTACTGGCGTTTTTGCTCTTTAAACTCGAGCAAAAACGCCAGGAGGTTTAATTTGACAGGAAAAAAAATCCATCGAGCTTTGAAAGTGAGAATGTGCAGAAACACTACAACAGGCCTTCAGATAAACCCAACTGGGACAATAATGACAATGTTGATGATGACCATGGTGATGGAAGTGTTTCCCACCGTCTGTATCTGAGGGAATGGAATGGTAAAGTACAGTGTTGCAGTTTTGGGCAACCTAACAGTTATTATAACAGGTTAGTTGTGTCAATGTTTGGAACATGGAACAAGATAAAACGCATGCACATAAAAGCTAACACTGTAAGGGGCTCGTTTAGCGAGTAGCTGATCAATGAGCTCACTCATTGATCAAGCAGAGTCAGAGAAAAAACAGAAAAGTAGTGACCAACATGTGTACAGGAAAGGACGACTGGTGGAAAAATTCTGAGGTGGGTGGGTTCGGTGACATTATTCCTATTTTCTTAAACCTTATTTGTCAGTACCAATAAATCCCGTCTTTTTCGTTTCAAATTTGAAATATTGCAAATTAGCAGCACATAAATGAGCAGTTACGCGATCCTGATTAAACAATGAGGACGTTGCTTGAAAAAGTCGCTTGTGTCACATATTACCATATTAACATAGCGTGTTCGCTTTTCCGCCACTCAACAGGGTTCACATCCAGAGGAGAGTTTGAGCTTCTTTGTTTCTTAAATAATAATAAAAGTAGTGATCTACAAGCAGTAGCATCAGGCCGTGCAGCTCTGTCACCACGCCGTCTGTGCCTGAAACACGATTTGTTCTATGCATGTGTGTGCAGCATGTGGCTACTTCCTGACAAAACTATAATATATATATATATATATATATATATATATATATATATATATATATATATATATATTAAGTTCTATATCGTTTTAGTAGTTATTCTATTAAAACACATACGTGTTAGGGGTTAGCGTTAGGGTAAGGATTTCTTCTTTCGTGTTACTATATCTGTTGTAAAAACAAAGACGGTAACAGGAAGTGGCCGCACTTTCACACCTGCTATGCAGGTAAGTAATTATAAGCTTAGAGGCCAATCTGCCGATAACATTAGTGATCTGTGTTGATGTGTGCCCTCTACTGGTATCCGTCGTAACTACACCGTGTGCGAGGTCCAGAGAAATGACACACGGATGAAAAGTAACAGACGTTGTTGGTTAATTAATTCTGTTAATCAACCTACTAACAGTGAATCATCAACATTCCCAAAAACAAAACAAGACAAAGACAAACAAGGGTGCAACAGCACAGAGTCAACAAACAGCAACACACAAAGAGAGAGTCTTGTGAGACAGAAACGTGGGAGTGAGTGCAGCGACTGGCAGATACATAGGGAGTAAACTGACCTGTGAGCACAGCCTTCGCAGAGGGTTCAGCCAGGTCCAGCGCGGACTTGCCATCAGTGTTGCGGATGTTGGGGTCGGCTCCATGCTGCAGCAACACTGTACAACAACAGGGTAGACATAGACAGTAGCTGAGCTCCTGAACTGACATACAAACTCCTCGACACACACTTCCTCCGAGTCCTAGTCCTCCTCCTGCTCCTCCTGCTGCTGCTACTGAACCACATTCTGCTCCATAAACTGCTCTCCCTGGACCCTTCTCTCCCACTTGCTCCTCTGCTATCCCCCCTGTTCCTCCTCTGGTCATTCTGACTCCGTGCTGTACTGGCAGCCGTCCTCCAAGTCCTACTTCACATTTCTCTCCTCCTCCTCCAGCTGCTCCTCCTCTGTTGCTAGCGCTGCTCCCTTGGCTGCCCCCGGCTGCCCCTGCCCTGCGAGCCATGCTGCTGATGTAAACAGACATGTCACAACGGGAGCTGCGAAAAGCAACGCTGAGACCACAGCGCCGGAGAAACAGAGGACCTTACAAAAGGGCTACGTGACTGGTTACAAAACACATCCCACTTCCACGGAACAAGGGAGGGAAGCCTTTGCTCGAGCTGAGAAAATAAATAAAAATGAGTGAGGAAGGGGGAGACTAATCCAAGCAGCAGCAGCAGCAGCAGCGGCGGCAGCGGCGGCAGCGGCAGCAGCAGCAGCAGCAAGACGGGCAGGCAGTGCGAGCGGAGAGACTCTCGCCTCTCCAACTGACTGAGCGATGCAGCGGAGAGCAAGATGAGTGAAGAGAGGAGGGGAGAAGGTTGGAATGGTGTGGTGGTGGGGAGTCAGAGAGAGGATGGGAGAGGTAGAGGGCAAAAAGAGGGGAGGGAGAGGAAAACATAAGAGTGGGTGCAGAGGAGAGGAGAGGAAAGGAGAGGAGAGAGGAGAGGAGAGATGAACTACCCCACAGGTATGAGCTGAATAATAAACTCAGCCGGTGCTCAGTTCTTCCTGTAAATTAGCTCTTGTGAGGGCACTAATGTCACCACTCCACCTGCCTCCCTCTCCGTCTCACTTCCCCACTATTGTTATTGCCGAACAGTTCTCGGCGCACATTGCCCTCTGACTCGCTGTGAACCATCCTGCTGAAACACAGCGGGAGAAGCGGAGATAGCCAGGCGCACTTCTTAAAATTCAGGATGTTGTGCATGCATGCCCCCGCGTGTATGTGTGTGTGTGTGTGTGTGTGTGTGTGTGTGTGTGTACCTCGTGTTATTCACCCACTCAACAAAAACATGATTTAGCTCTGCATCAATCTTTCATACGCCAGTCGAGAAGTCTGTGAAGGAGTTGTCTAAATACCACTTTGAGAATCTACCAACACACATATCAGTGTGATGCAAGCCTGGTTCCCAGTAAAATGTATCGCAACTATATAAAAAACACTTGATCTAATATTTGTTTTCTTTTTTGCTCCCTCCAATTTCTTGACATCGATATTAACTTTAACTAAAATTTGTCATCATGGTAACATTTTAGTTCATATTAACCAAACCCCCATTTGTCAGCTTTAAATACCAGGACAACCTAGATCCCTTTTTTTGGACAGGATTAGTTTTCAGGACACCGTCAGATTTGCAACTTATGACTCGCTGTGGAAAGCGTGAGCATTAACCAAAAACTGATTGCATCACGGAAACAAAGTGCTGCTGATGACAGAGCGGCACATAACAGCAATTAAACAGGCTGTTTTTACTTTCAGCCGGGTGTGAATTTATATCTTCAGATTTTTTTAAGTAGTATCTTCTTGCACAAGTTAACACTTGGGCAAAGAGTTTTTAGATGCTGACACGGAAAAAGTCAAACCTCATTCTTATATAATAAAGATAAAGGAATTATATTGTTGCGGGCTGGTTCTTTAGAGAACACTTTATTTGCTTTGTCTTCCACTGGCGGATCATGCATCTTTCAATATCCGACGATCAGAAAACAAAAAAAGAAAAAATATTGATCTCCACTAAAATACAACTGTGAAGTCCTACTGAATTACTATGTTTATTTTTATTGGTAGAATCCACTTTGGCATTTACAGCCGTAGTCAAACCGTATGCAGCCGCCTCGCTTCACCAGCACAATGTAGCTGTTGTGCCTGGACTTTATTGTTCATGACGTAATTCATGCATCCCTCTGTTTGCAGTGTGGGAATGTCATCATGAACGCCATTAAAGCAAAACACTATAGCTGTACCGAGGAAGGCGGAGGCTTCGCGTGAAGATGAGAGGCTTATTCATCTAACCCTAACCCTTAACACAAAGTGGAACAAACACAGTTTAACTACAAAATGAACTGTAAATGATGGCTGTTCTCATTTTTCAAGATCTTCTTCTCCCAAGGTTTGTTGATTAGATTTTTCTCTGGACCTTGAGCCTGAAGAGATACAGGTCAAGTTTTTTTTTTTTGGTGATCCCATCATGCTGAGCTGTCGTTCCAGCCTTCATTTTAGACTCGTATCCAGCTGCTAAATCTCCAAACTGGCAGGGCAACCGTTGACCAAACGCCTGTCCAATAAATAAGCCACCGGGGGTCACGTGACTTTTTGCTGACATGCATTGCTTTTCCTTTGCGAGACAAACATTTATGTCAGGTTTTTCTTCTCTGTTTCAACTCAAACAAAACAAACCTACAGAGACCCCGTAGGGTAAGGGTGCGGGAGTTTAAAGCGTAAACTTTTTAAGTTCACTTGCAAAACATATGCTCTTCCATCCTGGTTCTTGTTTTGTAATCCCCGTAGGGAAATTAAGTCTCTGCATTTAAGTCATCCTCTACTAGAAAGCTTTAGAATTAGGAGCACCTGGTCATTTTCGGAGAGTAACCCGCGTTTTTAGGATTGTTAAGTCTTTTTAACGGATCGACAGTCCGGCACTGTTTGGCTTGATTTCTGTGTCGGACGTCTCTTCCTGTGACGGCACTCTGACCAATCAGTAGCCGGCAATCTGGCGACGTCACGCATAGCACGTATTCAGTGCGCTTGGAACCTCACCAGAGTAGGTGCTAAAAAAAAGTCCCTAGTACAAGGTACTATGCTAGTGGAAACGCTACTTAACCATGCCGAGGCAAGGCAAGTGGAAACATGCCACAAGTGCTTCAGAAAGCCCTGCCGTGCATGGATCTTTGGCTCCATGACCCTACTCCAAGTGCCAGATGAGGCCGTCTGAGAGCTGAGGAGGGGACTCAAACGTTTTGCGGGTGAACGCTAAAGTTTGCTCTAAAGAACTTCCCACCCTGACTCTGGAGGAGGCTCCTTTTCATGAGGTCTATAATGTCGTCTGAGAAGTAAGTTTTGGAAGTTTTTCAAAGCTAAATATACTGTGTAGGCACAAGACAGCCCAGTACCGATTTCCAGCGAATCAATAATGTCAATGCCCTGATAAAGTCTAAATGAACTTTGGCTCATAATTTTGAAGAGTATCTTCAAATGCGGTGCTATTTTATAGTCCAGGCAAGTAGTTCTGCCACATATTCCTAGACTGTTACCCACATTTAACAGCATGTTTCAGACACATCCAGCATTCCTGGCAGCCGATGACTGCAGATACTTTCTATATATAATGGAAATTAAACAGGCAGACTTGCCCAAAATTGCCAGTCATTAAAAATACGGACTTAAAGCCTGCCTTATATATATTAGTCTGTTTTTCTAATCACAATTCAGAGAAATACCCTTACTGCTGCAGTCAATGCTCACATTCAGGACTTGGACAAATGATAAGTGGAAATGTGTATTGCAGTCTCTATTTGTGCCAGAGGGCAGCGAAAGAAGTATAGGAGCAGAGAAGGAGTCAGGCTTTTCAAATTATGCCACAAATTGGAAATGTGTCCGGAAAATATTTACCTTTTGAACCCGCGCTGTAAAAACGCATTTATCAACTTCTTGCTTCACAAAGTGTTTTCAAGTGGTACTTTCTGGGGGGAGAAAGTGTTGCTAAATGGCGGCACTCGTGGTCTGTGCTCACAACTGGACCAAGAAGAGCCACGGTATTGTCAATGCTTGTCTGCGTCCTTCACCTCAACACTGATGCATTAGCACAAATAAAGCCCAAACACCATCCGTGGAGAGCGTTTTTAAAGCAAAGACATCCTCAAAATGACCTGCTATTTTCAAAACAAAACATCTTACGACACCAGAGCAGTTTATAACTTTGACTGGAGGCATTTAAGCATGTGTGCCAATCATAGAAACATGTTTACATGTGGGAGGATTTATAAGCATAAAATTAATACACTATCCAGATGTAGACAAACGTGTAAAATAGCTTTAAAATAAAGGTTATTGTAACCTAATAAAAAGCCTTTTTTGCATACTTTAGGCCAGAGTCTTGCTTTATGGGGGTTTGTGTAGAGGTAGGCCAAAAATTTGGTTGGGCTGATTAGCCAATTACTACAAATTATGCATTTTTGCTCACAGAAATCCAATAAATGTTGACAGTTTTTCTTTATTTTTCATCCAAAACTATTTATTTTTATTTTTGATGACCTATTTCATGTATTAAAAACGCAGTTTATCCATTATTTTTATTGGAATGAACTGTACACAACGCAAAATAAAATGTAGATTGGGAAGAATAAGCATTAATGTTGTTCAATTACTAATTAACTTAAGTTATTAATGTTATCATTGAACATTTAAATGTTATCAGATAAAAAACAAAAGCCAGTGAATATCCTGAGTTATCAACATTAGATGAGGAAAAATAAACCCATATTTCTTCCCACTCCCCTTTTGAACATGTATAATTTATATTGATTAATCTAATCTTGTTTTGTCAGTTATAATTTCATGTTAAAAAAAATAAATAAACATAGGTCGACCTCTAATTTTATGTTCTAAACAGAAGCTTATTACGCAAATGAAGACGAGTGGAGGTGGCTTCTGAAATACATTTAACCATGTACTGTGAATTTAAAAGTTCAAGTGAGTAGGATTTAGTAGCAAAGCTGGAACAAAACATTTGCAATTCACAAAATAATTATGTGACATTTCCATTAATGTGAAAAGGAAGTCAAAAAAACACTAAATATGCTCATTGTATAACAACAACAAAAAAGACCAAAGGCCTAAATTTCCATGTCATTTAAAATGATTTATACATCAATCCCTGCTCCAGTTGTTGATAACAAGATGAAATTTGTGTGCGGTGATAATCAGAGCAACAACAAGCCCCCTGCTGCCGTGCAGTCCTTCAGGGCCCAGACATTATGCAGCAGGTACTGCAGACATAAAGTGACTGATGTAACTTTTTCCTCCCGGTTGCTCTCAACACTCAAAGCCCCATGAAAGCGACCATCAGTGAAGATTTCCTCCAGTATTTCTACTATCATTATTATTATTATTATTATTATTAGTCAAAGTGAGCAATGCTGTTCTATTAGGATCATGAAGATTATCACCTAAAAGGCTGCTCGCATGGGTTTACTGTCAAGATGCGTCTTTTCTACTTCGGGGGATCAGTAACACACAGCATCCCCTCTATTCTTCAGATTAACTGCGACCGCTGCTAACCGAGCCTGCGGTGGCGTTTCACTATTTAATTTAAAACCACGTTGGTGGGAGCTCATATAATATAGGACGGAGAAATCAATGCTCTCTTGTCCCCGTGTGAGTTTAAGAATTAAGCACTCTAACGCGGTGATTGCAGGCCTTGGGTTATTTGCTGTTTCGAGCTTAATGAGAAACAATAGTGGGTGGTTTGTGATTGTTTCTAAAAAAAAAATACTGTGTGATAATACAGAAATATGGGTTAAGACTTTTAAATAAAATGCTCAAACAAATACAAAACTAAAGCAGGATTTAACATGAGGAAATGTACCAAAGCATCAAAACCACATCCTAAATTAAATTAAATTAAATTAACAGTATGTAACACACCTAGTTTGGTTTTAAAAACCACAAGGGATCATGGGAATTGTTGCCAGGAGACCTTTGGCAGCAATTTCTCAGGAACAAGGTCAACGCGGAGGTGACGTAACACCCAGTTGTGACCCCCGACTTCCAATGTTAATGGAACGCAGCATAATTAAAGGCACAGTGAAACAGTCTGTTACCTTGAATAGAAATAATATATATATATATGGGTTTAAAGAGTGTTTGAAAAAACTTTGGGCTAATGTAAGTACATCACTAAACGAAAGATATAACAAGTCTGGTCATTGTTAAAGAAATGTTACATACTATGTCTGTAAAAGCACGTTTAACCAAATCTGAGAGGAACCAAGTACTTCCCTTGCACACACAGCACTCAAGTTTTCCATTTCTGTTCTCGTCACAGAAATTTAAGTATAACTTACTTCGTCAAACACAAAATGAACCGAGCGCATTTTTTTTGTGCACCTACCGATACAGACGTCTATCTTGCCTTTAATGGCAGCTTCGTGCAGCGGCGTGTAGTTCCAGTTGTCTCGAGCGTTAGGGTCGGCTCCCTGACACAGCAACAAGGACACCACCTGGAAGAAAGAAGAATATTAAAACTTACTTTTTATTTACCAGAAACTATAAAAACCTCACTTGTTCTTTTACTCTTCTCTAGGCTGGATATACTTCCAAGTGTTGTGAATCCTCGTGGTTATAGCTACCAACAGACGAAATCCAGCAGACTTTTTTCAGGTTAGAAAAATATTTTTAAAACCTGAAAATGACGATGTTCTTAAATGTCTCGTTTTGTCCACAAACCAAAATGATTCAGTTTTAATGATGTTTTGGTAACATGGATCAAAGAAACCAGAAAATATCCAGATTTAAGAAGAATCAGAAAGCTTGTCTCAATATTGAAAAAAAACCACAAACCGGTTCATCAATTATCAAAATAGTTGATGATTAATTTAATAATCGAGTAATTGTTTCAGCTCTATTTATTACTGATCACCTCTCTTTTGTTTCCTTGTTAAAGCATCTTTGTGTGATCTGAAAAGTGCTTTAAAAATCTGATATTGTATTATTGTTATTATTATGTATGTACAGTATATTATGTATCACTATTAAATGCCTTTTGTCCCCACCCGCCCCTGCTGTGCTGCCACTGTATACAGCACACACAAACACTCCCTCAGTCAGGTCTGATAGTCTTGCTTGACAGAGCCTGTTTTCAGGTAAATGAGGCAAACAAAGGAAGAATAATAAAGTCAACAATGGAAATATTCACGAAAGATGTGGATGTGTAACTGAGGGACCCATGGCCCGGACCAAAAATGCCTGATCAATGATAACTGTCAGAGAACAGGGTTATTTTACACATATTTTAAGTATTTTATTATTAACAGCTTTAAAGCTGTGGATAGAATTCTGTTGGATGTAAAAGAGAATGCAAGTTCTTAGCCTTGACAGTCTGCAACAACAACACAGCTCAGTACCTCAACCGTCCATTTAACTATCCGATTTCCAGCAGAGTGTTTCCACTGTGTGAGAACAAGGTCACTGCATCTACTTTGCAGAAATAAAATAAAAGCCCAAAAACTAGACAAACAAGCACTTTAAGAACCTCCGCTTTGTAGTTGCCGAGTGACTGGTTTCAGTTTGGAGTGTTTTCACTCTCATCGTGATGCAAATTGTTGGCGTGTGATCACAAAGCAACATTAGTGCTGTGCACTTCTCTGACGATGACGTTAAGTGCTCTCAATCAAAACCTCTCAAACACATGAAACTGAGAACAACAAAGCCTCAGCCGCACATCTGTTACAGATAATCCAAAACATCATCATCATCATCATCATCATCATCAGGATCAGGGGATGACCAGAGCAATGAAAATGAACGTCTTCTCACGGTGGTCTCTTCCCATGACTGCACACTTTGTGGTTTAGGATCGACCACCTGACAAAGCAGGAAGTTGACAGAAGCAGGAAACGCAAACGGATTTGTGTGTTACTTTGCCTGGACTGCACAGTGGGGGGACTGTGACAAAATAATCCATCCAGAGTAAACAACACGAACAGATAACACGGGGTCGAGTGAGTAAGTCTCACCTCAGAGTGACCGAAGGAGCAGGCATTGTGAAGCGGGATCAGACCCCCGTCGTCCCGAGCGTGCACATTGGCGCCCGTCTGGAGCAAGTGGTCAACCACATCTTTCCGCCCAAAACCTGAGACAGGAGAAAAAGAAAAGTTGATCTGATTAATTTAGAAGAAGAAAAGTAGAAAACATCATTTAAAATAATTTAGATATTCACCAAACGTGTTTACAGGTCTCGTTTAATTCCTATTTTATGTTGAAATTCTAAAACTTTACTCTAGTTCCGTCGTTACTTTCTACTAATTTTGTGAAAAATGTGTCACGTTTGTCATGGAAAGTGTTGTCACATGTCACCTCTCTTTAATTTCAACCGTGTCCTGGGACTTAAGAGGATCTGTTCTCATTCAAGCTGCCGAGGATTAGAAAAGCCAGAGATATAAAACAGCTGTGTATGTTTTTGTTTTTTTGCTGTACTGTTTAAAGAATTAAAAGCAGCCCAAGCTGAAAGAAGAGAGTTGAACATCACCTTAAATAACCACGGAAACTTTCCTGATTTGATTCAAGCCTTGTCTGTGTCTAAAACTAAATGCAATGTTTACATTTACAAGTTATGGATATTTCTGCAAAGTTTATGCACTATTTCAGCTTATTTCACTGGGTGAATAAAAAGTAAACATTTACATCGGAACCTGACTGTTCTAGACAAAATATCTGACTGAATATATACATATATAGGTATGTACTAGTGTCTGTTTAACATTAGGTGTATTTAGAAAAGTTGGTTCCCTGAGTGTAATTTATACATTAAATATGACAGTACAATTTATGAGTGTGACTCATTTGTTATTTTTTTGTTGTGGGAACTCTAGTAAACTTTCAACCAATGCAATTCAAATCATCTTCATCCTTTTTTGGTTTTTGAGTATTTATTCAATCATTTATTCGTTCCTTTCATGAAAGTGTCCAGTAATACAATATGAAATGTATGTATATATATATTCATAATACATATTTAAATGATTGAAAAAGGAGCAGTTAGAAGAATACAATTCTTATTATTATTACCTGAACACAACAAATCTTAGACAGGTCTGTCATTTTCACTTACCTACCATCGACTACACCCTTTATGACAACAACATAAAACAAAAAAAAAATAAATCAAAGTGAAAACATTTACATAAGTAAAATTTAACGCCCTGTTAAGTTACAGGTGCATATTGTCTTATTTGTTTTCTCTTCATATATTTTTTTTAAAACTGAAAATGATGTGTACAACCCTTAATCATTCTCTTAAATACTTTCACCTGTTTATTTTCTGCCTTGCACACAGTGTTATGCATTTATATCTCATTTATTATGTTTACAGTAACATGAAATTTGCTTTTAAAGATATTGAGTTTAACAAAGTGACTGTTTTAATGTGCAAATTTGATAATTGTGAAAATGAAACACTAATGTGATAAAAGTTTGTAGTTGATATTATGAGCAGTGTCTTTAAAAACGCTACTGTCTGTTTACTCCCACACCCACTGAACGCATCACCACAAGTGAACAAACAGCCTGAAAAATACGAATTTAGTTTATATGAAATTAGATTTATTTAGTAAATGCTACCTGCTGCGAAATGCAGGGGTGTCGATTTACGTCCTGCCATGTCTTTCGCGTTCACGTTCACCGCATCCACGAGTTTCTTCACCCTTGAAACATCCCCGTTTCGACAGGCTTCAAACAGCTCCCTGAACGCCCCGTTTGCATTAGCACCCACACCGCTGCTGCTGTTGCTGCTGTTACTGCTGCTGCTGCTGCCCGGGTTACCACTGCCTGAGTCCGGCGTAGAGCCAGGGCTTGCCCCGCTACCCTCAGTGGTGGTCGGGGAGCTAGCACTACTGCTGCTGCCGCTGCTCGCGGAGGAGAGGGCCGGAGATGGAGAGGTGGAGGTGGTGGTGGTGGGAGAGGCCGGGGCTGCCTCGCCGTCAGCCGTGTTCTCCGCCGCGCTTCTACGGGGAAGCGGAGTCGCATCGTCGGCGGGTGCCGGCGGAGAGCTGGAAGGGCTGCCGGGGATGGAGGAGCTGCGGGGCTGAGAGGGCAGCAGTGTGTTCGACTGTTGCTGCTGAGAGGAGCGACGAGGCGTCGCCATTTTCACAACACAACAGTCCCCACTAGCAACAAAACACTGCTGACAGCTTCCTGTCGAGAAAAGACAAACTTCCGGTTTGCAGGGATCATGTGAAAACTACTGTGTTGATTTTTTTCATTCAGTTTATTTGTTCACATTAATCCATTCGTGTATTTTATACATACATATACATATATATACATATATATATACATATATATATATATATACATATATGCGTTATTTTCTTTGTTTTTTACGCAACTTAGAAAGACGAGAGGGAGCCCTGCGATCAAATTCCTGTGTTTACCAAATTGAAATTAAAAAAGGTGCCTTTTTAACTTTAATTTATTTATTTACACCACACCACCAGTCACTTATATTATGCAACATGAGTTAATAGTAGCTTTTAGTTAGTTAAAAGGTAATCTATCTGTTTGTGAATACTATCTATGAAATGGTTCCAACATTAAAAGTGTTTTTCAGGAAACAAACATATAGATAAATATCTATAATTTATTGATTTATTTATAAATGGCGAAACTGAATTTATGACTATGAACACCCATTCATCCACATATTATCAGTTTTGTTCATGTTAAAATAAATCCAAAACATGGTTGTTTGAGTATATTAAAAGGCCTGTAAACAAATGTTTTATTTTACTGACATTAAACTTCAAAATATTATGCACTTGGTGTTACAGGTGTGAGCTGGTCTGATGTTAAACAATACTGACATCTAGTGGAAATAATGGGTAATAATAATTAAAAAAAAACATTCAAGTCTTCTTCAGACAGTGAGGATTCTGACAATACAAGCAAAACGAATTATAGAAAATATATTTTATTGGAGCAAAGATGACACAAATTATAATCTACACTGAAAAATTCAACATCATTATGATTAATAACAAGCAGCATGAACTGATCAAGACAGATAATGACTCTCATTACCGTTCATTAACAAAATGACATCTGATTTTCCAAAAGTGTAAAAGAAAATTAAAAAAACATTGAAAATAGGTGTGTGTGTTTTTCCCCCTTAGAAGATGTTAAAGGTCAAATAATCTGAAAAGTTAGTTGGTATTTTAGGTCAAAATGTCATTGTATATGTATATAATTGGTTAATGGATGTTATACTTTGGTGCTGTTAAGTCAGTCTTTTTTGAAAATACATATAATTACATGTTAGCACACATTTGCACACGAGTAAATCAGCTGATCTAATTGTCACCTGCTGTAGTAGTGACTCAGTGTGGGACAGTGATTGTGTGTGTGATGACAGTGGATAACTATGCAGAGTTCTGTCCGGTCAGTCGGTTGACATACCTGACGTTGTTCTTCCAACGGCTGTTTGTGTGACAAAGTTTAAACTTGGCCTGAAGAACAACTTGAAGAACAACATGTCTACAAAGACAAATCACTCCAAAATATTTAAAGTTGACCATGTACGGCTTGTGCAAGACAACATTTTTCACTTTTATTAGATAAAAGACCTAAAGTGACTACTTTGGCAACTTCACACCATCACAACAACTGCAGTAAATATCAGTGGTGGCCAGATGAATCCAGATTAAAGATGGGATTGATGGATTCCCAGAAAAGAGACTTCATGAATAATCCACAATAGAGAAGAAAACCTCATGAGAGCGAAGGTGGAGAAGAAAATACAAAATAAAGTCAGAGAAAAAGAAGAAGAGAGCACAGAGAGACAAAGATGCAGGACTAGATTCCAGCAGAACAACATTCTTGTCAAAAACACTTCCCACACTCTTTCAAAATCTAAAATCTCCACGTCTACAGTTCAATCCTGACTCTCAAAAACAACAAATTATTCAGTGTTTTCACAAGCTGAGGCTATTTAATCAAAGATCGCCTCTCCATAAAAATATTTTTCTGCTTTTATTGGGCCGACCAAACCTTTTAGTAAAAGATTAACTGACCCAACCCTCACATCTACTGTTTTATTTTTAGCTAACACAACTTCCTGTTATTTTTAATTTAGGTGCTGTAAAATTTTTTGTAATGTGTATGACCAAGTTATTTTAACACTAGTATCAGGACTAAAAACAGGACAGGAAAAAAGTTTGCAGAACAAGAACAATTTAAATACTGATCTATTGTGAAGGTGAAATTCTTAATCTGGGAGAGATTTCTGCAGAACATGTTGCCTTATCTGTTTGTTTTTGTGCATTTGTTACTCCTCAAGTGTGCAGATTCGTTTTCCTAAATTATTTTCACAGTATTATCAGAGTAAAAACCCTAATTACAAGATTTTTTTTAACAACTTTACAGAGAAATAACAACTTGGCTGGAATATAATACTTCACTCGATTTGAAAATCCTGAGGTGGAGGAGAAACTACTACAAAACATAATCATAAGACTAGAACTTGCAGTTTAGTGAGCTATTGTTGATGCATGCCCATCTTTATGTTTTAAAAAAGGATAGTGAGTGACCTTTCACTTAATTCTCAGTCAAAAACAAGCTAAAAAAAATCCTAATCTGACAAATAAAACTGCTGCAAAGTGTCGCATGTAATTTATTTTAACGGTAACGTGAATTTGAAAGATCAGGAACAACTTGGGCGAGTGAATAAAGAGGTGAAAATGTGCAGTTTCAGATTGAACTTTAAAGTTTCTTCAAAAAGGATTTTGTTTTCTGTTTTGAAACGTGATCTCTCAGTGACTGGAAGAGTTTATCTCTCTATCTTTTTTCCACACGTATATTTGCATAATAAAAGCCTCGTCGAAACTCTTCCTCTGAGTCTTCACCTGTTGCAGGTGAGGATGAAAAAAAAAATCTCCTGGCTGCGCGTGCACGGCCACACCTGTCCCTATTTACCTGAAGCCACGCCCACACCCAGACATACAGGTTTCAGTCGGACTTGTTTTCTTTTGAACAGCTGTTAAAAGCTTGTCAAAAGTCTGCGACGGTACAGTTCACTATCTACAGCCGCAGCCGCAAACATGCCGAGGAGAACCGCGCAGGAATGGATCCGCTTATCCCTGCGCACACCGGGGATTCTCATCTTCGGAATGGTCATGGCCCCCTGCGGATGGGTCCTGGACCTGACCGCTACTGTGGCCCCCAGCTGGAGGACCCTGAACAACCTCCCTAACAGACCGACCAGTGAGTACATCGAGCAGGGCATCTGGGACATCTGCAGGAGGACCACGTCCTCACCGAGGGGCGAGTGCTCCCTGGAGGACACCACCTACTTCGGCAACGAGATCATCGAGGTCGCGCAGGGTCTAATGGTCGCGTCCTTGGTCGTGACTCTAGTCGGTTTGGCCGTGGCCATACCAGGAGTCCGCTGCTGGAAGGACAGACCCAACTGGGTCGCGGCAGGTCTGGGCGGACTCTTGATCTTCCTCTCGGGTGTCATGACCATCATCCCCATCGCGTGGTACACCCACATCCTCAACGACGTCACCACGGTGTCCCCGGTCATCGACGTGCGCGTGGGCTACTGCATCGTGCTGGGCTACATCGGCGGCATCTTCGAGATCCTCGGCGGGTTCGTGATGTTCATCGGCATCTGCCGCTGCTGCGGCGGGAGGAACCGCGGCGAAGTGCGCGTGGAGGATGCCCGGGGCACCCAGTTCAGGCAGAAGCCCCCGCCGAGACCCACGATCATCCCGAGCCTGGACCGCAGGAGCAACCCCAGCACCACCGTGCCCTACTCCAAAGACTCCCTGGACGACGACGTGTCCTTCCCCCGAGCCAAGAGTCCGGGAGTCCGTTCAGTCAACACCTCATACAGCGGCAGACCCGGGGACGCGGACCTATGAGGAGCCACATCTGAACTCAGACACCACAAAGACCAAGTCCAAAGAGAGACAACCTGAACTGGGACATAAAGAAGCAACAAGGAATGAACAAATGTTCCTGGAAGAAGAAATGGTGATTAAATAATGACCTGACAGACCCCAAAGCTAGAATAACTATCTATTTATATGTAGATGTAAACACTTAAATGCATCAGATTATTAGGACTAACAGCTTTAACATGGACATGTAGAGAAAAACAAAGTCTCGGGGGGAGAAATGGCTTTTTTACCACCCACAAATCTAAATTAGTGTAGGAAAACTGTGTGCCTTTATAAAATATTCAGTCTTTATAAACACCATTAAGTACTTTAAAGCCACCATTGATGGATAATCCGGGTTTTTAAGTGATCAAACAACTTAATTAAATGGCAGTAAAGACTTTAATCACCTGCAGGGACATGGAAAAAAAAGGCCAACAAATTAAAACATTACAGTAAAACAAAGGGTGTTTGTACTGAGAAGTCTTATAAAATACCATAAAGTATACGTTAAATCTCCCTACTGTTACTTTTGAATGATTATCCTGGTATTTAGCTTAATAAAAAACACTTTAAAACACCAAATTACTGTTGGTTACAACTCAAAACCTATATTACTGTCATCAAATAGTAGCTTTTTATAATATTCAAATGCCTGACCAGTCATTTAAAGTCATTTTTGATTGATTATCCTGATATTAAGTGATCAAATAACTAACTTCATTTTCAACAGCCGTCTAGTTATTACAAAAATAACTTGATATAATAGCAAAAAAGGAGGAATAAATGGTAATTAAACAACTGCAAAATATATTTTACTGACCTATCCTCGTATCAGGTGATCAAATACTTAAATTAAATAACTTAAAACATGATCTGAAACCTGGATAATAAATGTAGAGCAAAAAACAAACGAAAGTGGAAACTTTCTCAGGATTTACATCGTTTAAAAGTCACGAATAATACCAGAAAGTATACTTTTACCCACCCACAGTACAGTTATTGGTGATTGATTGATTATCATGGGTGTCAAACGATCAAATATGAAAGGATGAGGTGTGAAATGAGCGAGTGAGGAGCCACGACTGCACTTACAAGTGGTTGCTGACATCGAGATGTTTGTTATCACTGCAGAAATATTAGAACGGCGGAAAAGAGATTCTACACAGGGAAGGATTTTGTAAAAAAAACAGAAATTGTCCTTTATTTTTATGTGGAAAATGATGCTGAACTTTCTTTGTAATCTTGATATTTTGCCTCATGTTCTCACTGGCTAAATAATGCATGTTTAATTCTTGTTTTGTAAATACTGTTGTTCTTATGCACTTTACAATGAAGGCCATCACCGTGAAGCGATCCACACTGCCCTCATTGCTCTGTGACACAAGTGCTGTTTAAAAATTAAAATTGTTCCAACGTGTTTCTGAAAAAAAATCCATGACTGGGCGTCTGTTTTTGTTTTTTTTTGGCTGACAGCATTTTAAAGATTTCACTGCAGGAGCTGTAGAGGGGTGAGCAGAGGTGACAGAAGATGTTGCTGCAGGTTTTTCTAGTTGAAATAATCCAAACACAAGTGCATGATGTCATGGCTTCTGCTCCACCACACTGTTCATTCTCACATTAGAAAGGACAGAAAAGGGGGAGAAGTCATTATGGACATTATTCAAACAGACAGCTCAGTGTTTGCGGTGATATTTTTCTGTCTTCCTTTCTTTAACACCACCCAGCCTCCTCTGTGTTAACCTTGTACGCATACACACGATGTAGCCCGACCGGTTCCAGAGGCTGGTTTCTTTAAGCGACTTGTCGAACAGCATTGCTCGCAGTGTTTAAACTGGCTTAACATATAAAACAAGGCAACGCTGTGATCACCCTGCCTCCTCCTCTTTTGAACTTGGACCTTCAAAACAAGAAAAGAAATCAATAGAGCTGCAGCAGGACTTGTTTTGTGCCACAGCCAATCAGAGTCGACGCTGCCATGCGACAGGATCAGCTGGAACCAGTGGGAATAAAGTATGTGATACAAATGTTTAATTTAAAGGAAATACAACATATACCAGCCTATTAATCCATTCCAATCTCCGTCCTAGCTGCAACAACGTCACGTACAGTAAATGTCTGATTGCAGCATAATTTGACACATGTACACTGTCGATTCTCAATGAATGGAGTACTTTCTTTTGACTATAAAATGTTGAGATTATGGCATGATTTACTTTGAGAACATAATCTGTATCACTGCTATTAATTACAACAACTGCAAAGCTTTGTCAACTTATTTTGAAAGTGCACAAATGGCATAAAAGTAAAAGCTGCAACCATTTTTGATCAATAACTAAATTAAAATGAAAGGGCAATAACTATATTTTGATAATCACAAGGTTTTTCTTTTTTTCCATGATTGAAGTTGAACTGTGGATCAGTTGTTTCCCAAACGTCCAAAAAAATATGACGTTCTCAAAAACGATATAGTTTTAATGATTATTTCTGTGTTGCATGGAGCAAAGAAAGCAGAAAAGATTATTTAAGTAGTTGGGAACTTTAATTATTTAAAAAACGACAACACCTCTAAGATCAATAAGCAATTATCAACAAAAATAGAAATACAGCAGATGCCGTTTCATTTAGTTATTGATCAATAATCGTTGCAGCTCTACTTTTATGTCATACTTGCACTTTTCAAAATAAGTCGACAAAGTTGTTGTGATTGAGGAGTGACACAGATTATGTTTGGCTCTCAAAGTAAATTCACATATAATCTCAACATCACCTGGATGGAAGAGTGTTTTCCACACTGGGTTGTTTGGGTTTAGATGAAACTGATAGAGCATGAGTTTTATTTATTTATTATAGAGTTGGTGTGATTCTGACTCTGCAGCCACATAAAGGACCAAATCTTGAAATGTGACGGTCAATTCAGTTCAATGCTGATCTCTGTATTTCAGGTTTTTTACAAAGCCCTCTGTTCACACGTCTGTGTCTAAAAAAGAAGACAAGAACACGACAAGTATTCACTGACTCATAAAACATCACATAGGTGTGGTGGTGTGAGATGTTGTCTTTAGGGTGTGATAAACTATAAATAATGTACGCCGATATGCTGATTGTTTCCAAAAACATCTTGACAGCAGTGACAGTACCTATTTTTATTGCACACATTCAGTCTCATAAAAGAAGTGTGAGTGGCTTGAAATGTAGAAAAACAATGAATCAGCACAGATGTATGTAATAAATTAACTTACTAGCAGTTTAATTAATTGTGGGAGCTTGTGTCAAGCAGCAAAAATACTGGATTATATATTTTACCAGTAGTTTACTTCACTGTTTTTATTGTGCACAGCTCTGGTTTCATGTTAAAGTCATAATGTATCCGTCTCCAAACCTGATGAGAGTCCTCAACAGTTTCAAACAGGAGTATCGCTTCATGTGCTTGGAGCCATAATGTTTAAAATGAGTTCATTTTAATTCCTTTAACCGCTTTAATGCACTCACCAGCCACTTTATTAGGTACACAGGACAAGTCTTGAGGTGCGTTCACAGATGGACAGCACTGTATGGGATATCTGAAAGATAAACGAAAGATGTATCTATCTATCTACATACATATATACAGTGTATATGTGTACATATGTATATATATATACATATATACAGTATATATACATATTTATATATACACATATATATATAATTGCATGCTTCACGGTGCACAGACTTTAAATATGTAAAATAAAAACCAGCAACTGAACATTACCTGAATCATGTTGTGAGCTGCTTATTTCCTCTTCGTGGGAGAAGAGTATTTGTTACACAGTTGGAGAATTTCTTCATCTATTTACTTAGAGGCAGATACAAACACAGCAGTTGTCCAATGCATGCATCGCAGTGTTTGTAGCAGATGCTCATTTGAAAACCCCTAGAAGGGCTTTTATGACAGGAATTGACAGAGTCTAAAAGTATGAAACATACAATAAAAAGACATTTAAACATGTTTTACAAGATGTTTTACAGAATCTGACTGTACAGATTCCACTTACTTGATGCTGCTCTGGTGGATCTGCTGCAGCGCTGTGTTTCTCTGGATGTATTTACAGTGAGGTGGAGGAGCAATGGTATTTAAAACATATGTAAACAAGCTTTACATAGTGAAATTCAATCAAAATGCTCAAAGCTCAAGATCTTGTACTTAGTTCAAATGTGACAATGATGAGACCTTATTTGTTTTAGGTCTTTGTAATAGCTTGAAATGGTTAGGTGGTAAATGCATCAGTATTTTTTTTTATCAGCTTTGTGGTTTAAAACATTATAACAGTATATTATGACTGATACTGGTAATATTGAGCCATTGCTAGATCTAATGGCCATTATTGTTAAATTTCTCTGGAGATTTCTCTAATTTTAGGACCATTTCACTGTAAATCCTAGAGAAAATTGTGTGTGGAAAATCCCACTAAATCAGCAGTTTCTGCAAAAACTCCTGCCAACCTCTGAGTCACTGAAATGATCTTTCTTGCTCATTGTGATTCTCAATTTGAACTTCAGCGGGTCGTCTCGACCGTTCCTGCATGCCTGAATACAATGAGTCGCTGACGTGTGATCGACTGAACACAAAGTTGAACAGGCGTACCTAATAAAGCGGCCGGGGGGAGTCATTTCTCATGTTAACACACTGACCCCCCCCCACGATGTCAACATTCTCCACACGATGGATTCATAGCTGTTCTCTGTTGAAACAGATGCACAGTGGAGTAAACTATCATGTGACTGGATCCCAGAGGAAGTTTAAACAGACACTAATGTTAATGTTTGTGTGTTTGCACAAAACACACACAGACATTGTGACATCTGTGTGCATCTTCACTGTTAATACACACCGACACCTCACAGCAGAACACTGTAACAACATGTTAGAATAAGAATACAACACATGAGACACGTTTCAGTCTGAGAATCAAAACAAAAGTTTTACTTTTCTTTACAAAATGTTACCAAATTTCTTGCCAAAAAAACCAAAACAATCATGTTAGTAAGTGATTTTTATTTATACATGTGTAGCTGTACATTGAAATAAGTGTAGGAATATGATAAATTAACATCGACTTCAGTTTATATGAACAAAAGAGTACTGATAAAGACGAACTTTTCTGCAGATTAATTGTAGCTTGTTCTACTTTTTCTACTTAAAATACAGCATGTCACCAGAAATGTGCAGCATGAATAGACACTATCTCAAAAGCAGCTAAAAATAACCCATTCATAAAGTATAGCTGAGTGAAATGACAGTATGGCTGATTTTTCTCCTGCCAAACGTCTATGACGGGAGAGGAATTTTAAAATGAAGCAGAACAGGATTCGAGAAGGTGTGTGTGTGTGTGTGCATTTTTCTTTTTTAGTTTCGGTTGGTTGACGGTTTGTTCTCGATAGTTGAAATAAAAGTACTGGTCAGTGCACATTAAAACAAAACACTAGTGTCGTTCAGGATCAATGAGGATAATAAGTTAAGTCACGTCTCTGCCCATAGTGTCAAAAAAATGTAAATCAGTCATTGTTTACCTTCTGAGCAAGAGTAGATTTTCAGTTTTTAATTTTTTTTTTTTTTTTTTAAACCATTCCTTAAAAAGGCTGGTATTGTAGTTAAAACTCTTCAAAAGAATGACAAAGCTTCAATAGATACAAAAAAGGTACATAAAATAGTAATTCAGTCAGGGTTGTACAAACAAAACAACAACAACAAAAACAGTCTTTGATCTACTGGATTATTCAGTGAGGACCAGTCATTTTTGAGGCATCAGCACTGGTACGGAGCTTAAATTGGGGCAAATAAATTAGGAAGGAAAAACAAGGATTGTTCTTCTGTTCTGCCTGATTTTAAATCTAAATTTTATTTGCAAATTATCTCTTTAAACACAGATTGAAGAACCCGCATGTGAACTCCTTTTAGTTCTCTCTGCCTTTCTAAAGGCAAAATAAAAATAAAATAAAAGAAAGAAAAATGTATCCATTAAAGGTTGCAGGAGGGTAATGGTGCAGTTAGTGCCAATGCGGCAGCAGCTATACAAGCTATTTAATGTTTCGCTTTTGCAGTTTGCAGAGATCAAGTCATTAAAGCACATTTTATTGATAAGGCTATAATATAAGATAACTAAATTAAAAAGTAACTTTTAATCAATACAAAAATAAATAAAAAGAATAAAAAGATTTGGTTGTTCTGTGGCAGAGGTAAAAACCTTTATTTTCTAAAGTGTTTTTCAAACGACTTTGCACAGCAGCCATTAAAATGAATCACAGTGAACGAAATTTTTAGCTTCCTACGCTGTCACCATCAGTGACGCATGTGCTTTTCCTGCTGAAACATCTCAAAATGGCTGCCGTGCAAAGGGCCGATTGTTTTTATTTAAAAAAACCCAAATGTTTAAACGCTTTCCCTACCTGTATGATCGAAAAATAACGTCTATCTAAATGAACTTTGCCCTTAATGGGCAGTAGTTTTCAAACATATCAACGAAGCATGTGGACACAAAAACATCCATCATTGAGTGAAAAACAAAAAGGTGAAGCATTTAAGTTCCATCACAATAAGCGCATGAAACCTTTTCTCAGTTCCCTTATCTGGAAAAATGTCAGAAGTGTGTTGACCACAGTTCTGCACGGCACAGACCGATCACCGGTCAAGTCTCTCACACACAGTCAAAGTTCAGTGCATCAGCTCAGTACGAGTTCCTCATATACGCTGAAGTATAAGTCGTACAGTTGAAGAAGCAATAATAATATCAACAATAATAATAATGATGATGACGATGATGGGGGATTGTGGTGGAAGAGTACCTGGTTTCATCTATGTCAGATTCATACTTGAACAAACGTTGGTGGAAGCTCAGCGCTGAGGAGAACAGCTTTCAGAAGCTCCATGGAGTCACACGTCGTCATGTCTGACCTGGAGGAGAATCAGAAGAGAAGCAGAGAAGAATTGCTTTAAATGTCTTTGTTTTAGTAGTTATTCATATAAATTAAGTACATGTTAGTGTGTTGTTGTGGGGTCCAAATTTCCCCAACTTTGTAGATACAATTTATGTGGAAATGTTTTAAATCAGAGAGTCAGGGCCCACTTTGAAATCCAAACAAAATCCTCTGAAGTCCACATTTAAACCTTAAATCATGACTCTGATCAACACACAGGACAAGGATCAATAATTCCCATGTATATTATTGTTTTCATGTGAACGTGGATGAATATTTATTTCTGAACTTGCATGTTTTCAGCCCATCACAGCTGGGCTCCACGTCATATTTTAAAGTTTTAGTTTCGCAACAAAGTGCATAATTATCCATCAACATAAACAACAATGTAAGAATCAAAATGAACAAGTTAACATTGAGTGCAAATACTGAAATTCTTTGGCCTGTATGCTGAGTGACACAGGATACTTACACATAAAATGTCATAATATAAAAAGCATTTCTCAAAATCTAATGTACATATTTTAAAGCAGTTAAAAAAACACATGTATTTATAATGAATTTCCTACTGCAGTACCATCATGGCCCATTAGGGGGCTGAGAGCCACACTTTGGGAATCACTGTTTTGAAAACTGTGCACAAAATGAAGTTGTAATTAATTCAGCAGACATGGCTTTGCCATTTAGAAAAAAAAACATGTCCACATGTAGAAAGTGTAGAAAGGAAACACTGCCCTAAAAGGTCCAGTGTGTAAAATATGGGTGAAATTATCTGGCAGAAATTTTTAAATAAATAATAACAGTTACCTGCAGGATGCAACTTTATCAACTACATTTTACACACTGTACTTTTACAATATATAAAAATGAACAGTTGGGTTTGCACAGGTATGAAGCTAACATATTATGCAAGTTTGTAAAATGTACAATTTGCCCACTTTACCTTCCATAATGCACACTGATAATATACAGAATATGAGGAAAAATAATAATAAAACATAATTTCAGTTACTTTCTCACCTCTCTTCACACAACCACGTCAAATGCAAATTTCTCTGCCGCACGTCTCCTGTTGACAGACATAAAAACAAACATAAACAACATGCAGATAATTTACCAACAACTCCTCGTCTTGTGTTGACACAAGTTCCAGTTACTGTATGTGTGTGTGTGTGAACCAGTGGAAGACATACGTACACACTTTCTCACGAGGGAGCACAGTTTATCAGCAAAAGATAATTAAAACGTTTCCTGAAAAGCTGCTTTTGAACATGTCACGTGAATCTAAACAAGCACCTCTCTCACAAATCTGTCATTTTCGGCTTAGTGGACTTCACAGCCACAGAATTGTTGTGTATTTACACAATAGGGACAAAAGATGACGTGTCAGTCACAGAGAGGCGTATTTTTCTTTGAATTTCACACTGATGAAGTGTCTGCTGTTAATTTCTTTGACACTTAAGGCAAAGTGATTATTATGGTCATTAAGAAAATCACACACACACACCTCTTCTTGTTTGCCGGTAAAGTTCCCGGACGCTGAATATTCAAGGGAATAACTCAACTACAGCGTTGTTTGTAAGAGAAAATGTTTGTATTTTAATCGACAAATTAAGAAAAGATCCTCATCGTGCACTGCAAATACAACCCAAGAAAAAACAGAACACACGCTTCAAGTACACGCAACAACCAAATACAATAACATCAGCTGCATACACACAAGGAAATCCACAAACATGATGCACACTTGTCTTCCTGGTTGTGTTGTTGTGGGTATTTGCATATCTGTACAGGCCGTGTTGTCAAATGACTGTCAATTACACCAATAATTGACATTTATTGGTGTAATAAAAGATCCATGCTGTCATTTAACGCAGAGTTGATGATTTGTCTTTTGGGTTTGTACAGGATCTCACGAGAGCCTCAGGTCTGTTTTAGGTCGTTTTCACGCCTGATAGTATCCGCTGGACTCGGTACGATTGGGTACGATTCGGTTCAACTGGGGGTTGCAACATTCAGCCGGTCCGAGTTTGCTTTCACACTTTCGCACTTTAGTGAAACAAACCAAACCTTTTGAATTACGTATTCCCCTCCTCGCCTGAGGCCGCGCTGCTTCAAGTATTACTGAAGGAGAAGACAAGACAAACAATGAACAAGAAAACTTGCTCATCCGTTGGTTAATCATGTTTCCTCGACATAAGAGCAAAACATGGAGCTGCATCAAATCCTATCATTAAACGTGAACATACGACACATATACGCTGCAATAATGGGCTCAGCAATTAGTAGAATAGTAAAATAGTGAGAAAGTGAGTGAGTGAGAAAGTTAAAGCATCAGCTACCTTTGACCCATTTTGACAGATACATTATGTTTTTACATATTTAATTTTGTCAGCATTTTAATTTGTAAAGGTTTGCCTTTAATTAAAAAGAATACATGTGAGATTTGTGTCCCCTTCTCCTTTTTGCACGACACAAGAAAGAACCCCCAACCTTGTTAAAAAAGTACATTCTAAACAAGCAAATTTTTTTCCTTTAACTTGAGTATATTTTTAGAGCAGTACTTTAACTTGTTTAACTTAAGTAAAATTGTATCAAATTAGTGATACTTTGAGTAGAATATTTCCGTACTCTTTCCACCTCTGCTTACACAAAGCCCCTTTAAAAGTCCAATAATTAACGATGAGACTGCAGATCTTTTGATTCCTTTGCAAACTTAAACATTTCACAAACATGTCACAGAACTACGGCGGCTGTTGCATCGCAAAATATATGCTGATCTTATATAAACATACTGTGGGGGGTAGTAAACTCAATTACTGCCAATAAATTCTGCTAAATGTTAAATACTGGACCTGTAACTGTCCCATAAAAAAAACAACATTAACAATGATACATTCCATGCATGATGTTTTAGTACCTGCTTTTCTTCTTTTGACACTGCTGGAGCTTAGCAATAAGGAACGCCAAGATCACCAGGCCAATGATGGCGCCCAGCACACCCAGGGTCAGCGGCAGACTCAGCGACCCGTGGATCGTGTCGTCGCAGAACTCTCCCTTGTAGCCCAGGTCGCACTCGCACTCCCTGGCGGTTCCTCCGCCCAATGGAGGCACACAGGTGCCATGGCTGTTGCACTGCTGCTCTCCACAGGTGGACAGGCTGGGGTCGATGCCTCGGGGAACAATAGAAGGGGCGGTCATCGCAGAAAACAGGGAGGGAATGAAGGAAAAGTGTGGACTCCTAAGGGAAGGGAATGACAATAGGAAAGGAGACAGATGAATGCAAGGGCACACCCATTAAGACAAAGGTAAACATGACAAAGCAAGAGCACAGACCCAACATTGTGAGCGCTCACTCTGCGCTGACTGGATCACATTGTTCCAGCCTGACTGGACTTGTGCTCTAAACCACTTCTGTGTAGAAAATCCATCACAGTCAAACGTCAAACCATAGCTTTACTTTACATTTAACAGCACAAAGTCTTGCTCAACAACAATACAACTCAAACACAGTGTGACGGCAGAGCAACAATAGTAATGTAAATGGTATGTTGAAGTTTTACTGTGAGCTGCTTGGCGTGGGTGCCTTAAACAGATTTTACTTTTAAATCACAACATGCAAATGACCATAAACTGCAGCTGGCAGATAAACATGTAACAATGGCAATTATTATGTTGTGATGTTTTTGTCATTGATTTTAAATAGTTATATTTACTTCCACTACTTTCAGGTATGAATGAAGATGACATTCTAAAACGTTTTCTATACACTTGTATAGAACTGCCTGATGATTTTGTACATACATTTTTGACACGTTACCCCATCATCTATAAATGAAATTTTTGTATTTACTGTTTATATGCACATTTCTGTAAAAGTAGTAAATAACTGGTGGCCATTATATGTACATATTAGTAGTTCCGGACATATCTGTAAAATCAATCTCACTCAAGGAAGATCCACAGCGAAGGATCAAAATGCTGTGTCCCCTAAATAAAAGTTTTTTGTGGCTGTGACACAAACATTTTCCTCTAATATCACCTGTGAAACAATGAGCAGGTTTTAGGATCTGTTATAGTTATATAGATATGTATAATGAGGTGTGGAAAAGCCAAAACAACATTTTAAGACAGTTTGTTAATAGTTAAATGGAATAAATGGTGTTTAGTTACTCTACTTTTCTTGCTGTTCAGGTTTCCCACGTCACAGCAGCACAGGGTGGGCACACAACAATAATAATTAAAAAAAGGAAGATAAAACAAAATCATGTACTCACAAGATGAAAGAATGCAGCCCTGGTGTCCTGAAACAAATGCCGTGGAGTTGTAGTTTATTCTTGTCCAGATGTTGGGGAAGAATGTGAAGTTCCTCTATCAGTGAGGGTATCTGTCACAGAAGAGGCAGGAAGAGGAAGAAAGCTGAAACCTATGAATACCTGGCCTCCTCGTTCCCATGAACACACACAGACACACACACAAAAAAAAACACACTAAACCTCATGCAGCAACTACAAATTTCATAATTGTCTGCTGCAGATAATCTCTGACTCACCCAGATTAATGCTCTCTCTCATCTGTGGGAAAAGTAATCTTCATGTGAGTGCTGCCTCGCAGACTCGTAGGAACGACGGCAGCTAGAAATGTGACAAAGACACTCCACCTTTCCTGAGAAATACAATAAAAGACATGCCCGATCGCTCTCTCTTTCTTTCCCTTACTCTCTCACACCCTTACCTGAGGACGAGTTTTATGAAAAACAGTGGGTGTGTGTTGGCCTGTCCAGTGGGGGATAGAGAGAGAAGGCAAGTCAGAACAGGATACAGCTCACACGTCAGTGTCAATGTCTGTGTAATGTGCAGGCGTTCACATATAACTTGTATGTGTGTGTAAATCCTTCGTTATGCATTTCTAAGCACTGTTTGCTGAAATAATCTATTGTACAGAAGACAAAACACCTTTGGGTTATGTGTTTTTCTCTCTCTCTCTCTCTCTCTCTCACAAGTTTGAGTTATAAATTGCTGTGTCACTGGCAAATGTAGAACAATCACATGGTCAGGGGAAACAAATCACCAGCATCAACACAGCAATAGTATGGATTAAACTGCAAGGTTTGCCAAATGTAAAAAATGGTATGAATCCACTTTCTGACCATGTTTCAGACTAATGATATTTGTTATATTACATCTTTTTATTTTGTACTTTTAACAGATGCAGTTTCACATAATTTTACATAAACAAAGGCCTCTGGTGTGCGATTAGTCCTCTGACTCAAGAGTAGTTAGTCTGTCTTTACATAGCACTTTTCATAAATAAAAGGTAATGCAATGCGTTTCACATAAATACCCACACCCACAAAGTCAAGATACACAACTAAGACATTAAAGCCAGAATAAAATCATAGACAAATCGAGGAGTGGAGGAAAAACGATCTCCATTATAAGAGATAGGGATTTCATGAAAATTTGATAATGTTTAATGGTGTCCGAGTGGGAAGATTCTTACCTTACTTTAATAGGAACATAGTTAGTTGATGTCCTATCCATCACAAAACGTTCAGATTGATCCGTCGACCCATGCTGGTGAAAACATAACTTCATGGTGGAGGAAATATTTAAATCTTGAGAATAAAAAAAAAAGCAGAAAATAAGCAAAATGTCAAGTTAAACCAAAATGAGAGAGAAAGATCATGTTATGTGTATTGGTCTGTCATGAATCTTCAAGATATTTTTCCATGAACAGTTTAAACATTTTAAGGCTGTACTGTACATGATATACAGTTACGTTACTTTTGTGCAGAAAATACCTAATTATCACAACTACAGTAAAAATACAGTCTCTGGAATTCATGCACGACATCCCTGAGATGAGGTCTCTCCAATTGTACACTATGCTGATTATTAAAGTTAAAAAAAACCTAATTAGCTGCAGAACATACCCTTCATTCCTATACAATATCGTCCGATTCCAACAAAAACAGAACCTTCTATCAAAATAGGTCTGATACAGTAATCTAACGTCTCATCAAGTTAACATGTGTTAGATTCTGCTCTCATATAAAGAAATACATGACTCAGCTAAAAAGCTCTTACATATTATTTAGGTTTTCAGAATCTGTGTTTAATGAAGCGTGTGATAATTAAACAATTTGGATAGAATATGATTTTTTCATTTTCCAATCCATTTATTTTTACCAGTAATGGGCCGATAACGACACTCTGTACTCAGAGTTATCGGCTCATCCCTGCTCTTAAGATGGGAAATGTAAGTCGTTTGTGTAATTTCTGTAGTAAACAGCAGTAAAAACATGTGCACACAAGCCTTTAGTATCTATGTGAAGATCAGCTTTGGGCGACTGTCAGGCGGAAGTAAATGAACACAGAATCATCCATTGACAAATATGGAACTACATGTAGCTGAAGAAAAGGGACCAGTGTGTCACAAGGAAGTGTCTGGTTTAATCTGGTATCGGGTCACAGTTACGGCTCCAGACTGTCGTGGAGGGCAGTGACAACACTTTGCTGCTGCAACCTGAGCTGAGAGGAGAGAATGGAAACGTTAATGAAAAGTTAAGGAGAATAATGTCATGTTTGAAAAAAACTGCTTACAGGTAGAGACATGACTGAGGTTGCCCTCCTTCCTTCCTACCTGGTCTGGAATGTTTGATTCACACAGACAAAACAATTGCACACGCTCAACAGCTGATACGACAAGTAAGCTCCAGTAAAACAACACCGACAGATGAAGTTAATGTGGAAGGATTAGATGTGTTGAAATATCTGTCTGTTCAAAGTGTGGGTACTAAAAACTTCATTTTAATTAGTTGAACTGGCAGTCCGGACAGTTTAAATTGTTCTCAGAATATTTAATCTGGAAAAGTCTCATATGCAGCCAACAATTCAGTCAGAAGTGAATTTAAAACAGAGTCTGGTTATTGGTTCACGTCAAATTGTGTTTATTACAAAATAATCTGCATCAACAGGTTGAAATTCAGGACCCAAGATGTATATTCTGATAGGACTTGTGATATCTGATCAATAACAATACCACAGTTCATCTATTTAGGCTGGAGGGACTTCAACAAAAGCGGGGGGTTGTTGACGTCAACTGGGGTCTCGAGCTCCTGTTGATGAAGAAGAGATCAGAAATGTTGCTCAATAACGACCATGTACAGCAAACCTATAATTAGAACAACCAGTTACTCGAAAAACCCTAACCCTAACCCGTAAAAAGGTCTAGGAATGTTTACTTATACATTTCACTTTAAGTTGTTGCACTTTAAGAAAAGGAAATGAGGATAAAAGGATAATTCAATTGTAGACGTAAAAGCCCTGCAGAGACACCAAAAAGAATAATATTTGCGCGATATCATCTCGTCTGTCCAAACAGGAATACAATAGAAAATAGCATTAATATAAAAAGAAAAATGTATATGAATATCCATAATGTAATTTGTGAAATACAGAAAGATAATCTCTAATTCCCCAAAGATGAGGCATAATCAGATCCCTTGACCCTTTGGCCAAAAGGACAATGGCAATCTGAGTTATTGTGTTATTAAACAAATTATTTAAATCACTGATCCGTCTCTGTATTTTTAATTAATGTCATACTTGAGAATAATATTTCAAGAGTTAAATTTTACTTCCAAGTGGCCATCATTTAGCATCAGAAGTCAAGATGTTTCCCTTTGCTGCAGCGGGTAGAAAAGTCAGGAAAGGTTTTTTTTTACCTCAGAGTCAGAATCACAGTGTTCAGATGGCAGGCCCATGTTGGCCATCAGAGTTTCTTTGTCCATGGATCTGTTCCTGAGGGAAGCCCAGGCTCTCCTGTTGACGCCAAAGAACACAAGTCAAACATGTTTATGCCATAGGTGTTTCGGACTAGAGGATGCAAAAGAAATCATTTGATACCTTTTCACAAACATAAAAACAGCAACTGTCAACAGAGCAACGAGGCAGAAGACACCCAGGACAGCAGGGACGTGGCTGTGTCCACTTTCCGTCTCCTGGCAAAACTCTCCCGTGTAACCAGCCAAGCAATGGCAGCGAGTGACTCTGTCCTCGGAGACACAGTTGCCGTGGCCGCTGCAGTGCTGGAGCTCACAGGACACAGAGTCTTTTTTAACTGGAAGAACAGAGTCTTGTTGGCTGTTAGGGCGAGCTGTGTTTAACGGCTGGGTAGTGCGACTGTCAGTGGGTTTGATCCTGGAAGAGTCCATGTTTGGACCTGAAGAGAAAGACCATGTTGGTGACAATGGATCTACATTTAGAGGGCACTTTATTAGGTACACCTGTTCAACCAGTACTTGACACAAATATCGAAAGTGATCTGTGTCGAGTGAACTGTACAAAAAAGAGAAACTATCCTACGGTGGTTCTCTTTTTGTATCACACGTCATGTTCATTCACACGCTATGATCGGTGAAGCTGGCAGCAGCAACACAGGTTGAGTTTCTTGCCCACATCAGCATGTAGACTTGCAGAACCTGTGTCGAACCGCCCTCTGTATCTACAGTATCTGTGATAATGCATTAAAACCAAAAAAGTATTTTAGTCATCTGAAGGTCAATCTTCTGAAAATGTTAACTGTATCAAAATTACATTTGCATTATTATTTATCAATTTCTAAATTCCTTGTGGTACAGAGGAAAACATCAGACCACAGATTCTAGATTTGACTCCTGTTTAGATGTGATCATCTTTAAGCCGACTCATACTTCCATCAGTCCAGCCAGCTTCTACCGCTTTATCCTCCACATTTTGTTCAATATTTCACCTCTCCTCTTGTACTGTAGCTTTAACAGTGCAGTGGTGGTCTACATGCTGATGTGTCCCTGGGCAAGACAATTAACTCCAAGTTGCTCCTGACTGCTGAGCCAGAGTTGTAAACAGTTTCTCCTGTTTCTCCTCCATCCGTCTGAAAACTCACAGGCCTGTTCGTCAGACTGGTCCGAGCAGTCAGAGTGTCCGTCGCAGAACTTGCTGAAGCTGATGCACTCGGTTCCATCGGAGCAGGACTGTTCTCCGTCCGGGCAGTCGGGCAGTGGGACGCAGGAAGTGGCATCGAGGCTGTAGAAGGCCTGTCCACATTTACATGTCCGCCCTCCAGGATAAGGCAGACACAGGTGGTCACACTGGCCATTTTTGTTAGAGCAGCTATTTGTTCCTAGAAAAGACGTGTATTTATTAGTTTTCATTGACAATTACTAATTTAATTTAAATTAAAAGCTTTATCTAAGATGATATAGCAAGGCAAGTTAATTTATGTAGCACATTTCAACAAGGCATTTCAAAGTGCTTTACAATAAAAAATTAAAAATACAGCACCAACAGCATTAAAGATATCAAAGACATAATAAAACACGAAAAAACATAAATGGAGAGGTAAAAGCAAGACGGGAGAAAAAGGAAATTAAAAGTGAGTAAAAGTTGCAGTTACAGCTGACGTGCAGCAGTGAGGATAATTTTAATTTTATTTAAACACAGTGGCAAACAGATAAGTATTCAGACTAGATTTAAAATAATGAATTGATGCACTCTTCTGGTATATTTGGGGCATAAAAACTGAAGGCAGTTTTGTCCTGGTTCTGGGGACACAGAGCAAACCTAACCCAGATGACCTTAGTGGCCTGGAAGGTTCATAGTGAGCCAGCAGGTCAGAAAACTTGGGCTTAAACTATTTAGTGCTTCATAGAGTAGCAGCAATAAAAAATGATTTGACAGATGGAAAGCCAGAGAAAAGAACTTCAGAACTGGAGTTAAGTGTTCCACCTTTTTGGTCCTAGTGAGAAGCAACAAGGGAACCCATTTTATTTGGAGCCTCGAGTCTCAAAATAACAATTTATTAATTCATTGCAAAATCATTAGTGCATGTGGCTGCTTGTCTTTCTCGTTTACACAAGAAATAGAGTTCTGTTGTGGGTGAATATAAAATATATAAACTATATGAAGTCGATCATTGATGTGGTGGTAACCATACCCACCAGATCATGGGACCTCAACAGTCTTTTATTGCTGTAAATACAAATCAAAGCCTTCAGGCAGTGTATAACAACTGTCTACGCAGACACAGTGAGAACATTTCCAGTCAAAGACTGAGTCACACCCAGATTATGCCAAACAGGTGTGACATCACTTGTCAATGGATAATTGTGTGTGTGTGGGGAAAGAGCACCAGGCTTCTGCATGTGTCACGTACATGAAGCCCGACATGTATTACACAAAGATTTGTGTGTTGTTTTACATTACTGGGCTTTTATTGGGAAAAGGATGTTATTCAAATTGGGAAGGCTACTTGTGGGAATGTGTTTTTCTACCAAAAACTGTATTTACATGAGTTAAATTTTACATTCACACACCCCCCTGCAATTCTTCATTTAGATTTTCTTAGTAGTTAACCAACTATGTTTACATGAATTGCAACACATTATTTTATGTTGTATATTTTACAGATAAGTCTGACTTTGCACTGTATGCTGAGCCAAATCCAACGATTTCTGATTCTGATATTAACTTTGATAACACAATCGTTGGACTATGATACCGCAAAGTAAATAGCATTTACTCACTGGAACTTAACCTGAATAAAGACATACTCAGAATCCTACAGTGTAGACAAAGGTAACTGACACAGCCTTCCAGGTTCCTCCTGAAGCCAAATAGGAAGTGAAAATAATTGACTAACCCAGAGGGGGCGACTCCGCTGGTTGCATAAATAACAATTTGAATGGGTGTCTATGTTAAAATTAGAAATTAGCCTCTACTTGGCACTTGGTTGATAATGTCAGTAAAACATCCCTAGCATAGGTAGTAATAAGGTAAATAGTCATTGAGCGTCATCGGTCATGGAAAATAATCAGGAGGGAACAGCATGAACCTATATTTTCAAACTTCATTTGTCACCCGTCTTTCCCACGGCAGCAAAGATGGCGACAAGCTTTTAATTTTCCATCTCCATTAACTATTCATCTCTAACCGAGTCCAAGCTAATTCTATTAATTCTGCAGTGGGGTGCCTTATAACATTTCATCCACTTTCTCCGCAAACAAAAAGAAAACAAAAGGTGAGGTAAAACTACACGAGCGTTGACTAATTCATGCAGATGACTAACAAACTGGTTTGACCTTTGCTGAGCAGTGTGCCACAAAGCTGGTTTGTGAGCATTACAAACCTGTTCACAAGCTACTTCCACAATGTGGTCAACCAAACAGAAATCTCCACACATCATGGTTAAATGTTAAAAAAAAAAAAAGGTCTTAGTCAACAGCTGATAAATCAGCACTGCACAGTTGACAGGTTGCCAACAACACCCTGTGGCCAGTCCAAGCTGTGAGTAATACGTGCGTGTTTTGGATTTCACATTTCTATTTACGCCGCTTGTAAACACCAAGTCACCATCACTGGAGAAGATTCAAAAATGATTTCTTATTTCCTGAAGACTGAATGTTTTTGTGTCATGACCTGACACCTGTCTGTGTGTGTGATGGCTGCACTGTGCAATAAGTTAGACCTAAAAAGACTGGATGTAAAACATTTTATGACAAATGTGATATTTTGTGTATATAACACTTATTTTTGTCTCTGGTGGTAGGAATAAGTCATCCTTCACTCTCATCCTAAAGTATTTTACCATCATCTTGGCCGGGATATTAACTAAGCATGTTAACTTTTGTGGTCCCACATTTTAATATAGTGATTGCCCAAATGAATTTCTTTTTTCTGGTAATGAAGTCGCCCACAAACTGTAGCTGCAGGTTTGTCACTCGAGGAACAAAGTTCAAATTCAACAGGATTTAACTTTATTCCACACAAAGTCTCATTGCTCAGTTTTTGCCTCCATTTTCACTGATTTGAAATTCTGTTTTGCTTTGTTATTTTATACAGTTCTGTCTTCTCATTCCATTGCAGAGTGTTTAAAATCACAAACACACCTGCTGCAGGGTGTAGCCTTACAAAACCTTCTTCTGTTGCCAAACCTATTCAAGTGAGCATTAGTTATAATGCATTTTAAGAGCAGGTGACATTTAGTTGTAGAGACACACTTGATACCCACCAGTCTGGCTGATGTTGCTGTAGGCTTTGACCTCCTCCACGATGGTCTTTGTCTCAAACCACAGTTGTTTAGGCTGAAACCCATCAGTGAACCACAGCTTGATTACATCTGAATCACAGGTTAAAAAAAAGATGAAGCAAAAATCCAAGGTTAAGTAACTCTCTAGATTTCTCTAGAATTAAATAGTCACACTGATGAAACATTAAATGCTTGTGACTCGATATTTAACAGAAAAGACAGTTTAATGGCAGGTTTAATGGAGAGAGGAAAGTGTACCGGTGATTTAAAGTGGAAGTGCTTAAAGTTGTCCAACAGAGCAGAGTGATAAGAATTATGTTACTGAATAATTCAAAGTCACATCAGTCTGTGATGCCATCTGCTGCCTGAAGGGGAAAAAGACAAATGAAGTGAAGGTGAGGAATTGAGTTCCCCAACTGAGCAAAACTCAACAGGTTTCAGCAGTGGAAGAGAAGGAGAACAAACCAAGCCCAAACCAAAGCATTTAAAAAAGAAAATGATTAAGATAATAATATTTGGGAAGGTTTATTTGAGGAAACTTAATACACCTCCTATCTGTATATTTGCAAACTGTATGACTGCTTAAGGTAAAAATCTTTGTTTTTGTAGCCATTGGGGACGTTTATACACAAGTTATACAACACTGTAAATTTCTGCTGCTCAGCGTCTCTTCATAAAAGCAATAACAAAAGACTTCTGATGTCATGAAGCAGCATGGGAATCAGCGTTTTCTTTTATTTTTTAGATATTTTTATGCATACATTTTACATATTCTAACTTTAAGCCAAGGGCATTGCCTTATGGAGGCTGCCTCTTTCTACAGCAGCCTGAATGAAGGTGCTAATTTGCATTGAAGTGGAATCTTATTACACAAATGCAGCAGCACAGCTCCACTCACGCAAAGAAAACTGCCAAGAGTGGGGAGAAAAAAGAGTAGTGAAAGACTAAGGTCACCAATCTTACCCGTCATGCAAAGAAAAAAAAAGAAAAAAAGCCTGTAAAATAAAAATAGCCCTACCTTTGTCCAGGGTGACCCAGAGGAGGTAGTTCTCGGCATGTGTGAAGGAGATGAGCAGACCTGGCCCTGTTTTGAACTGTTTATATCCTGATCCATCCACACTAATAGAGTTGATTACTCCCTCACCTGACAAAAGGAGAAATAAGACACATGGAGCAAGCAAATCGATTTGATTTTCTTTTAAATCTACATACCTCTATCAGCCCAGTAGATTGTGGCTCCTGTATTAGAAAACACAAGCGATGTGGGAAGGCTCGACTTTCGCCACAGCACTGCTTTGTTCCTGCCGTCCATCCAGGCGCAGTTCACCTGGGCCTCGCTGTTTCCACCCACCACAAATGTTGCTGTGTAGCAGAGTCGTCCTGAGGGAGGATGCAGTGCGATGGATGTGGTGCCCTGAAAGGACAAACACAGGGGAAAAACTGTAAAACGAGAGCAGAAGCTCAAAAATAGGGACAAAAAAAATGGATTGGCTGGGTGTGAAAAGAAGCTTAAAAATGGACAAAATGTGAGCAGCACCTTCAGTGATCCCTGCAGCAGAGAAGTGGTGTAACTGCCTTGGCGGGAGGTCACATGAAGATGGGGCCTGTTGGTGCTGCTCCAGTACAGGTTGGAAGTCACCCAGTCAACTGCCAGAGCCACGACTGGATCATCCTTTTGGGCAGGGAAAAAAACCCCCAACAGGTTTTCAGGATCTTAAGAGACAATTTAAAAGCCTTTAATTTCCTTACCTTCAGCTTTAGGATTTGTCCAGCAGGGGTCAGCCCCTGCCTCGATCTGCCAAGTTTCAACACATCCACAGTTCCTTGATTAGCATCTGCCACAAACACTAACAGCTCATGAATGGACACGTCGAGTCCTGAAGCCTCAGTGACTCCGGGGAGAGCCAAAACTCGATTGTTAGGCATTTTCTTAAGGGAAACACCCTCTTCATGCATAGAGCGCAAGAAAATCTATAAGTAGCAGGAGGACAAAATAAAGGAAAACAAGCAAGATTAAGACAAGAGAGCAGTAAAGTAAAGTCACATTTGTTAAAAACCACAATGAGATGATTGACCTGATAGGCTGTCTTGCTAGACAAAAGCAGGATGAAAGTTGACTCTGTGGGCAGAGAACAGGTGATCTTGTCCTTGGAGAGCAGCAGCCCCTTTGGGCATCGACATACTGCAGTAAGGTCACCCACCACCGGAGCTCCTGGAGCTCCAGACCTGCCTCTCACCACTGGGGCCAAGAGGCAGAGATGGGAGCAGTGTAGCTGATCACAGGGACTAAACACGAACGGCTGGGAAAGGGCATGCATCAGCTGTGGAAGGAGGAAACATGAATGAAGGCTCATAGAAATCCAATTAAATTTTGCACTATATTAGGTGACATGTGTACTTAATTGGCAAATAACTGTATTTGTGTAAACAAATGCTCTTTGTGGATGAAACACTTTGTTGAAAGAGGCCAATTGCTCACTTTCAGTCCAAATGGTTGCCCTGGTCTTTTCAGTAGAACCTTTTGATCTTTCCCAGTGTTCTTGTCAGCTGAACGAATCGTTCTTCTCTTCGTGTCGGACCAGAAGACTTTGTCATTGAAGACTGCCACCGAGAAAGGGCTCGGAGTTTCAGCCAACTGAAGAATCTAGTGAGACGAGACGAGCTGCGATCACACGCTCTGGAACATTTTCAGTACAGCGCTTGCTTTGAGATTCACGATGAAAACACCTTTACCTTCACGTTGTCTCCATCCAGAGAAGCTGAGCCGATGCAGCGCAGCTTCTCATCGGCCCAGTACACCCTGTTGTCCAGCAGGTCATAGGCCAAACTGACAGGCCAACTCAAGCCTTGGCTCACCACCACCTTCCTCTTTGAACCATCCATGCCCGACCGTTCAATCTGTGGGGTGCTGCCAATCTCTGACCACAGCATCAGGCTGAGAATGATTGTAGAATTTATGAAATAGTCCATAATGGTCTTTAACTTTTTATATACAGTGTATTAAAGATAAGAACAGCCTGCAAGCCAAAGTCTGCTCAAAGATAAGCAGTCCAGCAAAGAGAGGCAAAAAACATCAGTTGGTCTAATCTTGTTTTGTCGTCCGAGTTCACAGTAAAACAATAAGGCTGCCACTATCATGCACCTTCCAGGGGAACAGACAGAAGTTCCAAATCATTAATTTCTTCTACTATTACATTACTAACATGACAGTGGTCATTTCAAATGATATTTCTGCTTGACTACCTTGTTTTCCTACTTGTTTTATTGTCTTTTATCAATCTCTGTTGACATGTGACAATGAATTGCCCTTCTAGGATCAATTAATCCTACCCTTTGTGGGGCAGCAGGACCAATGAGCTGGGCTGCTCCAGATCTTCACCCAGGACCACAGTGTAGTCCTGGGATCTCACTGTAGCGTCGCTGAGCTTCACAGCCAGTATCTGGCCAACAAGTCCATCCACCCAGTACAGGTTCTTACCGACCCAGTCCACAGCAATAAAATCAGACTTCACTCCTGTGACAGATTTCAAATGAATATTTCCTGTCATCACGTGTCAACAGGTCTACTATTAACTAACTAACTTCAATCCTGCGATGGCTCTTACCTTTGATAAGTGTCCCTTTGTTATTTGAGTTTTTCATGTCAACCCAGCGAATGCTCTGATAGTCGGGGCTCAGCCAGTAAACTCTCTGCTGTTTCCAGTGATAATCCAGTGAGAAGACGGGCCGACTGGCAGACGAGAGGAGACGTAGGTTGCTGCTGTGGACGCCCAGGAGTAACAGCTCAGACTGCACCGACGCCAGCAGCCAAGGTTCGTCTAGAGATGGAGACATGACAGCACCAAGAATAAGAGCAAAATGAATTATATTTAATTAGAACCGATTAAAATTATTGCCCAAGCCAGAAATTGTACAAAAAACAAAACAAGAAAACACCACGTCTTTGTTCAAGGACCTTTTGTCTTGCAGCTTTTGTTGTCAGGCTCCAGGTAGAAGCCTGGGTGACAGTTACATACGTAAGACCCACGGGTGTTGATGCAGATGTGTCTGCACATGGCGTACGGTGTTGCTTTGCACTCGTCGATATCCATACAGGACACACCACTGGACTGAAGTCTGAAACCTGCCGCACAGTAACATCTCTGCAAAAATGAGGAAAAAAGGGCATTTTTTCAAAAAGGAATGAGAATCAGTCCATAAAAAGCATACAGAGGTCAAAATTTGTTGAAGGGCAACAGACCGCTCCATTTGGGGTGCTGACACAGCGGTCGTCACAGTGAGGAGCCAACAGGCTGGAGCAGTTGCGTCGAGCACATCCCACACCCTCATCTGACCTGTCAGCACAGTTGGTAAAGCCGTTACACACCAGGTCCATGTCCACACACTCGCCGATGCCACACTGGAAAAGGTGCGACGGGCATTTTTTCTGGGTGCCTGTGAAAGCAGAGATAGATTTGCTGCAGGTCATCTACAGTGAGTAAAAACTATTTTAACCAGTTGGGATATTCTTCATGTTCAATTTTTTTCTCTTATTAAGGCAGATAGCTCTTTTGTAAGTCGCTTTGGATAAAAGTGTCTACTAAATACTTAAATGTAAATAGCTATGAGTAGAAAGATGCTGAAAAAAATATGCTCACATTTGTTTTCATCTGCACCATTGTGACAGTCATTTGTTCCATCACACTTCCAGGACACCGGGATGCATTGACTGCTGTCGCCACACTGCCACTGGTACTCCCTGCATTGTGCTGGTGGTGTCACACAGTTCTGAACACAAATGAGTAGCCCAAGTTATATATGATGCTTTTTCAAGCAATTTCTTTTTCCATTAGCAAAAATCACCTTCTCGTCTGACCCGTCCTTGCAGTCGTCTTCACCATCGCAGAGCCACTCCTTCTGCAAGCACTCGTGGCTGTTTGAGCATCGCAGCTGTGTAAGGCAGCGCGGGGGTCTTCCACATTCCATTTCATCAGAGTGATCACTGCAGTCAGCGTATCCATCACATCTCAGAGCCTCAGACACACACTTGCCACTAGCACAGCGAAACTGGTTGATCGCACAGGAAACCAAACCTGGCACAGAAATCCAAAGATTAAAGAGCTCTGGTAAGTCATTCAGTTGGAATCACATCAATGCTATTTCGGCAGGAATATGTGCTGTTAAAATCTACTGACATACATACTTAACAGGAAATATTTTAGGCAACTTATCTCTTTGTATGCTGTATTCATAAAAGTGAAGATGGTAAGTTTTTGTGGCAAAAATCGCTGGAAAAAAAGCTAACTGGAGATCATGTTACCAGATTTGTATAATTGACATAGAAAACACTTAATGAAGTGATTCTTGACAGTTAATGAATTCCACTGATATCTGGTACAGAATTAATCTCTTAATTTAACATTTTGTTTATTTTACATGCATTTCTCAAAAGATTTTCCTCCCGACATGGCAGTGTAAACAAAGTCTTATGATAATTCCGGAGCTGCAAACCAAGGTCAACGTCACATACCACACTTTTCCTCATCTGATCCATCACCACAGTCTTTCTCGCCATCACACAGGAAGGTCTCTGGTATGCAGCGAGTGTTGTTGTCACAGCGGTGATGGCAGCCTTCACTTTGCTTTGAACAGTCCACTTCATCAGAGCGGTCCTGACAGTTGTACTGACCGTCGCACACCTGCTCAGAAGGGATGCATCTATTCCCATGAGCGCACCGAAACTCACCTGAAGAAAATCAAAGACCTCATCTCTAATATTATCGAATCAAATGGTTCTACTTTTCCTACTGACTGAAAAACAAACCTGCTTTGCACTGAGCAGCACATCCCTCTTCGTCTGACCCATCCTGGCAGTCTTTCTCGCCATCACACACGTGGCTGTACATGACACAGTCAAGGCCATCTTTACAGGGCTTGAAACCTTTGCGGCACTTCAGAGGTGCTGATTTGGGGTTGGGCATATTGGAGGCTTGGAAAAATGACAGATTAACAGATTATGAAAAGATATTGCGAACACAGGTGAAACAGATCTTTTTCTCTAAATTATCAAATGTGTAAATTGATTATCTGTATTTTGATAGCTTTGATCACTAAAATGTTGGCACAGCGATGCATGATGGCTTTGAGGATGATGAAAACTAGTTGAGTTTATAACATATGGCTTATTACGATGTGGTGTTTTGAGTTTGTAAAGTATTTTGCATCTAGACAGTTCATTGTGTTACCATGGATCAAAATTGGGTTGATAGGTATGGGTGTTATTAGGATTGAAAATGATAAATAAAGTGCTTTCCATGTTACTGTTGCAATTTTTCTTACAGAACGGTATGGGATCACTTGACAGGCACTGCATCTCATCTGAGCCGTCAGGACAGTGGGAACGACCGTCGCACACATTCATACTGGAGACACACTTTCTTCGGTCTTTGCACAAGAAGTCATCTGACGTGAGGGATGAAAGTAGATTTATCAGGAATCAACCAAATTACAGCAACTGAGTGTACCTACTTTTGTATCCAGGTAATGGCTCACCTTTGTTTTTACACTGGAAAACACAGTCTTTCTCATCAAATCCATCAGGACAATCTTGCTGTGTATCACACAGCTGTTTATGAGAGATGCACAGCGATGAACTCGGACAGAGGACAGACGGAGAGATGCAAGCAGACGTGGAAGTGGAGGCAGGAAGCTTGGTTGTTATTGCAGCAGTGGTGGACTCTGGAGAGTTAAAAACTGCACTGATGTTAAACTCATGCAACCGTTTCAGGACTTAGAAGCTAGACTGCCTAGCTTATATCAAAGTCAAATTGTTTTATTAGGTTTCTATCTCCAAAGATGAATTTACTTACCACAGCCCACTTCATCTGTGCCATCCAGGCAGTCTCTTTCACCATCACACAGGAATTTCTTCGGGATGCAGCGTTTGCCATCGGCACAACGAAATTCGCAGCTTTTGGATTGTTCCCGGCAGTTGACCTCATCAGACTGGTCCCGACACTGTGACTTACCATCACACACCTGAGCTGCAGGGATGCACATCTTCCCATGGGAGCACTGAAACTCACCTGGGGTAGCGCAGAGGGGAATGGAATAGTGTCACCGTAGGAATATTTCATTATTCAATCGATTATAAAAGATGATCAGTTAAGAGATTATTGGTAATTATATTATAAAGACACAAGTTTGATTGCAATGATTTAATTTACCTAATTTGTGGTGTATTTATTATCACAAGGTGGCAGCAGAAGCAAGCTTCAAGTTCGTTTACTGCGGGTGTGTTGAAATTCTAGGTTTCGTGAAAGCATATTGAAGCTGCTCCTCTAAGCTCAACACACTGTAGATCTCACAGAAGTGATGACATCTATCAGGGTCTTTGAACGCATCTTGTTAGCTGCTCCACTGAGCTCAACACACAGAACCCTGCATTACTTTCTACTAGCTTTTAAATATTTGAATACTTGACAAATAATTTGAATGAAGATTTGAAATGTCCATTCCTACACAGTACAGTGATGGACCCCACTTTCATTTCCACATGTTCTTTTAGTGCTTGAGCTTGATAAAAAAAAGTGATGTCATCAGTGAATAGGATACAGGAGAAGAGTCTAAATTTCAATATAACAGGTTAAAATAACTATGCTTTCACATCATGGTCTTAAAAATGAAAATGACCTTTTTGGCAGGTTTTCTGGCATCCCTGCTCATCAGATCCATCCCTGCAGTCCTCCTCTCCGTCACATATGTGGCTGTATAAAACACACTCTGTGCCGTCATTACACGACCGCGAGCCAACACGGCACTTCAAAACACTCAGCTGAGATATGGGAGCAGGTGCACTTGGGCAGTCGACCTCGTCAGACCCATCGTGACAATTAGCGCGACCGTCACAGACCAGACTTTTTGAGACGCAGCTCCGACGGTCCTTGCAGAGAAACTGAGCTGAGAAGGAAAAGTTTCATAACAATCATAACAACCCACTTTCCCTGCAATGGTGTGACGTCAATCCATAATCTGCACACTTACTTGTATAAGGGCATCTGGTCAAACAGTTCTCATCAGATCCATCGGGACAGTCTCTACGTCCATCACATAGCTGTGATGGGCTGATACATACAAACGACTGAGGACACAGAAATGCCGGACTGGAACAGGGGGGCGCGTTGGTGGGTTGAGTCGAGGGTTTGACAGGTGAAGGGGACTTGTTTGAGATGACATTATCTGCAGTCTCTACAAATTAAATGTCAGTCAACATTGGCAGATATTGAACACACAACTCATGAGTGTGTTTGTATAAGTGTATAATTGCTTTAAAATAAAAAAATAGTTTAGTTTTTGTAGCCTTAGAATAAGATATAAAGACTACCATATAAACTCACCACATCCTTCTTCATCTGATCCATCCCGGCAGTCTTGCTCTCCATCACAAACGTGACTAAAGAGAACACATTCACTTCCATCTTTGCAATGTCTGGAGCCGAAGCGACACTTCAGGACTTTTGCCTGTGCTGCGGGGGCAGCTACGGTCGGACAGTCAATCTCATCCGAACCATCGTGACAATGAGAGCGACCGTCACAGACCAGACTTTTTGAAACGCAGCTGCGACGATCTTTACAGCGGAAGTCAGCTGTGAAAGGCAAAAACAACCTTCAAAGTCAAGAACAAGTGCATAGTTCAAACCTATGTTGAGTTAATGCACACCGCTAAGAAGCCACTGAAAGCTATCATTTTAGCTGCCCATATCCCAATTACTTACTCTTATAGGGGCATCTTTTCACACACTGTTCATCAGATCCATCAGGGCAGTCTCTCCTTCCATCACATAGCTGTGTCGAACTTATGCACAAAGAAGAACCTGGACACAGAATTGAAGGACTGGTGCAGCTTGGTATGGTGGGAGACGCAGTAGATTGTTCCACAGGTTTGTGCAGTCCATTTATAGGATTTTTTGGTGGAGTGGTAGAGGTAGTGTCTTTAGCATCTGAAAGTTTGGTACCAAGAGTTAACTGAAGAAAGTTTCTTTTCGAGATAGATTTCTAGATTTCTCAAGTTGTGATCAAAGAACAGCAAACTGAAAAGCAGCTTTAACCTCTCAAACCAAAACTCACCACATCCTTCTTCGTCTGATCCATCCCGGCAGTCTTGCTCTCCATCACAAACGTGACTGAAGAGAACACATTCACTTCCATCTTTGCAATGTCTGGAGCCAAAGCGACACCTCAGGACTTTTGCCCGTGCTACAGGAGCAGCTACAGCCGGACAGTCAATCTCATCGGAGCCATCGTGACAGTGAGAGCGACCGTCACAGACCAGACTCCCTGAAACGCAGCTGCGGCGATCTTTGCAGCGGAAGTCAGCTGTGAAAGGCAACAAGTTATCAAACTCAATTCTATTGATCAAACTGTTTTGCATAGTCCAATCTACAGATTAACTTGAGATGTTGATATCTTACACTGCTGCAGCTAAAACCCTAGCTTCTTGTTTAAAGCTCATAACCGACTACTTACTCTTGTAGGGGCATATTTTCACACACTGTTCATCAGATCCATCAGGGCAGTCTCTCCTTCCGTCACATAGCTGTGTCAAATTGATGCACAAAGAAGAACCTGGACACAGAACTGAAGGACTGATGCAGGGTGGCATGGTGCGAGGCTCAGTAGATGGTTCCACAAATTTAGATTTATTTGAGAAGGTTTCTGGAGGAGTGGTGGCATCTTCAGAATCTACAGGTTTTACACCAAGAGTTAGCTGTGATACAAGAAAAAAAGCAAAGCAGCTTTAACCTCTGGATAAAAACTCACCACATCCTTCTTCGTCTGATCCATCCCGGCAGTCTGGCTCTCCATCACAAACGTGACTGAAGAGAACACATTCACTTCCATCTTTGCAATGTCTGGAGCCAAAGCGACACCTCAGGACTTTTGCCTGCGCTGCAGTGGCAGCTGCAATCGGACAGTTGAGCTCATCTGAGCCATCGTGGCAGTTAGAGCGACCGTCACACACCAGACTCCTGGAGATGCAGCTACGTCGGTCTTTACAGCGAAAATCGTCTGCAAGATAATTGATAGAATTTTTAAAAAATCAGTTCAAGTTTCAGGAGACTTGAGGACATCGTCAAATAAGTTATTGTGAATAAGAAATTCCAACAACACATGACTTACATTTGTTGGGACATCTCTTCACACAGTTCTTTTCATCAAAGCCATCAGGACAATCTTTACGGCCGTCACAAAACTGGCTCGGAGAAATGCAAAGATTACCAGAGAGACAGAGCACAGAGGGTTTGCTGCAGGGCGGCGCAGTCGTAGCAGGGGATGTTTTAGATGTAGAGATGTCAGGTGTTGTTGAAGCCACATCTTGGAAGATAAGAATCATCCGGTTAAAATATTATACAACTAAATTTTATGGTTTAGAGCAACTAAGTGATATTTTAAAGAAACCCACCACATTCTAGTTCGTCTGATCCATCCGTACAGTCTTCCTCTCCATCGCACACATGGCTGCTTAGAACACACTCTGTGCCATCTTTACAGGGCTTTGAGCCTATGCGACACTTGAGGACATATGCTTGAATTGCAGGAGAAGCTACGGTCGAACAGTTGACCTCGTCTGAGCCATCGCGACAATGAGAGCGACCGTCGCATAGAAGATCCCTGGCGAGGCAGCGGCTACCGTCCCGGCACATGAAATCCTCTGAGACCGTTATATCAAAAAAGGGTTAAAAATAAGTCAAATAAGTCTGTCGTGAATGTATTTGCGGATTTGATTTGTTGATCGAAAATAGAAGAACTTTAATATCATATTGAGACTTTACCTGTAGATGGACACGTGGTAGCACATAATTTCTCATCATCTCCATCAGGACAGTCCTGTTTGCCGTCACACAGTTGGGTTTGTGAAAGGCAGACTGATGATTGTCTGCATGGCACAGACGGTGCACTGCAGACCGAGGAACTGGGCACTGAGGAAAGACACCATAATGAGGAAAAATACAATAATAATAATAATTACAGAAGTGTGCCAAAGGAAAAACAAACATCATACAACTTCTACAAGCTGCTGCAAGCCAAAATAGCTCAGTCACCTCAACCTTTAATCAAATAAGGGAGGATTTTTTGTTGGCTTTTAAACACTAAGAAAGTGCATCACATTGTGTTTTTATATCGAGGGTTTTTCTCAGGCTGATGCCAATTTTTAGACATAAGGGCAGCTGCTGGCTGATAACTGATGCTGATATTTTCTTGCCAGATTTTCTTTTATTCCTCATCTCATAAAAAAAAAAAAAATATCATGATAACTATAAAAAGAATGCTCACTTTAGTAACCGGTTACTGAACAACACTAATCGTCTGTCTCTCCAATCTTCATTTTACATCTGTACTGCAGTGCAATTACTATAGATGGAGTATTTGCAATAAAAACTATGTATTAAAAATATACATGACAATGTTTTAATGAAAAAAGGTTTTAGTGAGATAACTGAGATAATTCACTTTTTCAAGCTGAAGCTTACTAGACAAACGAAGAATGAACTTTCTGCTTTACAAAAGGCCTTCATAGTTCCATAAAACACAACAAAGTGAGGATAAGCAGAGGAGGCCTCTGATATAATCTACTACAGTGTCACCATTAGATGTCAGAGAATTTCACACAAAGAACCTTTAGCATTGAATCAAACTAATTCAAAAGGACGCAAGAAAATACTAAATAAAACAGAACATTTCTGAATAGTTTTTCTATGCAAGAGTAACATTTGTCTGACCTGCTTGAATGTCCCCAAGTGCAGCGATAACTTCTGACACGCGACCTCTCACTGGCGTGTTCTGGACAGCTCGGCCTTGACGCCTGTCCCACAGAGTCATGATGTCGTCAGAAAGGGTCAAGAGGAAGGGCTCAAATGCAGCTACGACTGAGCCCGAAATGTTCCATCTTCTTCCTGCCTGATGGCTTCGCTCTTGCAGCAAACTCAAAGTCGTCAAACCTGTAAACAAAAAAAGGAAGAAGCAAAAAATCTGGCATGAAACTGTGGTCTGTGGTCAACAATGCAAAAAAAATCTGACCTTGAAATGAATACTGTCTTTTTAAAGTGATCTGGCTGGAATATGCTCTTCTCCCTCTTAAGAACTACAACAAAACTATTAATAGTCACTTATTCTGACAAAAAAAGAAAAATCAACCTGCTGTTTTTGAGTTCCAGAGCAGACTCGTGGCCCGGAGGTCAAAGGCGATGTTGCCTTCGACTCTCCCTGCCAACTGCAGCAGCTGTTTGGCTTTGCCTCCCACCATGCTCATGCTGAGGATTTGGTTTTCCTCCAGCCAGAGGATGCCACCTCTCAGCCAGTCCAGGTGAAATTTTCCTATCTCCCTAGTCGTGCGGTATAGCTGCTGCGGGGAGCGACCCTCAGCTGTGGTGGTGCCGATTCTTTTATGGTCACATGACACCCAGAAAACGCTCCCACTCCTCTGGTCTACTTTTATAAGACATACTTAAAAAGAAAAACGAGAGAGACGAGTCAGGAGAAAGAATGCTTATACCTGGAAAGTGACAAGACAGCACCACTGTGTCAGAAAGAGCTGAAATTAACCATTTGTAACGTTGAATTAAGTGAATAATCCTGTAAAGGTTTGGTGTCTAAGTAGTGACATCTAGTGGTGAGACTGCAGACTGCCACAAACATAGGTCTCCACCACTCACCCCCTCGTCATTTAAAAACTGCATTTTCAGATAGAATTAAATTGTTGAGTAGTACTTTTTTGCCAAAAAACAAACCTAAATATTATACCCTGGACCTTTAAGAGTAACTGATGTGAATATAGTCCTTAATGTCTCACTCAAAGCACAAACCTGGCAAAGGTGTTGGTACCACCTCAGTCTTGACCTGGGTTAAACTGGTCCGTTGGATGTGGCCAGTGTTGTTGGCCCAGTACAGCCAGTCTCTGTACCAGTCCACGTCAAAAGACAGGATGCCGTCATTAGTGGTAAATAGCTGGGTGTCAGTGGACGCGTCACCGCTGAACTCCACCAGGTTGATGTTGGTGCTGGATGCATATACAAATCTTGGATCTAGGGAAACAAAACAAGAAAAAAAAGACTTGAATAAATTCATCCTCACCAAGATTTCACAGGACTGTAAAGAACATATCTGTACAACTGTTTTTCAATTTTGTAAACTACACTTTCCCAAAATGGAGAAGCATGAACAAGCCGGCCTCTTTTCAATGGATTAGTTTTAACCTTGGAGACATAAATACTTTACCACTCTGGATAAAGGCACCGTGATGCATAGTGTGTCTTGATAAAAATCCTATTAATAAACCTACATTCACATGTCCCATCAAGCAACAGCACTTTGAGATTTGGACAAGCGCAGGTGAATCCAGCAGGGTTTCCTTTAGTTAGATGGCAGAGGTGGCAATGAGTCCTCACACAGGCAGAAGAACCTGATGAAAAAACAAAAACGGTGACTATGCAACACCCAGCTCAAAGCAGTACATTTGTTTTAAATGCAGAATACTATGCTATAGACAATCTTAAGGCCCAAACAATATAATCTGATGCAGGCAATTTTGAATTTTCCACCCAATAATTCAGATTTTAAATGGACTAGACTAAATGTGGGCAAAACTGCAGACATGCATATGCAAAATACCTCGAGGTTGCTGAAGCTCATGGAAAATGGATATTTGAGGAAATTCAGCTTTCCAAAGAAATGTCTTCCGGTTGGGTCGATCCTGCGGAACCTGCCACAGTCCTTTGTCATCAACCCAGTAGAAGAAACTCTCAAAGACAGCCAGGCTGAGAGCTGGTCTGCTGAACAATCCTGAGAAGGAGTAACGTCCAGTCCCATCGATCTTCACTGTCTCTATGGACTGAATAATTATAACGCGGTACAGATCGTTTTCCTCAGTAATTCCAAATTCAATTATCCATATAATACTTCTGTCTCCATTCAATTAACTATGTTTTTATTTGTTTAATTAATTCACCTTCTTGAAGTCACTGAGCCAGTATAGCCTCCTGGCAGCCACGTCGGCAGTGAGGCTGTGGGCAGATTGAGCAGTGAGGACGGCCAGAGAGCTCCTGCCTGATCCATCCATCCACGACTTCTCTATCGTCACCCTGTCACCTGGACCTTCATTCATCCAGAACATCATGCTAGAAAACACAAGAAAATCGTTTAAGGAATAAGAAACTCAACAATTCAACAAAGTCACAAAAGAACAAACCCTCAACAAAGTGTAATAATTAAATTAGTATACACTTAAATCCTGTGTCACTAACAGAGATGAAAACTTAAATTGTACCTCTCCACAGGTAAAAGCACCAGATCTGACGGGCTTATGTTTTTGCTGAGCACAGTGGTGTAACTGTTCCCATCTGTTGCCTGCATGTAGATGGCCTTTGTCTGCTCATTGGTCCAGTAAAGGTTTCCATTCAGCCAATCACAAGCCAGACTTTTGATCCCAGGCTCACCTGTTTAAAAGAAATATAGGGACATTTATGAAACATAAGGCTGTGGTTAAAGCTTCACTGTTCAAGGTCATGATCAAAGATGATAGAACACCCAAATCCAGGCAGCTATGCATCCCCATGTTATTGCACATCTTCTACTCTTCAACTCTTGCACTACATAGTTATTCATGGTTGCTAGTTGAAGTTAAAAGTTGCATTTTAACATTTAAGTCCTTAATTTTTCTATACCTCAGGAGCATGTTACATATAATGCATATAACATTCTATCAGTTTATCCCTTATTTTCGGACAGCCCGTGGCCAAGTGGAAAGGGAACTTGGCTTATAATCGGTTCAAGTCCCCACCCATCAAAAAGGCTGGGGTACCACTGAGCAAGGTACCCAACCCCCATTGCTCCCCGGGTGCTACTCAGTGTGGCAGCCCACTGCACCTAATTCTAGGATGGGTCAAATGCAGAGAAATAATTTCCCTTAGGGGATTAATAAAGTATAAGATTTAGATTTAACTTACATGTAACTCCCAGTTTTGATATTAATCATTGTTACTATGATTTACATGAAGACACAGTATTTTTCTTTTTAAAAGAAAGTCAAAGGCTCAAAGTCATTGTATCTTTATAAGTTAGCTATAGGAAACTGAATTTACTTTAGTTAGGTTAGTTATAGTTAGGATATTGCAAAATACTGAGTATTTGCGAAATCATATATTGCAATATAGCCACACAATTACTCGAGTGAAAGCGAGCACTTGGCACCATCTAGTGAACTGAAACGTGAATTTATTTATGCCACAAAATGTTTAACGTTTATTTGTAACATTGGGTAAAAAAAAAGATGTTTAAAAACAAATCAATACTAAAAATGCCAAAACAAACCAGTGGAGACGAAAAATATCCCACTATTTCATGTAAATCCTAGCTAGAGATAACAAAATCTGCTGTTAAATCACCGTCCAGTTACTCGCTACACTACATTTATAAATGTGACACATGGAGCACATGACTGACCAGTGTAGGTTTTCCAGCCTTGTCGTCCATCACTTTGGTAAATGCTGCCGTGGCCGTCGGCCCAGTAGAACCAACCAGGGGCGATGTCGTAGGTCAAAGCTACTGCATCCAACACTGGAGTGTGGACAACTTCAAACTGAGACGTTACATTCAACAGTCCGATCGCTTTCCTCTGCACCATAAGCAGTCTGGTAGAATTGCCTGGACATGTTTAACATTTACAGATTTGGTTTATGGAAAATATCTTTGTAACACCAGCATGTCAAGTGACAGTTTCAGGTTTTGATGTCAGCTCCACTGTTTTTGAAGTTCAATCTATGATCTTAGTGATGCTTTTGTCTTACATTTGTCATCTTCTCAGTGACATCAAAAGCCTTACAATTAACATCACAGTCATCTTTATTGTCCATGTGCACTTCATGGCCTTTGTTTTCTGATTTGATCTTTTCAGAGGATGAAACTACAGCCAAAGTAGATTCACAATGTGCACTTAAATTCATGACTGGTTAACCAGCATTTGAACTGTGCCAGTATGTAGTGTGTTTTTTTTATTGACTCACAATGTGAGATAATTATTTGATGCGGGCAAAAGGAAAAACCTCAGTACCTGTTGCAAGACAAATGGAGTTTCTACTCAGCTTGAAGCCTTCTCTGCAGTGGCAGTAGTAGGATCCGATGGCGTTAGTGCAGTGATGCATACAGGGAGAAAGAAATGAGGCACACTCGTCCACATCTGGGGAGAAAGAGCTGGTTTTAGCTTCACAGGAATTCCAAAAAACCCTGTATCGACCCGCCTTTTGCACTACCGCTGCTTTTTTTTGTCATTTTGCTCATGCTACAAATTTAAGAGAAAATTATATAAACATCAATAAATATTTAAAGGCAATAATGGGGTTTGCCCTACACACCTTCACAGATAGCTCCATTGGCAGCAAGCTTATACCCAACGGGACAGGCGCACAGACTTCCCCATGGCTCGTCCACACACACATGGCTACAGCCGCCGTTGTTCACGGAGCATACACGACCTGCAAGAGGCAAAATGTGAAGCTTGGTTTTATAGAAATCCATGCACAGGAAGCTTTTTCCATCGTTGCACTTTAATCAGCGATAAACTTACCACACGTCACAGGCTCGTCTCTGCCATCTGAGCACTGAAGTTGTCCATCACACCTTTTTTCAGGGGACAGACATGTCCCATCAGGACACTGCACACTGCCTTCACCACACACACCTGTAACACATACATTTTTTTCAAGCATGATATAACAGAATAACCCATAAATGATGTAAGGAATTTTTCCTATTCAGTTTTACAAGTCATGAGACAAATTTGATTTTACCTGGCTTTAGTGGCATCTAGTGGTAAGGTTTGCAGATCACAAGCAACCAAATATCTTATGCATACTGTAGCATATCATTCCCAAAAATTGGGTGTGGATGTATTTTTGGGAAGCATTTCAAGGCTTGTGATTTATTATGTAACCTGTCATCTTTGAAAAAAGTGGGGCTCCATAAAACAAGTTTGGGGAAACAAAGCTGTAGATCTTTCAAAATGAGCCACAGATGAATTTAACCCACTCATCTTCCTCACCACAGTCTTTTTCATCGGATTTGTCCATGCAGTCGTTCACTCCGTTGCAGCGCAGCCCTTTAGGGACACACATGCGATTCTTACAGGTCCAGTCCGAGTCCAAACAGCCGTCAGTGGCAGGGCAGTTCTCCTCGTCTGAGCCTGAGGGACACTGGGCTTTTCCATCACAGCGGGCAGACGAGTCCACACAGCCGACAGAGTCCAAACAAGAAAACTGACCTGGTGGACACTGAGGGGAGCCTGAGGGTGCTGGAGGGAAAAACAGCATGACATACAGGTTAATTGTGTCCTCTAATATATTAGTTCATAAAATAATCCATTATGCCACTCCTCCACAGATTAAGAGATTTGTCCAGCTCTTGATCATTTTATACCTATTTTTAAAGATCCACATACTGTCTTTATACTTTATATGTGTATATTATATAGTGATATCATATTCAGTTCAGCCTTTATTCAGCATGCTATTGTGAGCTTGTGTGTCTGCTCACCTGCCTGTGGACTACAGAAGGAAATAGGCGAGTCGCTTCATTTGAAAGCTCTAACTGGACTCAAAGTATTTGGTACACAGTTCTTAATACAAATAAATTTAATACACTAAAAATTCACAGAGAGAAGGGCATGGAATGCAATCAAATAGGTGTTTATACAACATATTATGTTAGAATTAATCTAAATTCACTGGCAATACCATTAAAATGTGGTGTTAAATATTTAAGTCTCTCCTTAAGACATAAACTATGCTAAGGTGTGTTTTTGGATAAGACCATAAAGTATACCGACCTGCACATTCCATTTCATCAGATCCATCCAGACATTCTCCGGTTCCATCACATCTCAACACATCAGGGATACAGTTTCCATCATCACACTGCCACTGGCCTCGAGGGCATCTGGTTATTTGGCCTAGAGATGGAGTGAAGATGAAGTCAGACAAACAACAACACAGACTAGAAACAGAATCGAAAATACATGTCAAGTCATTGATCTACTCTCCATTTACAAAAAAACATGAAGATTTAATAAGATTTAGATTTCTTCAAATACACTTAATTGTCAACTGAATGCTGCTTCCTGGGGGTCACGCAATAATGGTCATGTTTGTGAAATCTTCAGAGAAATTCATGTGGAAAATAGAAACTTCAACAGAGCAAAGAGGGATGTGAATATACAGTACAAGTGTGCCTTTGATTTATTTGCATCTGGAGAAAATTAACCCTGAAGTTGAGCAGTATTTCACAACAGACACAAATGTAATGCAGGAAAGTAAAGTTATAAAGTTGCCAGTCCCACAGATTCTCACTTGACAAGAAGGATTTTTTTAAAGCAGGGGCCTCACACTCAAAATGACCTGGGAGCCAGTGAAGTTCTGGCCCCCAGGTCTGGGGAAAATGAACTTTTCAGTGATTTTAAATTAAAATTATATCTTGATAATTCATCATACAAGTGCAAATCAAAAATAGCCATGATGGCACTGCGCACCATTTAAATGTGGTTGTTTTGATATATAGTTCACAAAAAGAACAAGATGATGAAAATAAATATATGAATAAAAAAAACCCAAAACATTAAACCAATAACACGTAGACAATTGTAATTCAAACACTGGACAAGCTTGTATATAATTAAATGTTGAATTTAACACATTTAATAATCTGTTTTAAAGTCTTTAAAGTCTAGTTACAGTCTGAAAACCACACAACCTTGTAGGATGTTACAGCCTACAGTGTCAAACTGATCAAGAACCAAACATAAAATCTGGAAAACTTGAATCAAACACAAACTACAACTACACACACAAACAAAGCAACTGTAGTTGGTCAAAACCCTTACATACTCCAATAGATGAAGCTTTTATTAATTCATCTGACGAATTGGTAAATCAACTTCAAAGCCACTCCCTGCCATTTCAAATTTGAATGTGGCACAAAGAAATGGTAATCTACACAATGCTCATTTAAATGTCATTTATTCATTTGTATAATTACTTAACTGTTGAACTTATATTAGTAAACTAAACAGATTTAATCAGCCATCATTCTGGGTTGATTAACTTCACCTTAATTGTCCAATGTAGAGTTTAAAACCAATAAAGGCCAATTGAAGGCTTCTACATTTACATTTGATGAAAACAGAGGTGGACGCCATGTTACTCCGCCATCTTAACCCAAATCAAAATGGCATACACAGCCACCCAAGCGTGATTAAATTAAGTGGAAATACCACGCTGAAACACACACAGAGTAGCACAAATTATACACAAAAGCACGATTATAAAAAGGTTGTTACCTGCGGTAGCTCTCAAGTTAGCCGCAAGAATCAGGCAAATGACGCAGTGCAGGTCCATGTCTGCCCGCGAACCTCCCCGAGACAAACAGCGTCACCTGAGAGGAAACGCTTTAATCAGCGGCTGCAGGTGCGCGACTGTCATCATGACCACACTTACGCAAACAACTTAAATGCTTTAGTGAATAGTGTTGTTTTTTTGTTTTTGTTTGCTAAATTCGTAAAATAAGAACTAAATCAGTGTGTTTCTTTGTACTTTTGGAGAAAATGTTTATTTTACACAGTTGGTTGACGTTTTGGTTTTATGGGGTAACAGCCATACTTTTTAATTTACTTAGTGGTGAATTTTGAATGTCATCTGTTATTTGTTTACTTACCTTACTGCAATTTCTGAATGCAATATTATGTACTTTTATTATTATATTTTACTTTATGGAAGTGAAGTATTGATAAATATGTCTAAACTCTTAACTATTATCGACAACCTTAAATTGTGCCTATACCTAATATTTTACATTACATTGTTCCTGTTTATAATGTTTTTAAACACAGAATAGAGAGAAAATATATTTTATATTTCATTATGAATGTTTTCAGTGAAAATCTATTCAATATATAAAAGTATATCACGGATTTCAGTGAGATTGGGATTATCACATTTGTTTAATCCTGTCCTTGATTACAGCAAATACATGTATTATAATTTACAAATACATCATTTAACATATACAAGAAGGGGAAATACCATAACCAACATATCATACATGGACAAATTGAGAACACATAAACAACGAGGACAGGCATTTTTTACGCACGTTCATTATCCATGTTTATTTCTTTCCTATTTAATAAAACATGATGCCAAAAGTTTAAACTGATATAGAACATTGTTGGGTAAATTTGTTGGAATATTTTTTGCTATTCGCATTAGAATTCAGTGCGTAAAAGCTCCTGCAAAATGTGCATCAAGTAAAAAAAAATATATATCAGTTCTATACATCTGTATTCTATAGAATTTATAAAGAGGTTTTCTCTCATCTCACTCATCCTAAACATCAGTTTACCCCTTGAAACTAATATTTTTTGTTTGATGATATTACAACAAGGAACTATCAAAGAACAGGAATTCTTTAATACTAATGGGTCATTTTTTCTGCATTTGCTTTATTCATCGTGTTCATCAGAAAAGGATCAAAAGCCTTGTAGTTTTCCTTCAGCTGTGTGTTGCTCTTGTGGAGGTCGAGTGTGCACTTTGTTGTATAAATGACCACCGATCAGGTCACGCCATTATTCATGTCTCTTTCAAGTCAACTGTCAATCATCGTGTATTATTTTCATTGAAGGTGCCCACAACAGTACAAAGTAAACTAATAAATAAACCAACACAATATCTTTTTTCTTTTTTTTTTGATTTCTGTTTACTTCAAAGAAATTTAAGACTAAACTAAAAAAAACAACAAACAGGATTTTCAGAGCCAAAAGGGAAAAAAATAAATAATTATTTATTTATTTTGTTGATTTTAGAGGATCAACGAGAAATGTTAATATGCATTAAAATAATATACAGAATGTGAAACGGTATAGGAAATAAAGAGATGTGCAGGATTAGTCCTCACAATCTTTTCTACATATTGTTGTTGCATCATTCCAATAAAACTGTATCATATTTAATTGTCAAAAATTATTTGACCGTCTTCATAAAATCTTATTTAATAATAATAATCATTTTAAATAGATTTGTTTTTATTTCCCAATTGTGTCACAATTCTGTCTTTTTTGCTCTTTGTACAATATTATTATTACTACTATTATTTTATTACTACTACTACATTTATAAGCAATATAAGCTTGGAGTATGGGGCACATATTGGCTGCTGAAACTTCTTTTATATTTTACAAATAAATGTTTAGAGGAAACAAATGGACTAGTGTTGAATAAGGGTTATGTCTCACATTGACCTTCACGAGCCCTCCTCCTCCCGTGTCATCAGCCGCAGTAAGTCATTTCTGATTAACTCCTGCCTGTGTTTTACCTCGGTTCCCCATTAATCACAGCGCAGTTGTGCGCTTTGTATAATCTCCTTAACCAAAATTACTGTCACGGCTCCTTATCAAAGGGATCTGACGCGAACAAAACGACAACAATCACCGCATCGTTTCACACCTGCGTCACTACAAAGACCCAACTGGTTTCGATACACAACGACATTGGCACAGTGTTGGAGCGCGCTGCCGTGGATCACACACACGCCCCCTCCATCAGGATTGACACTTGTGTTCAAAGGACGTCAGTTCAGAGGTGTGCCAGTATAAATCCAGATATCTGGATCTGACCTGGACCACTCTGAGTTCACCTCTGGAGGAGACAACAGCACCTGCAGTGGAATTATGAAGGGACTAACTTTGGATTTCTCCTTTGCGCTTCTCTTCTTCTTGGTGGATTTGGTTATGGCTCACCGTCCCGACGCGCTCCTCAGCGCCATCAGCTCCAGACGCACAGTGCAGCGGCAGCAGAGCACCAAGCTCCCCCTCTACATGATGCAGCTCTACCGGACTATGCTGACCGAGGACCGCCGGGCTGCTGTCCCCATGAGCCCGATCAGGGCCGAAGATAACCCGGGTCTGCACGACTCCGACTCTGTCATCAGCCTCGTCGCTAAAAGTGAGTATTCAGCAAATTAAAAGCAAATCATGTGTTTTTTGAATGAGGTTTGGTATTATGGTATAGACTTTATATGACATTCTGTTTTGAAATATTGGATTAGGAAAGTTCTGCATGAATAATCTCCTTCATATGGAGAGATGAGATGTAATAATCTACAGTCCTTGAATGCCACATTGATTTTAGCATCATTATTCCTGACTTTGCATTAACACACGCCTACAGAAAGTGGATGTGTGTTGATTTATTTCAGTCACTATAATTTAATCATGTTTCTAATTAATCAAACTCTGCTTGATGAATGTTTTGAAATGCTTATGCAATTGTAGGGATAAAAGCCACAATGTGCAGATGAGATTCATGTGAATTTGGTGTTCTAATCAATTTTCTTCACTCTCGTGTTCTCCAGGTTGCCACCAGGTTGGAAAACGGTGGTCAGTCACCTTTGACATGTCCTCCATGTCAGCAAGCGACGACATCCAGCTGGCTGAGCTTCGAATCCGCCTGCCCGCCTTCACCGAGTCCTCCCGAGCCTCTGTGGACATCTACCACTCCCAGAAAGTCCAGTGTTCTGACTCCCACTGCCCACAGAAGAGGCTGTTCCTGGGTCACCTGAGGGCTCACCCCAATTCTGCGGCATCCACTTCCTCCTGGAAGGTGTTCAACATGACAGAGATGCTTCACCACTGGCTGCAGCAGGAGCACACTGTGCAGATAATGAATGATGCGGAGGAGGAGGTCAGAGAAGGAGAGCAGGAGGGGGTCCAGCACCATACAACAGACAGGGTCATGATGGTGGTCTTCTCCAGGCAGAACACCAACAGGACGCCGACCATCATCCGCACAGCAGAGCACTCCAAGTATGTCGGCCTGAACAAGGAGCGGGCGGTGGATGATTCAAGCAGCTCCAGGATGAGGAGCAAGAGGCACCACAGGACCCAGGAGCAGAGGCGGAGGCAAACCAGAGCTGCTCCTGCTCACAAGCCAGCAGAGGTGGAGAAGAAGGGTCCTCTGTGCAGGAAGGTGGACATGTGGGTGGACTTTGAGAAGCTCGGCTGGAGTGAGTGGATCGTTTATCCTAAACGGTACAACGCCCATCGCTGCGAGGGGAGCTGTCCCACACCAGTAGACGAGACCTTCACCCCGACCAACCACGCATACATGCAGGTAAGACTGAGTTCATTCACGTAAGACAAAAACTGTGTAAAGTAATACTTGACGAATGTGCTCTAATCACATGTCCTTCTCCTTCTTCCAGAGTCTTCTGAATCTTCATCACCCACACAAGGTGCCGTGTCTGTCATGTGTGCCGACGCGCCTGGCCCCACTTTCCATGTTGTACTACGAGAACGGACAGATGGTCATGAGGCACCACGAGAACATGGTGGTGGAGGAATGCGGCTGCCACTGAGCGACAGACCTGCAAAGGTTGAACGGGGGAGAAAAACGCGGGGACTGTAACCGAGGAGTGTGCAGCCGCACAACCAGACACAAAGTGGATGTTCTACATACCGAGCGTCCACAGGCACTTTACAGAGACATTCTGATGTTGGACACTGGGACAGATGCTACTGCTTTGATGCAGGGACATTTTAAAATTAAGGATATAAGAATATGATGAGTTTATTCATACTGTTAGAAGATAAGATGACTGAAGCACTGTAGAAGCAGCTGTACACGAGAGGACTTATGTATGAAGCTGAGATGTTTAAATGCCATAGAAATGACAAAGGAAATGGTGTAAGCAAGCGCTTTAACTTTATTAAGATGTTTGGGTCACATTGATCCATTTATGTGTTCACTATGTACAGTATTACAATAAATTATTTCTTACCTTGAACAAAGAGTTCAGTGATTTTTTTATTTTATTTTATGGCTGTGTCTCTAACTTCAATAATTCCTGTTCTATCAACATCTCACTGACAAAATGTGTTGTCAGTGATCCAATAAGCACATCTAACAGTAAATTAAACAATTAATAGTGTGTGGAATACATTTTAAATGCCCATTTTTTGAATGCATGAAATCTTCCAGTTTCTTTCAGGCAACCAGGAAAAAACCCAAATTATATTGAACAGCCACTAGGGGGCGACCTTACTGGTTGCAAAAACATTCCGTTTGAATTAAAGTCCATGGGAAAATAAGTCTAACTTCTAAATCTAAAATATTGATTGTATTGAATGCCTGTAACAAATTAGCACCATTTCAAAATAACAGTGTTTGTTTTGATACAGAACGAGATATAAAATTCAGAATAAAAGACATTTATGAAGCAAAAGGAATTTTATAAATATCAAAAAGAGACATTGAAGTGGCGGGCTACATGAGATTGATTAGGGGGCCACATGTGGTCCACGGGCCACCAGTTTAAGAACACTAGACTCTAGTAAGTAAAAGGTTATTTTCAGTTAATTTAAGATAAAATGTAATACATTTTACACATGAAAATACTGGATTTGGCCTCTAACTGTTCCTAACATATTTGTATAACACTGAACATAATGAGTTAAATCACATAAGACATGAATGTTAATAAACGCTGACTTGTGTGACTTGAATGTCACATATTAGCTTTTACAAAGATAAACAAAAACATGTTTTTTCCCCCCCCAGAATAAATCTGAAAGAAGATTAAGCAGTTTAGTAAAACTAGGCCCGTCTTTTCACCGCCACTTAACTATGTTAAAAACCCAGTGGACGACTCTCATCAGATGTCCATTTCGAACTGGGCATCATCTCCTGTGAAGAGAGAAAAGACGTTGAAGTAAGAGAATCGCGGAGAACAGAAAACAAAACAACTGCAACTCCACTCTTCCGTCCACATCTTACCTGCCATGTCCTCCGTTTCCAGGCTCTGCTCAGAGACGTCGTTGCTGGGCGTCCGCTCGGGCTGCTTCTTGTGGACGGACTGGTTGGGTCTGAGTGGTGTGGTGACTCCTGGGATGTCGGGTAGTTTTGGAGGCGTGAGAGCCAACGGAGACATCCGACACTGCAGGAGGAACTTCCTTTCGTAGATGATTCTGGTTCCTGCGGTAGGCAGTGGCGGAAGGGAAGTTATCTCTATGAGAATAGCTATAGCGATATTTCTACCTGTAACTGTATTGTACCAGGCCACACGGTTGTTGTAGTGGTTAGCAAGAAAGGTGATTTACGCAACTTTGAACATGGCATAGTTGTTGGTGCCAGATGAGCTTGTAAATTCCTCACCAACACTGACAAACAGTGAGCTACTGTATGTGTGCATGTCTGCATGATTTAAAACCAAAATTTCAACCTTCAAGTGTGGGATTCACTGCGATATGATATTATCCCAATAATTAAGCTGCGGCTCGAGACCAAATTTACTTGCCGACCACTGACCTAGTGCTTTGTTTTTAAAACAAGTCATTATCACTTATTCCACAGGTGTTCCTCAGTGAGCTACAATAACTTTTACATCTGTTACTGCCGTCACCTATGACCTACTTTTTTTTTCTCCTGACGTCAACACACGTCCAGTGACCTCATTCACTTTTGATTTTTCAGCATAGAGCTGACTAACAGGACACATTATCAGTTGTATATAATACAGACGTGCACAGTGTGTGGATTTTCCCACAGTCACAGAGACACTTTACTTTGGTCACCAGACTCAACGATTCCCACAGACGGAGTAAAATAAGTGGGTCAGACGAGTGGACGTAGCCGCCGAGTGTGAAACTTACACCTATGACGTGACTGATTCATATTATCAATTCATAATTTATTTCATGCTGGACTCGGATTGTTGTTGTTTTGGAACTACCATATTTATTCATATAAAATTATTTTGGACTTTCTAACATTTTAGAAAACAAGTAATAAACTGCTTTTCTTTTCCCCCACTTTAAATCTACCCACTGTGGCTCAGTGTAAGCCACATCTAGTAAACATGTTGCTGCAGCTCGACGACAGCGTGAAGTACTAAAAGGTCTATAAATAGAATATGAGCGGGTACAGACCTATATTTGACTGTACAGTCCTTACAATAACCACACTATTCCTTATTTGCATTAAAGGTTAAAGCTGCAGCAGCACCAAGACAAATGCCCATGGAAATTAAGAGTCAAAACATCATATCTGACACAGCATACGTCTGTAAAAATGAATACTTGTTTTTTAAAATCAAAAAACAACAAAACGAGTGCTTCAGAGTATGAAGCAGCAGTATATAAAATATGAATATATACAAACCTGCAGTCAGAAAGTGCTAGGGAAACAAACATATAGTCAGTGAAATTAAAAAGATCATTGCAATATAATAATTTAACAGTGCAACTGATATTGACATAAGGTTTATACATGAGACAAAACACTTTTTTTGCCCATTAAGAAGTTTAAACCACTATTAACTTTATTTTGCAACTTGCAAAACCTGCAACTAATCACTATATTTCTTCAAAATGTTTTGATTCATCCACAGACAAAGTGAATTCAGTGTCACAGAAGAGCTTTGGTTGATTTAAAAAGCTGAAATCGCAGAACCTATGATTCATTTAGTACAGTTACAACTGCAGACATTTTTTTTCCCCTTCAACTGTCCCTCAGTTGAACCTTTTGACATTTAACACAATAACCATGAGCACCAGTTTGTTTTATTGTGATAACCTTTTGGGTTCTAATCACAAAGGTCTGTGAAATGTGCAGAACTGTTCAACAATCAAACATTAACAGAAACAACACGACATACGCTGCAGGTCTTAAACCACTATACTGCAACACAACCTCTGTATAAACCCCAGAGTATTTGATATGTCTTTAATCTGTGTTGAATTATTATTTGCAACAACAAAAACCCATGATTCAGTAATTGCTTTGTCAAAATTCAAAATGAAAGGTAAAAAAAATGACTCTTCAACTGTCACAAGTCATTTTACCCAATTTTATATTTGAATGCATTTATTTTTCATTTATTTCACCTTTTAAAGTCAAGTCCCTTTAACTCTTTCAACACTTTATTCCTCTTAAGCCTTTAATTTTTCTTAAAATTAGCTTTCACTGTCAAATTCTGTGATCACTCTCATTTAGATTAGAACGATGTGACTGAAAGTTGGTCATATATATATACACATAATATAAATATTTCAACAAGCTGTCAATGGAGTATTTTAATGCATTTCTTGAATAAACCTGGCATAATAAACCTTTTTAAACCTCACAGCAGATATAGTAGGACAAGCCCAGGTTTAACCAGTAACATTAATTCTGGGTTCCACTCCAGATTTTAGAGAACCAGGATCATGCTATAGTTCAAGGGCAGCTCACACTCAATACTTGACCTTTGACCTTTTTTCTGAAAAATGTGTTACTGAAACAATTACTCGACTATTAATTGTTTACGAACCAAATCGTCAACTATGAACTAAGATTTTCTAATTTTTCAACTTCCTAAATGTTATTATTATTATTATTTCCTGGTTTCTTTGCTCCATATTACAAAGTAGTCATTAAACCTGAATCATTTTGGTTTGTGGACAAAACAAGACATTTCAGAAACACAGGTCTGACATTTTATGGACCAAATGATTAAAAATAATCAATTATAAAAACTTTAAACCTACATACATGTTTCATTTCAGTTACTGGATGTGTCCCCATAAGGTTATTGAGAAATAATTACACTGTATGGTCATTATAGAACATATAGAATATAAAACAACAAACAATTGTGATTATAATAAATATTCTACTTTGAAAAGCACATAGAGTAAAACTTTTTGTGAAAAAAAGTAGCTTTACAAGGATTTAAAAATAAAACTAGCCTTGTTATTGTGACAACAAGTCAAAAACACAATTAAAAAGTAGTCTAAAATGAATAAACGCTGATGTTGAAATGTGTCATGTAAATCCCAGTGTCATATTTAGCCATTAAATGCCACATGTCACTTGACCGGGTCGTTACCTCCTGGCGTGGTGCTGAACAGAGTTCCCCCGGGGGTCGTGGAATAGTCCACGGGCATGTGCGCTGCATCGTGGATAGCGACCCGCCTGACAGCGGGGATAGCCCGGCTCTTGGTGGTGCGGCCTCCCGCGGACATGGTCTCTGAAAGTCGGAGTACAGCTGCGAGTGGAGTCGCTGTCAGTGTGGAAGAAGTCAGCAAACTGTTGACAAACTGGACAGACAGCAGGGGAAAATAAAAATAAAGTTCTCCCCGTGGCTCCACGTGTTGTAAATAAAATCCAAAACAAGTCAGAGGAGCACAGAGGGAGAGAGAGAGGACTTCCTACAAAACAACACGTGGAGAGGAGAGCTGTGATTGGTCGAGAGAGGGGGGCGTCACACACGCTGGAAGTTGTAGTTCTTTTTACAGATACTTGGAACCACTAGCTCAAATAACTTGTATACTTTTTCACATTTAAACTTGTAAAAAGTGTGTTTCAAGGCTTTAATTGATCACGTTTTAACTAATTCAACTCACAAAAAAGTCTAGTGCAGAGGACTCAAACTCAGATAATCTACAAATCTGGGTAAGAAGGGGCCAAAAGTCATTGGAGCCATTAAATATAGATGTGTTATTTACAACAAATGTGTGTGTGTGTGTGTGTGTGTAAATAACCTCAGTAGGGCAGTAAAATGACCCAAAAGTGGCCCAGTATTAATTTGCACTTTTGTGTTAAGATAACAGTGGGGACATTTACATTGTCACAGCAGCAGTCAGACAGTAAAGATAAAGATAATAAATAACAAACATGCATTTCCACAGAACAGATATGCACTAAATGAGCAATCTTTAACTACAAATTAAAATCAAATAACTTAAGATAATCACTATTTAGATATTTAAAAGGTCAAATGTGTAAAATTTGGCCATAATTTTTTCATTACCCCAGAATGGACCACCATGTTCTCGCAGTAGCCCACGGTGGACAAATTTAACATCATTTGAGTTTTCTCCAACACAAGTGAGGGATATTCAACAGCAACATGTAACTTCACCAATAAATGTTGCAAACACGCTGTACCTTTTTTCGCGAAACTGCACAAAACCTGTAAAATGAAGAGGAGAAATGAACAAAGGCAGCACATATTTTGTCTCTTCGCACACAAAACAAGGCACGACGTTTGCTCGTTTGTCACATCTTTGTTTATTAATCCTTGTAAATGGTTTGAGCTGGTGTAACGGGGTAAGATGATCTATACATATCTTCATGTCAGAACGACTCTGATTGAAAGGCTTGTATACATGTTCACGGTTTAACTCTCCTCTCGACCAGGGACGATACAAAAGAAAAGCAAACAAGTGGTCATAGCTACGAAGCCTCTACATTCCCCATGAGATGGGCGTCGGCCTAGTCTACATAATGCTTAAAGAACATCCATAACAACTCTATGAGGGTGCATAGCATTCTAATTAAATATATTTTGTCATATATTTATACATATATTTTTCATAAAAACATCGTTTCTCTTTTTTTTACGTGTGTGTGCATGTGCGCGGTTGCATTCCTTAGGATAGAGTATATGATATTGCGTTTACATTGCCATGTATCCATACTAAAAGGAGTATAGGTGATCCCTATTCTTTCGATACACTTAAAATTGTACAATACTCGTTTTTAAAATACATCGTTGCAGGGTTACATGTCCTCTCGAGTCACACGCCGGGTAAAAATCTTTGCTTTTCTTACCCCTCCCCCCGGATCCGAAGTAAGTGTAAAACCAAGCATGATCTCACTCACACACACACACTCACGCACCCTTACATGATATCCATGAAACATAAAAATAGTGATTTTTCATACAGTGCAACATACAGGATCACGGACAATGCACGTTCAAATTATATCCGGACATAAAACCAATGTAGATGACTCCTGGTTTGCAAATCTGTAAATAATCTTTTTAGCAGTAAACATGAGGATAATGCTTGAAAAATATGTAAGTTATACTTACATTTTGATGGATTTGGTGGTAATGACAAATGAGATGGCGTTAAGACACGTTTATTTAAAATTTAGAATGGCCTCCAGTTTGATGTCGGGAAACATTTTTAAATCTGAAGGCTGATTGGAAGTTTTCCTTGGGAAGACTAAAGACTGTCACCAGTGTCTGACCGCCTGATTCAATAACACCGTCTCACACAGAGACATCAATTTAGAAGGGCGGCTTCAAATCAAAGTCATTTAAATACAAAAATAGGGTTAATTCTTAAGTATAATGTCTTAAAGGTCCAGTGCGTAACATTTAAAATGGGCAGAAAGTCAATATATGACACATAAGTATGTTTGAATATGTGTTCAACTGCTTTAAAAATTTAAACTATGTAATACAAAATCTATGAAATAAGAATGACTAAAACAAGGAGAATATAGAGAATTAGCACGAGAATAAATTAAGCAAAAACAGTTACGCCCAACAGACGAGGGTATTGCTTTCTACAGGAGCATGTAAGGATGCTTTTTTAAAAAACATAAACAAAGAACAGCTCACAATGCGTAAAACAGCCAAGAACGAAATGTCAGGGAGTTGTGAAAGACGTCCTTTCTGGTATGCGAAGGCCACCATAGTTCCCCAACAGTCTCACCTTAGATGTCACTAATTCCTACACACTGGACCTTTAAATACAAAGCTCTAGTCATATGGTCTTTTCTTTAAAATGCCAAAAATTCAGCTTCTTTCTTGTGCTCACACCAGAACAAGATAACGAATAAAGGAGAATGTGTCACTTAAGTGACTGTACTGAATAACCAGTATGGACTTTATGAGATAAAGTGTTTAAATTGAATAATTACTGAAATAAAAACACTGTCGGAGCTGCTGTTTTGTCTTGCAGGGACACTATCTCTACTTGTTACAACTACTAGGTGTGCTTGTTTGTAGTTGGAGTGAACGCCAGGGTTCCCACACCTTGGTTGATGTCAACTTCAAGGACTTTCCAGGACTAAATGTGCTAACACAGGTTAAGATGGGAGGGCTGCTTTTATTGATTTGCAGCACGCTCTGCATCCTTGGGATCTTGGTCAAAGTCAGTCTTTTTTAACTTTCTTTGGTGAGACACGAGATCTTGGAATTACCATTTCACTTGTACTCACTCATTTCTCTGCATGGTCTTGCGTCAACTTAACTTCTTTCAAGCACTTTCAATTACCCATGTCTATTAATGGCAATTTTCAAAAACTTTTGTTTTTAAATGAACAAACTTTCAAGGACCTGTGGGAACCCTGGAATGCTTCACTAATACCATTTTGGTTTTGTTCATTACTGTTAAAAACAAGTGTCCCTTTGCTGCCCCCTGAAGCTGAACGCAACGTGTTTAATGACCATTTTTTTTGGTATTTGAATCCAATAACTCCCACTCTCACAGACACACATGTGCACACAAACTCGTCATACATGAACCAACAAACACCCCCATCTCCCCCTCCCCAAAAACGCCCCCCCAGCTTGATTCATTTTTTGTGTCTCGCGCTCTTCCCTCCTCCCCCGAGAGGAAACTTAAAAACATTTTGATTCTGGCCGAGCAGAACTGAAAACCTGAGTGGAATAACAGTGGAAAATGTGTGATATGTGATTAAAACATGTGCAATATACTGTATCTGATGAAAAATATTGTGTGCATTCATATCATGTGTTTGGTGTTCATTCATTCATCAGTTTCGGTGTCTCACTCATTCAGGCTACAGTAGCATTTACAGTACTTATGGGATACACGTTTCGTTTTTGTTTTGCAGGAAGTGTGTGTGTGCTACGATGATGTCACCTCCTTCACATGCTGTGGTGCTGCCTTCAGTTTTCTGCATACAGAGAGGAAAAGATCTGGCGGTTAACATCGACTAAAACTTAAAAGTACACAGAAAAAAATAAAACAAGAGTGTGTTGGTTTTCACCTCTGAGCAGCAGCAGCAGCAGGGTAACATATGTACATTGACACGTCCTGGTTTATGATTTGCTACGTTATATGTTGAAAATCCTTCCCATACCGCTACCAAGATGGGATTTCATCATTTTAACCCATTCTTTTCTGCAACAAAGCCTTTTTTATACTGTAGATGAACAAAACTACTCAGCTTCCACTCTACTGTGTACTCTTCGTTTGGTATTATTGCTGTGACATACTCCAAAAAAACTATCTGAGCCATCTGACCAGGCAATGATATATAATTACATAATATTCATGTGCTTGTGGGTGTGCTTTTGTCTGTCTATATGCTTTTTTTTTCTCTGTTGTGTGTGTGAGTGTGTCTTCACAGTTCACGAGTCTGGGGTCAGTGTTAGTAAGACGTTCACAGTGCTACCTAATCCTTTCACAATCACACTCATGCATGCTGCATGATGTTGCCAGAAATCCTTCAAATCAGATCCTTCTCCACTTCGTTCACTTTAAAGTTTCAAATGAAGGAACCAAAACAAATTGGACGCGGCAAAGGTGCTACACCCGTTGCGGAGAAAAAGTAGGGAGCTCACAAAGTTTTCATACATGACAGATGCAGATGGAGATGCCCTGTGATTTTACTGCATATTGATTGAGGCTACTGATAAAGGATGTGCATCAAAATGGCGTGCGCTACTGGGAGGAACCGGTGGATGAAGGCAGAAAACGTCACGAGGGAGAGAAAACTTGATCTTTGTGTGACAGAGCTGCTGCACAGTACAATCAAGCATCATCGGCTGCTTTCTGACGAAAACATTCCACGTGTCTGAAAACCATGTGTCCACGGCAAACAAAGCCGAAAAAGTGAGGCGGACGCGTGCCCTGAAGAAAGAAAAAGGTTTTACCAAGAAAGCGAGCGTTGTTTCGACAAAAGAGAACCAAAAAGGACACACAGACAGGAACACTCACGAGCGGAGGAAGCACGGCGGCTTTTCTCACTCCGGCGCTGATTGCGCCGTGACATCACAGGGCCAAGTAAGCCAATCATGGGGGGGGCGGGGCTCAGCGCCACATCAGAAGCAAGAAACACATGCGGTTAGAGAAGAAAACACGCACACATACGCACACATACACAATCTGACACATGTCCACGTAGCATAGAGTGCATATATCACACAGAGAGTAACAGGGGAAAGGGTCCAGTGAGAGAAGTGTTTGGAAGGCTCAGCAGAGGCGTAACTGTATACAGATCCATCCGTTGAGGGACTCTTTTTTTTTTTGGCTGTTGTGTTTACGGGACTCAACTCGCTGACACAATCCACTCCGCTTGGACGGGAATTAGGTCCTGAAAACGGCCCATGACCCACACGTGAGTCAGTCACCGAACCTTGTACCCCTTCAGTTTGTAGATAATGACAGTTGAAAGAGTCAAAGGGCATGCACCAGCAGTCATCATGCGATTACAGTTCACAGGAAGCACTTTTTGTTGCTTTTTTTTTTCTTCTTGGTTATTTTTACTGACATTTATGTTTTGTTTTGTTTTTTTTGTAGAAAAAAATCATGCCTTAGTCTAGTCGACATTTTTCTTTACAAATCTTATAAAACTACACGTTGAACTCCTCTTTTTTCCTCCCCCTCCTTTTTTTCTTTTGTGATTCTGTATGGTCACAGGTTGAGGATGATTCTTGTGTTTGTTGTTTTTGTAGTTTGCACTTTTTTTAGTCTCTGTCAGAGTCTTCCTCTCCTCTCTGTTGCTCATTTTCGTCTGCGGTCTGGTTGTGTTTTTGATGAGGATGTTTTGGCAGTGGCTTTCCTGTCCTGGAAAACAAAACAAACATTGTTAAAGCTGCAGTTTTGTTGATGTTGATGATCATTATTCTGCCTTTGTTTGGTTAGTAAAGCAATCTATCCGACCTGACTGATGGAGTGTTTGTGTGTATACACCTGAATCTGAGAAACTCACTATACTGAGAAAACCAGATAGAGTGTGGAGCTGATAGGCCTGACAGATATTTGGTTTTATTCAAAAGTTACACACCACAGTTTTTCATCATATATTTTCCGGATCAGTGTTTAGAAATATTGTCTATTTCATGGTTCAAGATTGTTTTCAGACATAAACTGCAGAAAATGTAAGGAAAATTTAGGCGGCAACATTTTGTGGGGTTTGCAGTTCACCCATGATGAACGTAGTGGAAGATTTTCTGGGTCAAAGACATTAGAGAAAGTGGGAGAACATCTGGGACATCCAGGTACAGGTGGAGTTATAAGAGTTTAGAGAATACAACAAAAAATAGAGTATAGAGTTTTAAGCCTGCGCTCACTGTGAATTATCTGGCGCTTTTCCTGTCATGTTCTCACATGAATTCACTCAAACTTGATTTATGCCCCATCATTTGACTTGAGAAAAATGGGCAGAACATTTCCTCTCCTATCATGTACCGGTGAGATTTTCTCTCATGTCATGTGATGTTCGTCTTCAAATGTTGGAACAAAACACTCTCTGTTGTGCTCATGATTATTCCATTCCATAGATTGTCCACCTTGGTCTCATGTGCCCCTGTTTTCCACTCAACTAAGTCGTCAATGTATAAACCAGGCTTTAGATTTTATCGAGAGACTATGAGAGCTGAAAGGAGAAGCTTGAATTCTCACTTATTTACCCTCAGGATAATTTCAGGAACATACAGACTTCAGTAACTGATATAATAGTATCTGATAATCACCAACACTGGTGGTTAATTTGAAACTCTCTTGCACTGGGCTAAGCGACTGATTCACAATGAGTTTACAGTGTTTCTGTGTGAAACTATGGCATGTAAATGTAACACTACAAATTTACCCTTCTAGCGAGCGTGGTTCCATGTTCATCAGCAAACGGTGTCTCAGCAGCAGCATAGTCCTCCTTCTCCCCTCTCTGTAATGAAGAAACATAATTTGAATATAAATATAAAACCTTAAAACTGGTATTGGCATCAAAGTAGTTTGAAATCAGGATGTAAACAAAAGCAGAAATTATCCGTCATCGCAGAAATTCCCCATGTGTTGCACCATGCAACACATTATTCTGGTCTGATTCTGTGACTCCATCAAAATAATCAATTTTGATGACGGTTGTTAAGTGAGGCTAAAATGTTTTGCTGATGAGTAAAAACAAAACAAACTGAATGTCTTCTCATCTGATCATTCAAAAAAAGATAAAAAACAGGATGGACAAAAAATGTTCCTCCTTCAGGCACAGGAAGCGGCGGGTGGTTGGCGTAGCAACCTGACCTGGACCCGCCTCTGCTCCCAAGTATGTTGGCCCGCCTCCTGGTGAGAGAAGCCCAGCCCCTTGCCAAAGGGCTGTGTGTGTCCACGCAGCACATGAGAGTAACCCGTGTCACACACCGGAGTCAGTAGCGCCTCCTGAGCCACACGCAGACCCGGCCCGCCGGTGTCACGTCCTGGTGACACTGAGCCGACCCAGCTCTGCAGGGAGTCCTTGTCAGGTAGATAGGGTTGAAATGCTCCACCTCCCACCACCCTGTGAAGAAAAATAGCGATAACGGAAAAGGAGTGGAAGGAGGAAGAACAAGGATTAACACATGACACATGGTGTCCATTTGGACATTTGACTACAGTTTGGTTTGGTATTGATACATAGTCAATGATGCCTTAACTGTGTGCAGCCCCTGCTGGTCACGTGCACCTAGAACAAGCGTAAGACATGCTCGGTCTCAGTGAAAACATGTCTGCCAGTGAAGACACAAGGAAACACTGATTTCAACCACTGAAATCAATGGTATCTGGTCAGTGATTTTTCAGCAGGGCACACAGGAGTTGTTGCTGTACTGCTGCCTGCATTAGTGAGATCAGACAAATTATTTATTTACTTTGGTGTTTGAAATACTTTGTTTCTAATACTAAGTGACACAGACTTAGTAAACGAGCAGCTGATCAGCAACTCCTGTGTCCTCAAGAGCTAAAAATACCGTTGTTCCTCTATGGACTTTGGTGAGTGTTTAAAACCTTCAGTTTCCAGTCACAAAGGGCTGTTGAACAGCAAAAGGTGGTTAGCTAAAATATAATATAAGGTCCAGAGGGTAAGAATTATGAGACGGCAGACTGTAAAAAATGGATGACTCCTCTGCTCAGTGCTTTAGGGAACTACAGTGGCCTTACCATTTACCAGAAAGGATGTCATTGTAAGCCTCCACTATAAAATATGGAACACACTCTGGCAGTTTGGGTTGTTGTAGAAAATGAAGCCCTTGTCTCAGTACATATAACATGCTTATTCTAATCTTAACTATCCTAGAAGTTCCAAGATGACTCTGCTGGCAGCCATGTTGTCAGTGAGAGCAGGCCTGCTCGCACAGCTCGGCAACACCAATTATGAGTCAGTACCTCGGACAATAACACTTCAATAAACTTCAACTATCGCTTTAAAGTTGACATACCGGTTGTCTCCGTTGTGTTCTGTGGCCCGACTCAGCCCTGACACCTCACACCTCTGGGCATACACCTGCTGGCCTGCAACAACAGAAATCCCTTCCACTGAACCCAGCCTTTCACCTCCTCCTTTTGTTCCTCCTCCTGCCGCAAAGGCGTCCCCTCTCCTCCCGTCCAACCTCTGACCTCCCAGCTGGCCATTCAGATTGACCTTTGGGACAGCGCCACTTGCCCTCACCCTGTCCCTTTCTGCCAGTGCACCCACCAGCTCCTGTGGCGCCTCCTCATCCTCAACCTCTCCTTCCTCCTCCTCATCCTCCTCCTCCTCCTCCAGCTCCATGATGGAGCCGCTGGCCCCGCTGGCTCCGCTGCTCGGGCGACCCAAGCTGTAGGGGAGGGAGAGCGTGGCGCCCTCCGAGTCGTCGGCCCGACTGCTGCCATCCAATGACGAGTCCTCCACTGTAACCAGCGAGGGACTGACCCCTGCTGGCCACACCTGAACATCTGACATCTCCATTAACGTGTCTTCCTCTGTGGTGGCAATGGGCGCACACTCGAGGCTGGACACTTCCTGCCAGTACGGCTCCGCGCCCAGAGGAGAGGGCAAGCTGTACTGCATGGAGGCCGGGGACAGAAGCTCCTCCTGCACCAGCCCGTAACCTGGAGGGATGACAGAGGCGAGACAAAAGAAAGACTAACACCACGCAGGCACAGCCAGGGAGAGGACGGGGAGGTGGTGGGTCAACTGTTTCTCCAGGTTGTCAGGGAAACAGTGGGTCTCAGCTCTGTCCCAATATACTAATATATTACTATATTCTTATTCCAAGACCCTCAATTAATGCATGTCAATATATATATTTCCACTTTAAAGCAACACTATGTAATTTTGCTAAACAGCAGCGCCCTCTTCAGGGTCAAAGGTTCAGTTTTTCTACAGGTTTCTACAGAGATCTATAAAAGAAGCTGCCACACAGACTGCTGGAGAATGCGTTGATGTCACTGCCACGTTGGGGGTGCCATTGACAGTGAGAAGGATGCCTTACTCTCGGTATTTTTAGTTTCCTGTTTTTGTTGTGATTGCTTTCTAAGGGGCAGATCACGGAGAGATGTGCTGCGACAGGCACAGTTGCTCCTGGATTAGATTCAACTTTATTAGATCCCACACCAGGGAAATTAACGGGAAAAACACTCTGGAAAAAGCAGGGAGAAGCTCATGTTGGTGGCCTGCGTGCACAACTGGGCAAACTCATTTTGAAATATGAAAGGCGATGAATTTGAGCAGATGCCAATCTCTTTGCCTTCGCTTTTGTTTTGGTAGAGGAGGAGGAGGTTGAAAAACTATAAAAAGCAAAGGTTTCGGATTGCAAAGCTCACGTCTTGTTTGTGCAAAGTGGTACTTTAATTAATAGTGTGACTGCACACCTTGCCCTGAAAAGTTGAAAACACAGTCGAGTATGTTATTCCTGTCAATCAAAACAACCTACAGTAGTTTGATGGTGTCAGGAGGCAGCGTGGGATCATGGGAATTGTTGATTCTGATTGAATTACTTCTCAAAAACTACAACCTGGATGAGTGAGCATCTATACAGACACAGGAAAATAATGTTTTTTCTGACTGGTTTCTCCACACAAAAGACTATTTATTTAATATATCTTTAATTCACTCTTGACCTTGCTGGGTATGAAAACCATTACTTAGTGTTGCTTTAAAGGGTAGAATAGAATAACACTCAGCTTCTTGTCAGGACATTGACTGATTTCCATCGGTTTTTGGGTTTGATTATGCTACTGACATTGGAACACAGCAGTAAAAGTGAAGTGTGGGGAAAAGGGTTGTGGTTTTTCATCCACTGTGAGGTGAACGATGCAGACTTTGCCTCCATAAAGTGCATATACAGATCATATACTGTATACTGCATAGTGGTTTCTCTTGATAAGAGAAGGAAACAGGTGAGTCAGTAGGAATTGTATGTGCTGATGGGGCTGGCACGATATAGATTTCCAAAGATTTGTGTTATGATCACAAATTGAGTTTATTAAGTATTCAGTCTATCTTGTTTTGAACAAGAAATTTAGCTGCTGTGATACAAAGATCAAAGCTTTTACACAAACACCTCTATTATCGTTCCAACCCGTGGCAGAACTCCCTGGGTGGGAGTCGGTGGCATGTCACAGATTCTGTGGAGGAAAATGCTGAAAGTTACTGTTGCTCTCACACACTTTCCTGCAGCTGCACATCAGTCATGCTTTCATTTGTGTGCATACCAAGCATCCGCTCTCTGCGATCACTGCATGTGCTCGCTCACACTCATACAGAAACGCAGACACATTAAACAAAGTGTCATGTTTATTTGATTTGTGTCTGGTCCCCTTTTATAGTCTTGACTGAAATATGATGGTATGATTTAAAACAAAACAAAACCAATATAAAAGCTGAAGTAGGCCTATGTATTACTTAATATTAACAAGGAGGACTAGATGTTGATTTATACAGTATACGTGAATGAACTTAAATGATAAGGGATATAATATTTGTTGGTTAATTAAAAATAATATATATCTAAGAAGATAGTTTAGTTATTAAAGATAGTTATTGTTTGTGTTACCATGACAATAAAGAAACACACAGTATAAGGACAATTGAGAGTTCTATTATTCCCAAAAAGAATTGAGGTCATTCATAGTTTCATTTCCAACTTAAGTTCAAATATGTATGTTAAATTGACAAGGTAAACAAAGTGATGTAAAGATTTTCGTAGGTGATATTTGTGAAAGATTTAGGAAAATGTGGAAGATTTTTAATTTAGACATTTTTCTGAATACTGTAAAATAAACTGCTTTCAGGTTAATTAAATTCACTGATATTGAAGAAGAATCCAAGGTTCATTGTGAGCTTAGACTTCAAATGTAACTTCAGTCATTTAATTTACAGTATTTTCTGGATTAATCTAAATTATATAACGGTAGACAATGTATTTGCTTTTGCAAAATTCAATATTTCACAAAACCACCAATACAGTATTAGTTTTTAACCTCTGGAGATATATCTATCTTTTAATATGACAAAAAAATACTGTAGAGAAACAAAACAATAAAGTAACATGATACTGTCAATTTTCAACCTAAACTTTTAAATACTTCAATTCATATTCTGAACACACAAACTAACGTGTGTATTTTTAATAAATTACCTATAAATATCCAAAATGTGATTGTAATTTAATATAAATACTGTGTGAAACAAGTTACCAAAGTATTCCTCAACTATTCTGACGACTTCTAACATATTTTAATAGTTATTAATATTTATTGCAGCTTAAGACAACAATATCAAGCATTAATGAGTTTTTATTGTGTTGTTAAATGTGGCTCAGAGTTTATGGGCGATAGTGTGGGTCGGCATGTGTGTGTGTTTCTGGGATGGTACAGGGCCAGGATGATGGGAGGTGGCGTCAGAATGAGTTGAACAGGGTTGAAGTAATGAGTCGAGATTAGAATGAGTGTTAGGATGAATCTGGGTTAACCTTTCCCTTCACTCCCGCCATTTAAACACAAACACACACAAAACACACATTCACACAAGTGTGTGAAACGCACAGGACGTAGTGAGACACAAATACACTCCACAGTTTGTCAAAAATACACACCAACCACGGACAGACACACTGCACAGCACGCTATTCACTTCACTGTACACACACTTACACACACACACACACACACACAGACAATACTTCACTCATATTTACATACAAATGATGACACACAATTTTTGTCTCACAGGGGACACTTAAATATACACATATAATGACACAAACACACCCCACATTATCATCCCTGCTGGCAAACAACATCCAGATAATGTCATCAGTGAGTCTGTCATCAGACTTGGGCAAAAATGGTTTAATTAAAATCCTTAAAACGTTTGAATTTATAGCTGTAAATGTGGAGCATCATTAAATACAAACCCACAATATTTTCTGAATCTAATAATTCAAAATGACATATTTCGCCCATGAACGAAGACACAACATCACAGCAACATTGTGCTTTGAACAATATTATGAGCTAGGCAGCTGGTTATTTGTTATAGTGTAGCATTAAAAACTAACACACCACTTATTTTACAAGAAAGGAAACATATTTTGTGTTGTTGTTTTTGTTAATATAGCATGTAAAACAAGACTTAATTACACCCAGTGAAGAGAAAAAACATTTTACACTGTGAAGAAAAGTTGTACATTGAAAGCATGCCATGCACATAACGATGTAATAATCAAAAATAGCAAATTTTATTTCATACAAGAAAGTGCACACTCACACATACATTACACAGTACAGACAAACATCTTCTTAGCTAGTTCTGAGAATAATTATTTTCAACTTTTATATATAAATTCAGTTGCTTTCTTTAGCTTTTTTAAAAGATAGTCTAAAATATCCTCTCTCACACACACACATACAAACAGCAAAGCATGCAGCATGCACATGCACAAACCTTAGTACACAAACACACACACAGAGCTGGTTTGAGAGAGGAGGAGAGGGTCCACGCTCAACTGAACGTGGGAGGAACGCGGGGTAAATAAGATGACAAGAGAAGAGGAGGCCCAGAGGTCAACATGAGGTCATATGAGGTCAGAGGTCGGACAGGTAGAGCTGTGAGGAAGAAGAGCAAGAGAAGGGAGGAGGGAGGAAGGAGCAGGGCGGCTGGGCAGCAGATATGACATGTCATAGGTTTAGAAAGACAGAGACTGACAGAAGGAGGGAGAAATGGAGACAGAGTGAGAGCGAAAGAGAGTGAGAGAGACAGAGAAAGAGATTTTGTCTTGAAAAAAAGGCAGAATTCCAAGGTTGCAAAGACGCTGCACTCACTTAACGATAGGGTAAAAATGTTCAAGGTAAAGACGACAATTTGAATTCAGAATACATTTCATTCCGATCGAGAGGGGTGGTTATGCCAATGTTGACTTGCTCGTAGAGCATTGTGGGTAATGCAGTCTTTTAGAGAAACAAATAGCAGCCCTCAAAAGTATGTCTACCAAAGTACTTTTATTTTAACTGTTTATCCTTCCAAAACTGATAAGAAGAAAAAACACTGGTCGGGCTGGAGGTGACACAGTTTTCTCATGTTCTTACATTTAGTTTGCTTTATAAAAAACCTCCGTGTTGTAGTAATAGGCAGTAAATTAAATTTGCTTTGATTGATTTTAATGTCCTCTTGCTCGCTCGCCATTTATATAAATATACATTGTGTACTAATAAAGAGAAATGGAAGTCACATTTCTTCCATTTCCCTGGCATCCAGTTCTCACCCTTCACCCATAATAATCTCTTTTGAATGTTTTGAGATTCATGATTTGACAGGCGCCATGTTGATGGATGACAACGCCAGCTGTCAATCATACATGGTGTCCACTCACATGCTGTGCTTTATCATTTACAGTATTAACTGTAGCTGAGATTGGCACAGCACCCCCCACGACCCTCTGGTGGAGGATAAAGCGGTAGATGATGACTGACTGGCTGACTTCTTTATCGAGACATAAATTACAAAATTGACATTGAAACCCTTAATTCTTCAGGCAAATATTTGCTGATGTTATAAAACAAGAGAGATTAAAGGATAATTTTCTCATAAACTTCCATTCAAAGTGAGTTCGAAGCAGAGGAGACATATCTGAGAGAGAGCAGTGACAACTGCCTTTTATAATCTTATTGGCGGACAGTTAGACAGCTCTGTACATGTCAAAATGGCTTATTCCGTACACGGATAACTGTTTTTTATGTCTATGTAAACATAGAAGTCTGTTGAATGTAAAGAATGTAAACTATTATCTGCCGTTACTCAAGCATGAGATTGTGTTTGGTTCTCAGGCAAAGAAAGAGGAAGAAAGACAGCAAGAAAGAAAGAAAGAGGAAGGAATAGAAACAAGGTATGAAGGCCCAGAGCACATCTGTGTACTTTTGTTACCTTTGTGTATCCATCCCAGGCACACACACACGCACACACGTATACACACACATATGTGCATGAGTACACGTGCGTGCATGTGTGCACACCCTCACACAGCAACAAATACACCCAACATGTAAACTAAACATGTTTGATTAACATGATTAACGTGTTAAAAAGTATGATTTACTTCTAAAATCCCTGTTAGTAAGAGTGAATGGGGGTTATATCCTCATTTCTCATATTTGTAAAAGAAGAATAAGAACCATCATGTTCAGGGCTCAAATATGAAGTGAAAAAACGAAACCGAAAAAAAAAGAAAAAACATGATTTATGCCACAGTGCCCTCGGTGCATGCTGCAAAAGGCTGGTGGTTCATGGTGAGCGAATGACACCATTCCTCAGACCTTATTAAAACATGATTTGAGCTCCATCATCATCATCAGCATCCTCACTGCTTTTGTTTACATGAGTAGCAAACCACCATGCAGCCCCTTCAACTTACCCCTTCTGAAAAACGGGGGTCTAATAACTTGTGGCTTGTGCACTAGGCGCGGTGGCCTTGTGTCCGTGATCTCTTGTGGAGCAACAGAAACAAGGTAAAAATGCTGTTACCCACACTCAAGGCAACATATAGTGTTGTCTTTACTTGCATGTGATGACCACTAGTTCTGTTTGAGTAAATATGGCTTCATTCGCTCAAATACTTACTCAAATAGAATTATTTTGACTGACCAAAATAATCTGGGTGTAATCTGTAATGATCTTATCTTCTGATCCTTACAGATCAACTAAAAATAATCAAATAATATGAAATAATGAGCTTTATATCTGCCCCTATACACTGATGACTAAGTATTCTCACTCATCCTTTCTCTTACTGAGAGCGGAGACAATTCATAAAATGTCACATATTTATATGGTTGAATATATGAAATCACTTTCTTTTAAAGGTAAAATCCACTGACCGCTGATCAACATACTGGTTTGAACAAGGCATGATGTGTGTGTGGTTTGCGACGTGTTTAAGTGCGTCTTACCATTGATGACACTCGGCGACAGCAGCGTGGAGTCACGGTTGCTGAGTCGACATGCTCCCTCCTCTAAAGAACCGGGTGCTGGCTGCGGAGCCTGACCCTCAAGAGACGTCACGATGTCCGCACGGTCAATGTTCCTCAGTGCGGCGTAAAGACTCTCCACTGAGATGGGAACACAGCAACGGTAAAAGAGAGGGGGAGACAGAGTGCAGAAGGAGATAAAGAAGCAAATTCTGGAAAGATGGGAAGTTAAACATCTGTGATTTGTAGCTGTTTATTTGCAGTGGTGAAAAAAATACTCCAAGGACCTGAGATTAAAATTTAGGAGGGTTGATTGGCAGAAACCCTTTTGTAGCCTTTGAATAAGCCTTTTATATGGACTTAAGGTAAGGGCCTTGCTTTATGGAGGCTGCTATCTTCAGCCAACAGCAGTCTGAATGGACTTAAGCTTTGCATTTTGAAGCAGAAGCTTATTACACACGCAATAACGTAAATGGCTTGTCTCATACATAAATTAGACAGATGTAAGAGAAAAAGGAAATGGTAGAGAGAGTTGTGAAAGTGTATTTCCATCTTTTCTGGTATGCAAAGGCCACCATAGTTCTCTCATTTGCATGATAGTGAATATGGGAGTCCTCTGTTTGTTTAAATCTGCAGTCTCACATTAGATGTCACACATTTTCACTAATACTTACACAAAGGAGCTGCCTTAAATTATTTAGGCAGCTAAAGACTAACTTCGACAGCCTGTGCGCTGCGCATCAGCACGCCGTGCTTTTCTTTTTGGGGACAGACCTCTTGTGTATTATCAGTCTTATCAGTTTCAACACCTAAATCCCTCGTATCTATAACAAACAACACATGGTGCTCCTATTTCTAAGTAAAAGCACTATAGCATTTCAGTTCCTTGATTCAATTCATTTTATGATGGATATTTTTAAAAGGGCAGCACAGACAGATGCACGGCTTCATACTGAAGAGCCCTAGTTATTAGATCAGACACTGTACACATATCCACTGTGAAACCGGCCTCGGGGACAATGTTGCACTTACTCTTGGCCCTCTTGCCTTCTCTGCTCACCCACAGGTTGAGCAGAGCAGAGCTCTGGTCCAGCAGAGAGTTGGGATTTTCCACACGGATCCTGTTGATGTCGTCCACACCAAAGTGAAGCTCTCGTGCCAACTCTGCGAAGAGGAGAGCAAGCAGGTGAATAAATACACACGAAGAAGAGGAGGAAAGAAAGACACATACAATATTATAAGTGACTAACCTGCCCAACTCAAACCCAGCTGTTCAGATATGATGTTAATTTTGATCTCTGTCCTCTCCATGGCATTAACTGTGGCTGAAGAGACAAAAACACTACGTTAAGGAACACCTAAAACTGAAAACTGAAAAAGACTGCATTCCAAGAAAAAGTATGAGTAGCTCTACTGAGCTGAGGAAACTGTAGCTCTGACTCTATTGGGCCATAATACATCTTCTTCTTCTCGTTTCGGCTGCTCCCTTCAGGGATCACTACAGCGAATCAACCTCCATCTAACCCTGTTCTCTGTATCTCCCTCTCTCACACCAACTAACTTCATGTCCTCTTTCACTACATCCATAAACCTTCTCTTTGGTCCTCCTCTAGAGCTCCTGCCTGGCAGTTCCAACCCCAGCATCCTTCTACCAATATACTCACTATCCCTCCTCTGTACATGACCAAACCATCTCATTCTGGCCTCTCTGACCTTGTCTCCAAAACATTTAACATGTGCTGTTCCTCTGATTGACTCTTTCCTGATCCTATCCATCTTCGTCACTCCCAAAGAGAACCTCAACATCTTCTTCTCTGCTACCTTCAGCTCTGCTTCCTGTCTTTTCCTCTGTGCCACTGTCTCTAGACCATACAGCATCGCTGGTCTCACCACTGTCTTGTTTATCGTTCCTTTCATTCTGGCTGATACTCTTTTATCACTCTCTTTTATCATTCTCCACCCATTCCAACCAGCTTGAACACGTTTCTTCACCTCTTTTCCACAATCTCCACTGCTGTGGACTGTTGACCCTAAATACTTCAAATCCTCCACCTTCTTTATCTCCACTCCCTGTAGCCTCATGGTTCCACTTGGGTTCCTCTCATTCACACACATATATTCTGTCTTGCTGCGACTAACCGTCATTCCTCTCCTTTCTAGAGCATATCTCCACCTCTCGAGCTTTTCCTCCACCTGGTCTCTGCTCTCACCACAGATCACGTCATCTGCAAACATCATAGTCCATAGAGATTCCTGTCTAACCTCATTAGTCAGTCTGTCCATCACCACCACAAACAAGAAGGGACTCAAAGCAGCACCCTGATGTAGACCCACCTCCACCTTGAACTTCTCTGTCACACCTACAGCACACCTCACCTCAAAGGCACAATGCAGCTCCCTCTGACCTTCTCTGTATTTCTCTACCAGCATTCTTAAATCTCCCTTATTCTTAAAAATGGGCACCATCACACTTCTTCTCCATTCCTCAGGCATCCCCTCACTCTCTAAGATCCTGTTGAATAATCTAACCAGAAACTCTACTCCCTCCTCTCCTAGACACTTCCATACCTCCACAGGTATATCATCGGGACCAACTGCGTTTCCATTCTTCATCCTCTTCAATGCCCCCCTCACTTCATCTTTACTATTCTCTGCTACTTCATGGTTCACATTAGTCACCTCTTCTACCCTTTGCTCTCTTTCATTTCCCTCATTCATTAGATCTTCAAAGTGCTCTTTCCATCTTCGCATTACTTCGGTGGCACCTGTCAACACATGCCCCTCTCTATCCTTAATCACCCGAACCTGCTGGACGTCTTTCCCATCTCTATCTCTCTGTTTTGCCAACCTGTATAAATCATTCTCTCCCTCCTTACTTTCCAACATAGCATACAAGTCATCATATGCCCTTTGTTTAGCCGTTGCCACCTCTACCTACCTATTGGGCCATAATACATATACATGTGTAAAAGTAGCTGTCAGTGTTTTGAACTTAGCAGGTAAAAAGTAATAAGTACAAGTAATAAGTATTATATTTTTTTGTATTCCTAGAATACTTACCTTGACAAAGGCACTGCTCTGTTGAAGGAAATAATCAGTTCCAGGACAACAATGTTTTTGTCCAGTTAATCCTTGTGGTCAGCACATCATATGTGCCAGACGCTGTTACAATATCATTCCAGTGCTAGTCCCAGCAATCAAAGTAGCATTCAGAAACTGTTACAGAGGGACTGATGTGCAATGTAGCAGCGCTGTGTATTTGATAGACAGAAAAGGCCTTTCCCCTTCAATCCCACCCACTATCGGTGCCACATGACCAGAATGGACATCTTGAATCTGTTTATTAACCACAGGCCAGTATCAGGGCTCCTCTGTCTAGCTCCACTGCGAGTTCCTGCTCATTTCCAGTGCTAAGCTACGCTGCTAACGCAAACAGCATCTGCTGCCATGCCATTGGAGGTCGCAGTGGAGACACCAGCGCCATGCAAAACCAATCACATTAGTCATTCATTGGTTGTCATAGCTACCAGGACACTGAGGAAAGAAGAAGAGGCTATTTAGCCAAGTGCCATGGAGCCATTTTGGGAAATCTTTGCTCGTGTTTTGGTCGCACATTCAGCCAGATTCGCTTCAACTGCACTGCAAGTCTGCAAGTCTGGGTCATACTGAGGAGCAGTGCATTGCATCCAAGGCTCGGTCTGTGTGCCATGCGTACACCCAAGACAGATAAGGGAAAATAGAGAGTAGGAAGCAGAGGGTTTTGGGTAAAAAGGGCAGTGCAACATTCAATGTCCATCTCCGCCGCGTTTATATCCGGAGAGGGATGAGGATCAGGCGGTGGATGACTCACCTCCTCCAGGCTCGTTCAGAGCGCTGTAGCGCTCTCTCAGGGCAAGAGGGGTTAAAGTTCTTCTGCGCTCCTCACTTCCAGCAACCTTTCGGATTAGATAACAAGAACAAAAGTCACATTATTCCTACATTTAGATTTATATCTGGCATGTCAGTAAGGTAGTAGTTTCCAACTCTGTAAATGAAAAAATAATGATAACAAATAATGAAAACCAAAGACTATCAACCGATCAGTCAAATCACAAGCCAAATAAAAGTCAAAATCTTTTTTTTCTGTTCACTTGCTCAAACAGAATCTAAACTGTGTCACCTGATTTTGGGCGTGCATGATCATTTCACAGATTTCTGTTAAGGTCAAATTGTATGCTAATTTCGGTATATATGCAACCATTTGCCACGCTTATAATAGATTTTAAACTTGACCTATTTAAACAGTCACTGCCCAGGCCAAATTATGAGAGACTTACCATTAATAATAATAAAAAGAATATAATATACAGTCTGTCTTCCAGCCAATCGATAGTTCTACAAGTGATGACATCAACTAGTGTGTTTAATTTAGTTTAATTTACTTTAGTAAAATGTGATCTTGTAAATCCTTACCTTGACACAAGGTGGCATGGCTATGTTAAGGTTACACAGGACGTGCTGTGTGTCCTCATACTTGGTGCACTTCCTCAAAAAGGATAAAAAGCCAGTGGTATCTTTGTTGCTATCTCTGACCTGGTATCAAGAAAAGACAGATGGAGAGAGGAAGAGACAAAGGAAAGAGAATATGGACAGAGAAAACAGCAGGGATATAGAGAAAGAAGACAGAGGACAGGATAGGTTGGCAAAAGGAGTGATGAAGCAAAGAGGATAGGAAACAAGTGAAAGGAAGAGTCAGGTTAAGAGAGAAAGTGAATGAGAAAGGAAGAGGAGGGAAAATAAAGACAGATCAAAAAAGGTATTAGATCCCTCCACAATGTTTGGATCATGTGGCGCAGTAACATGGGACGAGAAGCAGGGGGAAACAGGGATGGAAGCAGTCCACAGGCAGGCGAGGAGGAGAGATTTACCTGCACATTTTACCTGGACGTCTGTCAGACCAGACAGTTACAGAGTGACCGTGAGAGAAAGAAAGAGAGACAGTGAGACAGACACATAGAGACAGGCAAGGCCGCAAGATAGGAGTGCAAGCCAAGAAAGTGAGGGAGTCACAGGACATGCAAACAGTTACCTGAGTGGGTTTGACAGGTAGATACGCAACCACAATTAAAGTATATTCATCAACGTATTCATGTTGAAAAGTATTAAGGGATGGACATGGACAGAAACACAATGACTAGGAGATAAAGTACCCGAAATTGAATTATGAAAAAAGAAAAGAAAAATGAACAAATATGAAGAGGCACATACATATGGAAACACAGATACAGTGCAAGAGAAGAGAAGAAAATAAAAACATAAAGTAAAATTATCTTTTAATTTGGTCAAAAATAAAAAAAATAATATTTGACAATTTAAAAGATGAAGAGACATACACATCATCCAGTGTAATGTATGTGAAAAATAGCAAAAGTTATCAAAAACAACATTTATTCATATACTGTACCGCCAAACTAAGACTCACTGCTTGGACTTTAATGAATGTAATTAAATAAACAATTGCATGGCTTCTCAGATGTAGTTTGGTGTTTCTGTGATGGTAAGTAAGTGCCAAGGAAACACAGCACTGTTATCTGAGTTTTTAACATGCTAATGTTGAGACACACTGTTTAGCTCACAGATATCACAGTACGCACAAAAACCAGCATGTGAACAGGTTGTCTGGGTGATCAGCAGGTGAGAGCTCAGGAGGGAAACTGACTAACAACAACAGGACACACTGAACCCAACAACAATACGATCACAAGCACAGTACTGTGTATGAATAGTGAGTGACAGAGAAGCAGGCATGTGAGCAGTGAGACAGAGACAGACCTTGACAGAGACAGGCAGTCTGTTATCTCTGAAGGCCTGGAAACTGAAGCTGCGCGGCTGTTGCGTGGCCTTCCTGATGGGCACAAGGTTCCCAGAACACTCCAGGTGCAGCGGCATGCCCTCCAACAGCTGGGAAACAAATGGTACAGGTGACAAGATAAATCAGAAAAGCATGTGATAATGATTCGACCCTCATACAACAACGGATCAGTGTCATTAACATACTTGATAAAGACAAAGTGACTCCCCTGTAAGGTAGAAAACACTTCAGAAACAATGTCAGCAAAACCAGCAGTGTCAGTGATACTAGCTGCAATTTTGGCTGCTCATAAACATGATTACTGGCTACCAGTACACTCGGATTGATTTTAAAATGTTCTTGTTTGTTTTTAAATCATTAAATGGGCTGGCACCTGACTGAACTGCTGCACATACACACTCCAGTCAGAGTGCCAAGGTTGGCTCCTCGGCTTTGGAATTCCCTGCCCCGGCACCATCTGATGTGCCCAGTCTTTTGAGCTATTTGAATCTTGTCTAAAAACCTACCTTTTCTCCTTGGCGTTTAATTGTTGAGCTGGACTCCCGTTTGTCTGCTTTTATGTGCTTTTATATGCACTGTATGGTTTTTTTGCTGTATGTTTTTGACATCAGTCTGCACAGCACTTTGGTCAACCTTGGTTGTTTTTAAATTTGGTCTATAAATACAAGTTGAGTTGATTGTCTGATATTGAAATTTGCCTAAACACCTGTCTGCATGTGCCAAACACAGCTGCTGCTGTTCCAGCACCAAGCAGCTCCAGATTTCCTGGATACAGTCTGTACAAGCTACATAAAAGAGAGATATACAGCATATAATTAACCAAAGTACAAACAAAAATCTCCTCTTTTTATGTGACTAACTAGAAGTGTCATTCACCAATATATGAAATAAGTGAATGATAGATGATATACATAATTAGGAGCTAATTGCATAAAAGTAGACAACTAAAATTCTCTGACTCTTCATATGGTATGCTTCAATTCAAACCTCGATATCTCGACTGCGAGCCACTTCAGTGAAGTTTTCGTGCAGCTCCAACGTCTTGTCCATCTTGTCGTCTGTCATGCAATAACAACGCAAGCGTCCTTCGCGGGCTTCATTCATCTTGGCGAAAATAACAAACTTGGCCATATATGGCACAGCCATTAACTCCCGATACAGCAAGTTGGCAAAGGTCACAGCCTCTGCTGTGCGGGGACAGTCTGCCAGCCAGAATCTGGATGGAATAAAAGAGACGAAATGTTGCAGGTTGACAGGGGAGAAAACTTATCCAGGTTTCTGGTGAGGTGCTCACCTTGCAGACACATTAGTGGTAAAGCTCGCACAGTTATTGGCGTACATCAGCTTTGTGGTTCCAGTGATGTCCTCCCACTGAGCTGGTGCTGTTCCACCTGAGGCACAACAACCACACTGAGTCATTTGTGCTCTGATAAATAAGGTCAAAACTCCGAAAACTCAACTAAAAGTCAATCTACAAATTCAATTGTACCAATGACACTGCACAGGAGGCGTAAGCTGGTGGTATCACCCTCCCCGGCATCCCTGGGACTCTCCTTCCAGGATGGTGGCAATGGGATGCGCAGTCCGATTGGACGGTGGAATTTACGTCGGCGTGGTTCGATGGTGACCACTGGGCTGAAGGTCGCCTGGTTTCCAAGCTGTCGAGTCAGCAGTTCATCAGGGATTGGCTGTGCCTGTAGTGGAGGTGGTGAGAGCAAAAAAAAAAGGAATTAAGCCGGAAAAAGGGAAAAAAAAAAGAATAAGATATAAGGAGTTGAACAGAAGGCAGAGGTATAAATATGCAAGATAAAAATTCAAGCACAAGCACAGTATAAAAGCTAAAATAGATAAAAGTCATCCAACAGGAAAAACAAGCACAGAGAGGATACGAAACAGGACAGTTCTTGTGCAGGAGACAGAAACATCAAACTCACAGCCATACTCACACATGCAACCCATTCAAATTTCACACCTGACCCAATTCAGATCAGTGCATCAGCTCGGTCAGTGTGGCTCACAACTTAAATCAGGGAACTGAGTGATGAATGGCTGGATAAAAAAAACAGGGAAAACATAAACATAGCAGCATAAGGCAAAGCAAGACTTGCACGCATGCAATTTCCTCAGACAACATCAGCACCATGACAGCTTGCTACTTTGACAAACAACATAAACAGAGTACAACGCAGTGTACAAAAAAACGAAAATGGCGAACCCATAATTTGTCAAAATAGCAGAGGTGAAATTTGAAAAGAGACTGAGTATGAGTGTGTGCCGTGTGTGTGTGTGTAGACATCTCGAAGAGTGAGTCGACCATACATTTGACAAATGCTCCAGTTTGGCAGGACAGACACCACGTTACAAGTAAAGCACATTGAGAAACACTGCAGTACAGCACACCACTTCATGTTAAGGAGTGTATTATCCTGCAAGATTATATCATTAATAGTTATTAATAGTAAAACAAAAATCTGAACAAACCATATGAACACTAACTATATCAGTGTTTGAATTTATTCCAATTAATTTCGGGTCATTATAAATTCACAAATGTCCAGTCAAAGCAGATGAATCATAATAACAACATGTCATAACATGTCAAATAACTTCAGCTCATAAAGATTACAAGACAAACAGAAAATGTGGCAGGTAAATGTGTGTGGCACAGTCCACTGAATCACAGATTGAAAATCAGATGTTGTATAATTCCAACATCTGTGCTCAGTGATTCATAAAAAAAACACCAGATTGTCTTCAATAGCAAAATAATAAACAGATAAGCAATTATGAAACGTGGGGATTTGAATATGGTTTATTTCTGCCTTGTCATATCTTTCCTTCTTTGCCTATCCACTGATATACTGAAAATCCTCTGCTTACCTGCAGCCCCAGTCTCACTCTTTTAGTGACGGCCGTCTCGGGGAAGATGGCCTCGACGTGTGGCACCAGTGTGCAGCTCAGTCGGCCACCCTCCGGACCGATCAGGTCACTCTCCTGCTGAACACGGGAAACCACGGCAAAGTACAGTGGGAAGTCAGTAGAGATGATGCGACGGATTCTCTTCTTCTCCAGCTCATCATGACTCTCCAGGTCTATAGAGGGGACAGAGGAAACAAGAGCATTATTATGGACCATTAGAACCATAATATGAGCATGAGTGAGCCGACATCACTGTTCGTCTATGTCAATCTTTGTACAATCCTCCTATAAAAAGCACCTGTCCTTGTTCTGCAGCCACAGCATCATATATCAAGACTAAGACTATGCAAGGTCTCACAGAGAGAGTGATTATTGTCAAACTGACCTTCATCCATGCCATTCAGGATAGTTTCCAACACTTCGTCGCCATAGCGATTGCGATGTTCCTTCCAAACGGAGCCGTTTTCACTGCGGAGGACCACAAGCTCTCGGTCCCCTCGGCCCATTGAGGCAAAGTGAGGGATTTCCACGATTACTGGCCTGTGGTAGAAACGACAGCTTGCATTAAAAATCTTTATTTAGTTTTTTTCAGGCTTGTTCTTTATTAATATTTAAATGCAAAAAGAAACAAAGCTTGTAAAACTATACATGAGATATGTAGAGCTAACATCGTCCACTAGATGGCAGAATATCCATGACAAACTTTAATTTATATACAGTATAATCTGTAAAATCAAATTTTATCAAGCTTTAAGATTTAAATGTTTTTGTTGCATCCTAAGAATATTTATAAATGCTCACATATTTTCATTTCACGTCAACTCAGTATTTTTTAAATTCCTTTACAAAAACAACTTCAACTCACCCAAGAAACTGCATACTGGAAGGCCCCAGAGAGATGATACGGGAAGCAAGCCCCTCCCCTTCCACCAGTGGAGGAGGTGTGGTCAGCTTCTGCGGTTTGACCAGGCGGCAGGTGATGCGTGTGGGCGCAGCGCAGGTGCGAGGAGGAATGATGACCCGGAGACCGTGGTGTCTGCTGCCACGCATGGAGCCTCCTCGAGCGTCCACCATGAAGCTCACCAGGAAGCTGGGGGTCACACAGTGACACGGCACTTCTATTGATGAGTTCAGTTCACTTAAGCTGTGTATATGTGTACATGTCTGTGGTCAGCTGTGAGAACAAATTTAGACTCAAACCTGTCTTTTTGAGGGTTTTTTGTTCTCATGAGGACATTTTTGGCTGATCCTCAATTAGGTATTTAGTTGTGGTAGTTGAGAGAGCATTATGTCCTGACTGAGAATGCTGTATATAACTCTATTGTATGTATGTGTGTGTGCACTTGTCTTTGTTACCTCTTTAGGACCTTTTCTGGCACACTCATTAAGACCAAAACCAAAGCAAAACCTAATTTCTGAAGAACTGGTTAAGTTTAGGGCTAAGACTTGAGTTGTAGTTAGGTTAAGGTAAGGGTTAGTCAGTAAGGGATAATGATTTATTTAGGCTGCATAAATGAATGCAAGTCAATGCAGTGTCCTACGAAGAACAGCTGCACAAACCTGTGTGTGTGTGTATGTGTGTGTGTGTGTGTTGCTGTGTGCACCGGGGCAACTACTCTCCTCTCATGAGTTCTAATTTTCCATACACCATCCTTCATATTCCACTTTACAAATGCTGACTCACTGTGCTTTGCATAAATTGTGACTGGACAGACTTAATAAATTCACATCATGCTGCATTAACCTCAATAACAAGCGGTTTATGAGTTGCCACCATATACAAAGTGGAACGACCACAGTACTTCATGATCTTAAACATAAAATAAAATCATCCACCTGTAACGAATATTGAGGTTTTTTTTTTTTGAGTATCTGTGGTTCAGTCTTGGGTCATCATCATCACTAATGATTTGTCACTGCTGATGATTTGAGGCCAGGGATGATCCATGATGCTGACGAGTGACCATAAAGGAAGAAAGATGATTCTGTTAAGTGCAGCAACGACTGTGCAGCCACACTTACCTAACATTTTTCCTTTGACTTTACCTCCGGTGTCCTTGTGTTCATGCTGTCCTTTTAAATTACATTTTTAACACCAGGTCTTGTGTAATCTTTAAAGAAGTCCTCATAATAAGATAGTAATAAAAGAAAAATCCAATTTTGCACAAATAAAATAAAATATGAGGATCAACAGGGTGCTAAATGTTTTATTAGCTCACCCGGTGTGAATAGGGCTGGCCACAGGGCTGACATTATCTGAAGTCTCTGTAGCAGGACTGCTCGGGATAAGAGAGTCTTCATCATACTCCTTTGACAGAGGGATGGGGGTGTGCTGAGGTCAGAAAGAGAGAAAGAAATGAAAATTTGAGAAGCAGTAAAATCACCATGACCGAGAAGCTTAAGACCGAGAATAGTGAGAAGGGATGACAGTAAAAGAGATGCACAGAGAGGGAAAGAAAAAAAAGGCACAATAAAAAGAATGAGAGAAAAAAATATACTTTTACAAGTTAATATCTGTCTTTGATAACATGACACAGGCTTCAAAATAAGTCATGGATGTGCTAAACATCATGGTTAAGCCTACCTGATCTAAGAGAACTGTTTCTGGGGACACACAAGGAATCCTGGGAATAGCAGGAGAATACGGCCTGTGGTAGAAGAAGTCAGAATATGTGACTATAATTCTATAAAAGAAAACTCTAAGAAAAATTAGTTCATCTCATCCTGATGTTTGTTATAATTCAAAAATGTTCTATGCCAGACATTCAATGGCTAGAACAAAGTTATTCTACGTTCATACTTTATTTATTTGTGAGTAATGCACAATATACATATGGGACTTACGTGGTACCCATGCCACCCTCAAAGTCTCTTAGAGACTTCTTGGGGGACAGGAAGTCATCATCCTGATCCTTGAAGTCGTCAAGCTTCAAGTAGCGTGCTCCATCCATCCCAAGCAACTCGTCACCTGTGGGCAAAACAACAAGGTGAGGAATTTGGGAAAAGGAGGGAAAAGGGAGAATCAGTGATGGGCAAAGCACACAAACAATTAGGACTAGGAGAGAAAAGGACAAGACCACAGGGCAAAATGACGCTGAATTCAACACTGTAGTTCTTCTGCTCGATCATAAAACATGAGTTTCTTAATCTAAGCCGATGGGAATTATTTTTTTCCTCTGCACATAGTGACTAATTTTAATGATTTATTTACAAGTGACAGTATGTTGAATTGTGGCTACTTCAATCAAAATAATGTCACTTCATTAAATTCATCAAATGCAGAAGCAGTAGTTCCCTTCATCTTCACGAAACCACAGAAAAAAGATGGTCACAAAGCAATTTCAGACACACAGGTATTTAGTCCAAGCAATGGAGTCACACTGAGAACATTGAGAGCAAAATGGAAACCAAAGGAATAAACGAAGAAGAAGATTGGTAAGACAGTGAATATCAACACAGTTTAGGACAGTGCATGGGCGGCAAACTGCGAAGCACCTGAGACAGCTTTTTTTTGTTTTTGTTTTTAGTGAGCATGCCCATTAAAGATGAAATCACATGTGGTGATGGTTGTTTCTGTGTGGGAGAAAATACATCAATTATTAAGAAAGAAAGATATTGAAATCATAATCAGGTCAAATGATATTTAAAACACATAATTATGAGCATAGCCTTGTTCCTGGAGGCACTACTGGAGAAATGATTAAGGGTGGAATGTATGAAGTAGAAGTGGCAAAACAAGGTCAAAGCAGCAACAGCATAAACCCAGGTTTGGTCATGTGACACCAGGGCTCTCACATGGCTCTATGTCTGCCTATGAATAAATAACATTATGGTCAACCTCCTTTAACCAAACGCGACTGACCTTATCACTGTGCTAACACTGATATGCCTCTGTGTTTTTCAGCACTCATAGTTGCTAGTGTACATTAGCTATAGGTCATCTTCCCATCCCAAAATACTGAGTAAATCGAACAGTGTTCAAGTAACATTGAAACTGTTTCAATACACTGTTGCATCGCATTGTTCTAACGTGATATTGACATACAGTAAAGTAGACCAGCAGTTTTGAATTAACACTAAAAAAGTCTATTTAACTCTCTTTATATTTAAATATAACACAAATCCCGATTGTAACTTGTCCTGGACGTAACAGGTGATTAGTGTCCAGTTACCATGGAAAACACCGGCTCTGCTTCAGTGACAGGACACATCAAAAGTATCGTTGGGGATAGGATTTTAAAGCAATTAAAAGAAATGTATCACAAAGCAAACATTGGATATGAAGCGTGTGTATGAAAACTTTTTAAATTACGTTTTGATTTGATTTCTTTAAAGCAGAGAGACAAAGGCACAGACAATCATTTTGTGTTTGTGGAAGTGCCACAGCTGGGTCTCGGCGTGTGTAACAGCCCAGTGATCAATTAGGCTGTTAAATGTAGGAATAACTGCAATGCTGCTGAATCAGAAGGAGGCCATTTATCATTTGAATGCTGAGATACTGGTCTTCTGTTAATAATGAGACTATGAACAGATGTGCACTGCACACCGGCAAAGAAATAAAGAAAATGTTGTGACTACATGCCGATGAAAAAAAGAGGTAAATTTTTTCATTTAAATAAATCTCTGAGCAGAAGAGAACAACAGTAGAGAGGACAAAGAGAGAAGAGCAAACAGGGCTGGAGTTGAGAACAGACTCAGAGGAACTGATAAGAAAGACAATTAGTGACGCACAGAGAAAATGACAAGTACAACTGCAATGAAGGCACAAGGTCACTAGCCACGATACAGACACAGTCCTACCTAACGTTAGCTGGGCAACCCCTACAAAACAAATGGGGAAAGGTGTTATAAACAGTCACATGTACATTTAAATAAATTTTGATATGTCAGAATATCTCCAAAAAAAGTCTTCTCCGACCAGAGTCAGAGCTGAAAATAAATGATCAAAGCTGTATCTGTGATGTGTTTAATGTAATGAAATCTAAAAGCATACCTTCATCCTCTGAAACATCCAAAATCTCATCCACTGTCTCAGGAAAACTCATGCGATGCTTCTCTGTAGTGATCTGTGAAGAGCAGGGGGAGGTTGGAAGTGAGACATGTTGGAGAGTGAGATGGAGCAGAAAAACAGACGCAAAACACAGACTCAGTTTGCAAACAGTGGAGGGAGCCGAACCTGATCGAGACAAGGAAATTATTTTATTGAACACCTGAGTCACGGTGTGTCAAGGCTACTTCTGTGCGCATTAGTGTCACCATGCAAACCAAGCATGATGTGTTGCTCACCGTGGAAACAGACTCCTCGGTAACCAGCTTCAGCACGTCAATGACCGAGATGTAACCCAGCCGCTTTGCAATGCCGAGAGGAGACGTCCCATTCTGTACAGAGGACGAGAGAGATCACACAAAATATGTACTAATACTGCGGTTTGATCTATATTTGCAGTAAGTTATATAATACCATCTCGTCAGATACAGTAAATGGAAATGTCATAATGTGATACACTTTTTAAACGTTTGTCACTGTACAGACACGAAAAGCAGTAAACAGTACATCAAAGGAATGCAAAGAAAAGTGTTTAATACAATTTAAAGGAAAAAAATGAAAATGCAAACCTATAGATGTCAACAAAAACACAAGGAACATAACAAAGCGAGACATTTATCATAATATAATCCATAATCCAGTGGTATTTTGTGTAATTATAGATGTGGTCATTTGCAACACATTAATTAATTGAGAATATTTACTCAATATATGCAGGCGAAAATTCATACCAACTGGAGATGCTTGCAGATGACTTAGACAATAAGGCATTAAGTCTGTGTCTCACCGATGTGATCTCATTGGGCTGGGCACCATGTTTCAAGAGCAGGGTGACAATATCAGTATGGCCCTGCTGAGCTGCCTGGTGGAGAGGGGTATAGCCCATCTGAGGAGGGGAGCACAAAAAGTTCAGCAAAAATCTATGATTTTGGCACCAAATAAAACCAATGTGGCTCCCATCAGTCTGCCCATATTCATTAACTAATCACTGGTGGTTAAACAAACAAGGACATACAACCACTAATAGCTAGTGGCTTGAACCTGCTAATCAAAAAGGGCCAAATCGAATAATGACGATTACCCTTGTCTTGCTGTCGACATGAGCCTGCTGCTGCAGAAGGAACTTCACCATCTTGATGTTGCCATAGTGACAGGCCACATGAAGGGGTGTGTAACCCATCTGAGAGGACAAGAAAGCGGGTTTGCAGTTGTTCAGTAGCATCATGGGGTTTGAAAGGTATAATATATAAAATGATGCTTCCTAATAATTCAATAACATCTTTGTGCCATATTGAACTTATTTTTGAAGTAGACATGGACTCACCCTTGAAGCAGCGTATACAGAGGCTCCCTGCTTGACCAGTGTGTCAGCGATGCCCACATGACCCTCCTGAGCTACAAGATGCAGAGGGGTCAGTCCACTCTAAAAGAAAAACAACCAGAGCAATGAGCAGTATGTCTTCATTTAACAGTATTTTAAGGTTTGTCTGTTTTGGTGGATATAATAAAGTCTGATCACACAACCATACTTTTCATCCTCAAACATTCTTGCAATCATAACCACGCATATTACATTTCACCCCCTGAGACTGATGCATTTTTGATCCAGTCTTCTGTTGTACCTTGTTTCCCAGATTTACGTTGGCCTGCTTGGAGATGAGCAGAGCCACCATGTCAGGCCGTCCCTCCTGTGAAGCCAGGTGCAGGGGTGAGATGCCTTGGAGGGACTCCGAATTGGGTGAAGCCCCATTCTGCAGTAGACAACTGGCCACTTCCATCTGGTTCTGCTTGGCTGCTATGTGCAGGGGAGTGTAACCATTCTGTAGAGGGAAACAAGGACAAACAGATGCAGACCGCCGCCTTTTTCGGGATCCTGCTTTTCTAATTTTACATTTAACTAGACTGGTGTTGTGAGGGAGCAAAGACGTACCATGTTATTTACTGTAAGTTTTAGGAAGAGACTAATTTCAGTCTGTTTTGGTAATTGTGTCAGTGACAGGTTCTGTGCACGCATATGTGCACACACACATATGTGAGCGTCTTACTCGAGCTGTGCTGTGTGCAGATCCTCCCTTGCTGACCAGAAGTCTAACAACATCCAGGTTGTTGTGATGGACGGCCACATGAAGAGGTGCCAGACCATTCTGTTAAACACACATACACATACAGATGTGCACATATATAAAACAGTAGACACACATACAAAAAACCCACACACACGTTTGCACAGCTATTCTTAGGATACTACAATGACTTCCATTCATTTGGACAGCCACACAAAGCATTATCCTTAACTTTAACCATAACCAGTTAATGCTTTAACCAAACCACAAATTCACATTTCCTTAGAAATTAGGTCTGCCTCATTAGAACCAGGTTTTGGTCTCCATGAGGACTACTGACAAGGTCAGTGTTCATGCCATAAAGAGGTAACAAATACAAGTACACACACATACATACAAAAAACATAAAACACATGCCATGATATTCTATCAATCAGCCTGACATCCATCTCAGTGAGGTCAGGCTTTCTCACTGTACGACAAAGATCTGAACTACAAGCAGCACAGATTGTCTCACCTTCCCAGCTGCATTTGGATTAGCTCCTCTTTCCAAAAGTAGCTCTGCTACGTCTACCTTTCCATATTTAGAGGCCACATGGAGGGGAGTGAAGCCTTTCTGCTCAAAAGAAAGAAGGACACACAGAGCTATTTTTTACATAGTTAAAAAATAGCTCTTCATAGTTAACTCATATCTCATGCTATTTTTGAAAGTGGTCTTTTTTTCGTCGTTTGGAAGCTGAACCTAAAGTAGCATCAAGCAGCAATAAAGCTGTACATATACTTTGTTTTTTTGTGCAGGCATCTACCTTACCTTTGTCATCTTGATCTGCTGTGCCCCAGCGTCCAGCAACATTCGAATGGTGTGTACATGTCCCTCACGTGCAGCAATGTGTAAGGGCGTGTGGCCTGCAGTTGTTGAAGAATCAGGGTTGGCCTTGTGCTCTATGAGCAGCTTGACAAGCTCCTTGTGGCCCATACGAGAAGCACAGTGTAGAGGTGTCTGGTCATCCTGGACGAAGGAGAAGGAGGTTCAACAGGGTTTTAAGGAAAAATGAAAATGACAACAAGACAGAAGCCCCTTATTGACCTGTTAGTGATGTAAGCTAATGTTATTGTGTACTTGAGTTTTAAAGCAACAAGAAATGAATGGCCAGCAAGATATACAGAACAGAGTGACAACAAAAGATACGAGCATATGCTGCGTATTTCGGGTTGTGATGACTTAAGTAAAACTTCACAGCTCATAAATACCTTAGCCTTGGCATCTACTTGGGCTGAATTCTGCAGCAAGAACTGAGCAACTTCACAGTGTCCAGCTCTGGAGGCCATGTGGAGAGGAGTCTCCACTTTCTGGTGGAATAAAAACACGCACAACATTCAATGTACACATTGTAAGTTGCAAACAACAACAAATGTGTACAACATTTAACTGGGGTTTATGATTAAAACAAATCCAACAACAAAACCCTCCTGAGCTACAAGATGCAGAGTGGTCAACCCACTCTAAAAGAAAAAATAATCAGAGCGATTGATCAAATAATAATATATAGAGTATTTTTACATACAAAATTAATCATCTTCTGTAATAAATTGTGTAATTGTGAGTTCACTCTCTCTAAAGTACCTTTTTACAAAGCAGCATAGATGGGATAATTGACTCAGCTGGTAATATTAAAATAAAAATAATGCAGTGATGTGGAAGAAAAGACAGGGTTCTCACCACATTGGAAGCATTAGGTGAAGCCCCTCTTTGAAGCAGGTGCTTCACTATATTCAAATGGCCCATGAACGCTGCTACATGAAGAGGAGTGAGACCAGACTGCACACACAAATACAGACATATGCATTATAGAGGCATTAAATAAAGTTCTAGTTGATTGGCTAAATCTGACCGATATCTGACAAGATATGTAGCGATGTAGAAAATACCGTTGCTTGAGCATAAATTAAGATTCGAGAGGTTGCGAATTAAGTCACAAAATGGTGGCGACAAAAGTCAAAAGAGTCATGTCAGGAAAACTCTACTATACACCAGCAGTTTTCTGACATTTTGTCCTTTGTGGTCACATGTCTCACCTCTGTGACAGCTTCTAGGGAGGCAGAGTGCTTCAGCAGCAGGTCCATAGACCGCATGTGGTTCTTCTTGCAAGCAATATGGAGAGGTGTGAAGCCGTTCTGGAAATACAGAGGAAATGTTTCACAACAAGACGCTACGGCACGCGCGTACAGTTTTCTGTTATACTAAAGATGAGTACAGTATAGCTGAACTATTTCCAAAAATCACTGTTCCAAAGTTTTGCTACAATCAGTGTGACAATTTAAAAATTTTCTCCCTGAAAAAATATCTAATGAAGAGAGTTAATCACCAGAGCACGTGCATTGGCTTTGGCTCCCTTGTCCAGTAGGACTTTGGCCATGCGATGGTGACCACAGTGGGCTGCTACATGAAGCGGGGTTAAATGGTCCAATGTGATATCATCAATCTCAGCGCTGCATTGTAGTAGCTGCTTGACACAGTCCATGTGGTCCCCCTGAGCTGCCATGTGGATGGGGGACAGACCATTCTGTACGAGGCAAAGAGTAGGACATAAAGTGAGGAGAAATGAGTAGAGAAAATAAAAAAGAGAACGCAGAGCGCCAAGAGAGACAGATTTGTCATTGTGAATGTATCATCCTGTACGTAGAGCAGCGCCAAAAGAGATTAAATTTCCTGTGTTCAGAACAGCATAGTCCGTAGAGAGAACAGGATCAATCTATGATTCACGGAGATCAAATTTAAAGTCCGTAGTTAACAGACCGGTCAGATATCTTGATTTAAGCTAAAAGGCTACAGGGCAGTCATGGTGATTGTAACATTTCATTTAAGTCACCTACCTTGGTTTTAGCCTGAATGGGAGCACCGTGTTCCATCAGGATCTCGATAATACGAACGTGCCCATTCCTGGCTGCACAGTGGAGAGGAGTCAGCTCATCCTACACAGAGATGAAGATTAAACGACATGAGAGACAGAAAGAGGATCATTAGCAGGGAGGATAACAAATGAGGGGGACAGAGTCGGTGAACATGTATAGGTGACAAAATACCAAAATGAATGGATTTACGATGAATGAGGATGGGGAGATTATTTAAATCGGAATCTTTGCCTTTTGTACTTGTTTCCTGATATGTTTGAGTAATACATTAATAGAGTAACTGAAGAAAATTTTAACATTTAAATTTAAAGACAAAATGCAAAACACAGAGCTCATAGGGCTCAACAAGTTCACTTTTTTTTTAAAGCTTTACAAGCTTCAAATTATCCAAATAATTCTATTCATTCATTCCTACCTTTGTTTTGGCATCAATCTGTGCTCCTCTGTCCAGCAGGAGTCTGACCATCATCATGTTGCCCCTCCTGGAAGCTATATGAAGGGGCGTGATGCCGTTCTAAGGAAGCAAAGGAATTGTAAAGAGGCTGATTGAATCATTCATCACCATTTGTCATTGTAGAAAACAACGACAAATGGTGATGTGACAATACTAAAGAAAAAGGACCTATTAAAACAACAACATGAGCAGGGAAAATAAAACTCATTATTCTCTTCAGGTGTGTCAGTTTTGAATTTGGGTGCTGAGATAAACTGACCTTGGGTGTGAAGTTTACATTGGCTCCTCTGTTCAGCAGCAGTTGGGCTACACTCATGTTCTCATAGTGGGCTGCAATATGGAGAGGTGTGAAACCAGTCTATAGAGAAAGAGTCGCAATGGGAGAGGGAGAGAGAGTGAGAGAACAAGAGTGTAAACAAGAATAATTGCAATCTATTTATATTCACTATTTAAAGACAAGGTTGGAAAGTGCATGGCATATATTATACAGCCACTGGGAAGATAAAGGAAGAACAATAAAACAAAAAAAAGTCATTTTATATTGAGCTGTTGCATCGGTACACACAGATAATAGGTTCATACCTTGCTGAGTACATCTGGATTGGGGTCGTTCTGTAGGAGTACTGCAGCGGTGCGCGTGTCGTCGTTCCGTGCGGCGATGTGCAGCGCGGGGAGGCGGACCTTGCCCTTGGTGCCATAGTTGATGAGCAGCGCCACAACGTTTTCGTGGCCCTGCTGGAGGGCTACGGCCAGGGGAGTGAAGCCATCCTGAGTGGCAAAAAAGATTGAAAGAAAAAGATAAAAGTGTGGGAGAAAAAAAACGTGAGCAATTATACAGACAATAATTAAAGATAACCTGAAGTTTGCAGCTATTACAATTGCAGATAATTTGCTTGTTTTAATAGTAGTATTTTAGGACACAGTAGTCAGTGAAATGACTGCTTACTTTCTTTTTTTTTGCACTGGAAAACATCTTTTATACCCATGTAAAAGTAAACCCACATTCTCACATATTGTGTGCTTTTCTGACAATGACGTTGAAGGCTCTGATTACTTATCATTAGTGGGGCAACTCATGGCAACCACAGACACACTCATAATCAAACAAGACATGTTGAAGAGACACGTACCTCAGTTGGGAGACTCTGATTAGCACCGTTCTCGAGCAGGAACTTGACCACCTCTAAGTGATTCTCCTGCGCTGCCATGTACAGAGGACTGAACCCTTTCTGCGCAGACACAAACACATTGTTGTGTGTAGTTACTAATCCACAATCAATTATTACAAGAGGTGTTGTCATGGATACACATGTATCGGCATAATGGTACACAGGCTTGAAATTAGGCAGTGTTTATCTTGACAAGGACTTCATTCACTCATCTTTACACACAATAGCATGAAAATATCTGGACAAACAGTTTATACCAGATAGAAACAAACTAACACATACATACATACATACACCAGATGAGGCAACACACACACACAGTTCAGGGTGACTCACATGTGACTGGGCATTAACGTTGGCACCGTAGTTGACAAGCTCAGCCACCACTTTATCCTGGCCTGCAAGCGCTGCAATATGGAGAGCAGTGTTCCCTTTCTGGAGGTCAAACACACATACGCAGGTTGGCACGCAGGCACACACACACAGAGAAGACGAGAGAAGAATATAGAGTGAATATGAGGGAAGTATTGCAGCCTAATGGCCTATATCTGACACTGAGAATCTAACTTTGAAATATATCTATTGTTTATTGCATCCAGGCAGTATATAAAATGTGAGCAATTTTATTTATATTCATTTTAAGCATTTAGAAGCAAAACGCAGACACTGTACCCTTTATTACTTGATGAAAGTTGGACACATTGACTTTAAAACATTGCATACGTGTTTGAATTTGTTAAGAAACACAATATTACAAGATTCTTTGTAAGAAAGCTGGATGATTTCTTTCAGCTGTTCCTAAAAGGCTCTCTTTTTTTTTTAGAAACTAAACTTGCCTGTGTGGTTAGAATGATTTCACAGAGCTTTATTGATTTCAGTTCACCATGAAACACTCGACAGAACAAGCACGCAGAGATGAGATAAATACCTTGGTGATGGCTTCCAGCTCAATGCCACAGTGCAGCAGCTCCAGAACCATTTTGACGTGACCTTCTTTAGAAGCCAAGTGCAACCCGTTGAGACCATTCTGAAGAAGGAAACAGAGGGATTTACAGTAGTCTTACAGAACTTAGAGGGAAAAAAATACAAGACGCAATACCCCATCCAGTTAATTATACATCCTAAAGCTCCAGTAAAGGTCTAGTAATCCTGTTAATGATCAGGATTATTGAAAATAAATCTGCATTAACAGGGCACCAAAATGACTGATGAGTTCATGTCATAATACATACTCAATTCACTATCACTAATTGAAAACACATTCATGCTAATTATGCCAAGCATAACATAAAAGCCTACTTTTAGAATGACCAACATAAGCAATGAAACTGGATTTGCATGTATGTGCTGCATCAACACTTAACAGTGGGCAGGTCTGTCTCTTGGTGCTGAAGGCTGAAGTGATGTATGCCATTGTTGTTTGCACTTTGTCCAATAAAACACATCAGTAACAGGGAGAAAATCTTGTCTTGAAAATTTTGGGAGTAGTGTTTGAACTAAATGTTAAATGTGATTCGATTGGCTGACACAGTCAACTTCCGCCACATACAACACTGAGCAACAAGCCCATAATGCAGCCCTGCAGTGCTTTATGCTGCTCCATTCAAAGTGAATGACAAGTGCTTCAGTTGGTGCCTCCACCATGTACATGTGAATCTAGCTTGAGGTTGTGTTATGTTAGGAAAAAGGTAACACTGTGAGAAGAGCAGCAAATTCTCATTTGCTGTGCAGAACAACATCACTCATCTATTAACTGTATCTCCATTAAAGGAAAAACAAAAGGAGAGCGGCTGGCAGACAACTGTTCTGCCTCAGTGGTCCATTCATCTGTCTGACTGTCTGTCTGTCTTTCTGGATGGCTTCACGTCCTTCACATGAGGTCTGCACTGAACACTGCCTGCTGTAACCAATATGTCCACTAGGAGGCTCCATGCTCCAGCATGTGACCGGGCTTCACATATGAGACTGCAGTGTCCATTCAAATGTGCAACACAGCCTCTCTTTCTGTGAGGTGCATTGAGTAATGGGAAACACACAAAGTGAGGACAAGTCGTTGACATAATGCATTCCCTAGCCCCTAACCTTAACCATCATAACTAAGTGAACCCTTACCATAACCCTAAAACCAAGTCTTAACACTGCAAAGACCTTTAAAGATGTGGAGTCCAAACTGTCCCCACAAGGTCAAAATGTCCTCACAAGGATAGGTTTGTCGATATAAATGTAAAGATATATACACAAGTACACACACACACATAGTTAATCTACATTTGCACAGATAAATAAACATTCAAATTAATAGTGGGGGGAAAAAAGAAGCAGAATCATGTAAGAGAAATTTCACATTTCTTATATATATTTTGAGCCTTTAGCAATATTAAAATACAAAGGAGACGAAAAAGAAGAGGTAGAAGACAGAAGAAGAAGAAGAAGAGGACAGTATGACAGAAGGGCCAAAGATTTAAAGAACTACCCTATAATCTAATATACTAAATAATGTATGTTCACCACTTTATTCAAAGACAGTGAATCAGGGGTTGTGAATATTTAATTTCAATTTTCTTTTACCTCACAGTGAGATTACTGTGATTTTGTGTCCTGGTGCTTTGGAAAGTTCCTCTAGAACATTCACATAATGTTTGTTCTTTCCCAGCGGAAACTAATGAAGTCCGTAAGTACCATTCTCGTTTTCAACCTGATTCATAATCATTGAACCGCAGGGGGCTTTCTGTTTACCACAGTGTGGTGATATAGAGGTCCATCCTGGCCCAGACATCTTTGAAACTCCTGTAATTTACAATCAAATTCTTTCCATGCTTGTGAGGTAGACACTAATCCACTGCATTAATAATTCATCCAGTCTGGCAGTAAATGTTTTTTTTTTGCTTCTCATGGCTTCAACAGAGTGCGTTACATACAAGAGTCACTCTCCATATTTATTATTTTATGCAGTGACAGTGGAGCAGCTCACACTGTAATAAATGGCAGCCAAAAGGCAACACAATAATGAACCTATAAAGCCAAACAATGTTCAAACGGCTGCCACTGTTAGACACTACTAAAGAACCGGAATGTGATTTCAAGGAAAGTAGCTAAGAAAGTGAAATTGATTATTAGAACAGAACCAGTGGACTAACTCGAGCCGTAACATAACCTCGTCTTGCTCTGCTATTCTGAGTTCTATTCTGAGATTTTTAAAATCAATTTCTGATTTTCTAATTTCCAAGACTTGACTTCTGTTGAGAGAGTGCACAGACTTGTAACAGCCAGGCACTGAACTCACTGATATAGTAGAACACATACTACACACGTACTGTATATCTACAATTACAACCACAAAAAATCTTATCTTTGACTTAGTGTGATGCTTCAAACAGGTACTGTTGTGTTATTTTGGCATGCAGATTACTGATCTAATTAAATGATTTTCATTCAGCAGAAATTGAAAATAAAATAATAATATATATACTTATTTCACCCTATCTCAGCTGGGATGGGCACCTGTGACCCTCGCGTGGGGTATAAAGCAGTAGAAGATGAATGAATGAATGTCCAATCAGCTAATTGTATGACTAATTGTTTTTCATTACCCCAGAATAAGTCTTTTATATTTATATCAGAAGCTGGGCCAGCTCTAAACGAAGGTCACCATTTTGCACCACTTTGTTTTTACAATGGCCCACAATGGAGTTTTGGTCCTAACTGAAGGCTACATAGGTTCTCGTACACACTTCAAATTTCATCAATAAATGTTGCTAAAGTTTACACACTGTACCTTTACTGTAAGTATGCTCTCTCCTTTAGCTCTTGGTGACACTTATTACTTTTGCCATTACCATTTGCATGGTGTTTCTTTGTATGGTAGAATTGATTCAAACAAACACGAAGGAAAGAGAATGACACACACCCCAATCTGCCAAACCAAAATAAAACCTTCTGCCTGAAAGTTGGCATGATGTCCGTCTCATGTGCTCATGTTATGGGTATGTAAAGACTGACTGTGACATAAAATCCATAGTTTGTTGACTTTGTCATCCACAACAGACTAAACTATCATTTAACCTTAAGAAGAGAGACAATGGATGAAAGCCAAAAGTACATTTCAGACTCCAGACTCCTGCCCAAGATGCACCAGATGGTACTTGATCATGAAAATGGAAGGAGAAAATAGAGGGTATGCCGTATTATTATGATACGTATTCCTTTCTGTATACGAAATAACATGATTTCCGCTGTTCACTCGGTGCATCTGTCAGCTTTAGCCGCAATTTAATTTGTTGTGCTGTTAACCGAAATGTTCGTCACATACACAAAAGCAGACACACGCATGGATGGATGTTTTAGCGAACGTTGCCAAATCCCTCTTACTTGATTAGCTGTGTTAATGTCGAGTCCATTCTTGATGTGATCCAGAGCCTTGTCCAGGTTTCCTGAACGAGCTGCACGCAGAAAGCTGGTGGATGCATCAGCCTGCAAACGAACAAAGAAGAGAACTGTTAAATGAGTACACAGAGATACAAATCAACACATGTCCACGTGTAGGGCTGCTAATAGTGATTGATTATTATTTTCTGTTTGGTCCATAAAATGTCAGAAAATGTTGAAAAATGTCGATCATCGTTTCCCAAACCTAAAAATGATGATGTCCTCAAAATTCTTCTCTTGTCCTCAACCATAATTATTCAGTTTTAATGATTTCTTTGTTATATGAAGCAAATAAACCAGAACATATACACAGTTTTAATGATTTGAAAAACAATGATTTATCAATTACCAAAACAAAGGCCCCAGACAGTTACAAACTGCATGTGAACGCGCTAAAAAATAATATTAAAGCATCACTTTAATGCAACACACAAGGCAGGGAATATCACTGGCTCACCTGCCCTCTGTAAAAGGCTTAAAATGTCAGACTCTTCGCAGGCGAGCTTCGCCCACACTATTGAGTTTGGCAGACATTCATAGCCCAGCACACTTTGCCACGAGCTCTGCTGTCTGGCTGCCTGATCTCAGAGGAAATACGCCTGTGGCTCGTGAGCGTGTGTCAGTGTTTGTACGCCCACCTCTGAATTCATTCATCAGCCGGTAGTTTAATGCAGCTGACCTGCACAATGAGACGTCCCCGAGGAGGAAATACCGCACAACGTATCGTACTCTTGACCACTCGCTCCTCCCTTGTCACCGGAAGAATAATGTGTCTGTTTGAGCTGTTATTCTCAAGTGGCTTAATCATACTACACTGTTGAAAGGCATCACCTGCCCTTTTCGGATGATGAAGGCATCCTTTTTTTTCCCTCCTCTCTCGTCTCCTGTCTGTGCTGACGCAATAGAAGCCGATGCTCTTTGTTTATGTGAATGATGCACTTCATTAGACTTTATCATATAAAGGAGATTCAATTTTCGGCCACTCAATCCCATCTCACCTACTTCAATGTATATTACTTAAAATAAAATGTCTGTTAGATTCAAACCAAGCTGCGTGCATGAGAATTGCCTTTTGGCCGGCACCATGGTGACGTCTTTCAACTGGGAGTTCAGTAGCAAGACCTGCAACCAGGCATCTTATTGGATGACATTATCTGTTGATCACACTGGCGTCCACTCACATTATCATCTATTTTCCCTCTAAAGTGGAACATAATTTACAACATTAACATCATGTGCTACTGAAGAAGACCTGGAATTAGCGATTGAGACGATTAGCTCCTCAGGAAAATGTTGACTGATGTCCTAAAGCGGGAAGTCAGCTCATTTTCAGATAAACCTTCATCCAATTTTTGGGTACGGTTTATGATTTAAACCACTGTCAAATTAGTTTACACTTGCTGATTAAGCCTATCAGCTCCATACAACAGTTGCTGTTGCTGAGGTGAATATAGCAGCATTTACAGCAAGAGATTTGTTTAATGTCAACATTGCGCTTGCAAAGCGAGACGGTTGCAACCAGGTTGGAGTATGACTGAGAACACAAACAGGTGTCCAGAAAAGTGTCAGAAATAAATTATACTGCTCACAAAAAACACACAAAAATTAACCTTCTTTCTCCCACCCACACGCGCTGCTTTTGTATACAAACGCACAATATGAAAAAAAAGAAAGAACTATTAAAGCCACATTCACACCAAATAGCATAACAGTCTTATTTGATGTTTTACTATTTTCTTCTGTCCTTGTGTCTGTAAACACTAAAATGGCTCTGCAGCAATTTTTATCTCTTCACTATCTCATCTCCCTGAAGACATTACTCAGCATCAGAGAACTGAGGGACAAGATTTCAAACTGTCACTAAGAGCCGCACCTTTACATCCTAAATCATCGTTTTAACCACTGACACACAGTAAACACTTTAAAGTTGTTTACAAAATCACTTACCAAAACTGTGCTTGCTCATGAGCTGTGGTCACTTTTCTGTGTGTGTACATGTTGAGGCAACACCGACACTTAGACATGAGCTGACCACATCCTGCAGACTATAAACTCTGCAGCAGTTGGACTGGAATCCATTTTGTCCCACTACAGCTCCCTCCATCTTTTCAAGTTCCATCCATCACAGAAGTCTGACAGTTACTTACTGTGCATCACTCTGTACAGTATAAACGCTGGCTGCCTCTAATCTGCCTGTGCTGAAATCTGATTTTCATAAATTTCCTTTTCTGTAGGTGAAATAAAGAGCTAGTTTCGACTGCACACAGAGCTCACAAAACCTGAAGAAGAGACAGATGCACATTTTATCTCAGCACTTCATAGGCAATTCAAATTTAACTTAATAATTGAAAATGAAGGTTTGTGAGTTAAATGCAGTCATTTGTAGATGATTGTCCAATATGTGACAAAAGACAAACCCACCCTTGTCTCCAAGAATAACATATGATTTTATACGCACTGGCACTAATAACAAAGGTGATTAATATAAATTAATTAAAAATAAATGTTTCAACTTCAGCACATTTTAGCTCAGCACATTTTAATCTAGAAAACAGACACAGAACGAAGTTTTAAAATAACACAAAAAGAAGCAATAACCCGGGGTTATTTACTTTCATAATTCAATCTCTGATGAAATACTTAAAAGGTTTTGATTGTAAGGGGAAATCCAGTCCACATTAGTCAGTGTTAGTGGAAAAAATTCATTGGTCATGTTCCCTCAAGAATTGTAAAAGCAGATAAAAGCCCACTGTAGCTGATGGGAACACACAAACAAAGTGTGGAAGAAAGTAGCAAAATGTACACGGATTACAAGCAAAATATATCGGATTTACACTGTTATTAAAGAGCGACATCCCTCAGGATTCGGTCAACCTCTTAGAGTCCACAAGTCAGTCACCACTGACCTATGTGAGCCTTGCAGACACACACCCAACTCAACACCCACTCCAGCCAAGAAAACACTGATTAAAGAAACATAGTGAACAAAAATGATCTTGTACACTGGTGTAGATGAGGCATGACCACACAAGTGTCTTGGATTTGTCTGGATATGTGTCACATTAACACAATATAGAAAATTATGTTAAGCGCATTAACCTTAAAAGCTAATATGTAGTAATAATAACTGTTTTTTTCAGTTAAAAACAAAGCCTGTTTTAATGATCCAAACACACAATAATAAGCTGCATTCATATGTGTAAGGCTACAAACTCATATGCTGGGAATATGATGACTGTAACATGGTGACATGCACACAAGAGAGTGTGACGTTATTTTGTGTGCATGTTTCTTTTAGGATTTTCTTGTCCTTGTGCTTTGACTGTCAGTATGTGTCGTGATACACAATGCGTATCATCTCTGTGTGTTTGTGTGGCTGACCCACACAAATTCAAAAATCATTTAATATTTTCACACACACACACACACATACACAGAGATTTGCATACTTTGTGCCATGCCCAAAATAGATTCGCTTCTCCGACAAAAAGGCATGAAAGAAGCCAGAGGAGGCGACAACTTCGGTTATTGATAGTGAGATACAAAGACTGTGTTCACACAAAAACACACATTTGATAAAAACACATAACAAATAGTCAAAACGAGTAAAATAAACCAAGTTATATAAAAAAAAAAAAACCTGGTCTCACAGGATGAGTAACACCTCATTCCTTAAAAGGGAGAACTAAAAAAACACAAGGAATTGAGTCACACACTTAATATAATCTGTTACATAAGCTGCTGTTACCATGTTAACTTTACACTTACAGTGTAAATCCATGACCCCAGAAATGTAATTTAATGGAGGTGGCAATTAATTGCACAATAGTAAAATATTCAAATGGAAAGACACTGCAATTATGTGGTAAAGACAAAACGCGTTACATCATAGCATTACAGTATGATGAAATTCTGCAGTGCTGCAAAAATAAACTGGCCAAAAAAAAGTGTGTTTCTGTGCAGAATTGAAAAATGTCAAATCGTCATGATTTTAATATATTTTTTTAGTGAGTGAGTGATTTGTCCTCACTGCAAGATACTCCTGCAAGCTCCTCTTCTGATGACAAACTACAGTTTTTTATGATCAGCCGTCTAGATTATGGGAGCGGTTGAGAGCCACGAATATCACAAACTGTCTGTGGTGGTGGTGGTGGTGGTGGTGGGTGCCTCTCCTCTGCACCTCTCCTCTGACACAAGTCATAGGCAGAAAGTTGTGTTTTTATTGTAGTGAAAGCTTCCGTCACTGCTGATTTTGAAACGTGACGCTTAAACTCGGGCCTCGAGTTGTCACATTCCAACATGAATCATGCTTGTACAAATGCAGCACGCACTACTACACTATTACTGTTGCTGGTGTTAAAATCAATTATCATTTAGGGAGACCCTTTGATTTTTCTAACCTTTTTATGAAATTGGCAAAAATGGAAAATCAACAGCTCAATAAATGCTCCACTGCTGCCTATTTTCTTGTAAAACAGCCTATTTAACTGGATAATTCAAAGCTTGTTAGTGAAAATCTTTTAATGCTTTCTTCACAATTGAAAAATTAAGTCTGATACTTTATCGTAAACACCAGCAACTTAACCTTATACTTAATAAACCTATTTGTCAATGTTTATGTCAGTTCCCAAGCGTCTTCTTGACAGCAATAGCAAATTCAGGAGATGAATATGAACATAATACTTTTCACTGTCTTACATTGTTTAATAGGGAAGAGAAAATAGAAAAGAGAACATGGGTGAAACAGCAAAGAATTGGTCAAAGGGAGTCAAGATAAAAACAAAACTGAGAGCAATCCATTTCAACAGTCAGACGTTACTATATTAGGAGGCAGAGGCTGGAAAGTCAAGGATCTGAGCCAGTGCTGAAGCAGAATATTTTGGGCGTATTGAGACAAAATGCTGGTGGAGAGTCACAGATCATAAGTGTAAATGGAGAAACTGTGGCTGTTTGTCCTTGTGAATAAAGCAATAAAGAAAACTTTGTTCACATGATGCTAAAAACATATGTGTATCGCGAAAAATCACCTATAAACACATGCATGCAACCTAAAACTAAAATAGCTGCATAGACGAGTCGACACCGCATGTCAGTGTTGGCACTAATACAGAGAAAGATGGATCACAGTGATGAAACCTCATGGGTTTAAAACAAAGACCAACTTCTGTAACAACAGACAGGAGCCACAGTGAACTCACACGTACATGAGAGAACTATCACAATGTGGAGTCTCACAGCAGAAGGTGCATTTGTGTATAAATTTGAGTGATATGAAGCTCTGCAGGTTTGACAGAAGAAGCTCTTCAGCGAAGTACGAGTATATAATAAAGGAAAAACAAATGTGTGTGTATGAACAAAGTCCACTGTTCCTGTTATGCTCAAAATGAATGAGAGGGGAAACTTGGACGGAAGTTACGTGGCCAAGGAGGAGGGAGTTTACAGCGGGAATTTATGAAAAATGTGCATCATTTCCAACTTGAAAGACGTGATTGAAAAACAGTTTGACATTTAATCAAAAAAGAATCTTAAAGGTCACACAGTAGTTGTCAGATGCACCACTTCATTAATTAGAAAGGACATATGATATGTGAATGAATAAAACAACGATAGTAGACTCAAGGCAAAAAAAAAGAAGGAAAAATCTAATAATGTTCAAGTGTTTTATTAAAAATTCATTGGTATTTTAGATAATACATGTGACGGACGGGCTGATGAATTAAGACAGGGAGAAAAGATTTAACTGTATTTGAATAATGAATTTAGTTAATAACTTATCTTGTCAAGTGGTAATATCATGGTCTACTATCATACTGCTGACTCATCTGTCAGGGAAATATGACTTTGCGGTAATGTGACCGTGACATTGGGGTATTTGTAATATTATATAATTATTAGATTTGTGGTTTTTTTTAACCTCAGTTAAAAGTTGGCTGATGTATCTGCACTGTTTGTGTACAAAATACAAACGCAAAATGTGATAGCCTAAAATGTTTAGCACTAAAAATGTAGGCAGAGATCACATTGAGAGCTGTGTAGGAGTTTGATTGATATGATTTCTGCTCCTATATGCATGTAGATGAAAAGACACAGTCGCAGGATATTTAAATGATTAAAAATTAAAATGAATGCTGCATTTGACAGTTTGCCTTCAGTCATTAACAAATAACTTGAATGGAAAGTACACAAACATTTACATTAACATGCTATTCAGTGGTACAGAGCTTTCTAATGACAGCTGATATATGTGATATATGTGTTAATCTGCTGTGGCTTACTCCAAATACTCACACTAATACTACATATACATAGACTGTGTGATCATGCATCAAAAATAATCCAAATCAAAACAACAGCTTGTTTGGGCAAAGTCCAAAAGAGCATCTACCAAGCACTTAACCGTCCAAATGAACCACAAGTAAAGTATCTGCATGCATGTCCTTTTCTCTCAGACAAAAGTTGGGGTTGGAGTATTAACTCTTGGTAAATCAGTCTTACATGTGCAACATGCTTGCACAAGCAGCTCTGTGTCTGCAAAGGCCAACTCATATGAGAGTATGGGTGGGAATCACAGGGTACCTCACGATACAATACGCGATACATGGTCCACAATACCAATAATATCGCAATACAACAATTCTGTGATAATATATATTGCAAGACAGTCATATAGCGATACATTACGATATCTGTTTAACGTGCATGAAAAGTAAAAATGCAGGATTTCTCCATTTATTCACAACATAGAGAACAAAGTGCATAAAGTCTATGTATTAAACGTGGATTGAAGCATCTCTTAACGTAGCTTTAACCGCCATTATCCCACTGTAAATGCCCTCTTCTTTAGCCAGGCAACTTCCACCCAAGTTTCCCTCATTTGTTTGAGCAGCGCCGCCACGAAGAGACATGAAGTAGCGACGCCCAGTGAAACTGGCAGGGACTGTTTAGATTAGAGCGCCTTCATTTGTTAATTAAAATATCACTATTTGCCCTGACGAGGAAGGACATTATATTTTGACCCACGGCTAGATTAGAGCTTAATAGATTCCATGATATGCTGATACAAATATATTTGTGCACACACACTCACACACCGAATGTCTCCTTTGACTGTGAAAGAATAACACATTAAACAAGGGTCTTCCTCTTGTCTTCTCTATCCCTGAGTGAAAACAGAGCACCTGAAATATTTATAGCCTGTGTCAGGCCAATTATCCTGCAACTCAAAAGCATGTGCCTTGATCTCTAACTTCAGACACAAACTGTGTGCTAATATTAGGGCTGTTAAAATATAGGTTTTCTTTGTTACTGTGACACTCACTTAAAGCAAAAAATATAAATTACAGCTCATACAACTGCTGCACATACATGATTGTGCTGTGTACCGATTTCCAAAAAGGTCTCAATTTGATTTGACGCAGAGTAGTTTAGTCATGACTAAAGATGCCTCTAACCTGGTGCATCATTAAAAATATTAATGTTTACATAAAAAAAACAAAAAACGGTACAGTCGTAGGGGGTAATTCACAAGTCAAACTTTTAAAACCTGTTTAAGTTTCACATACGACCTAGAAGGACACCAGACAGTTTGAAGTAATAACTCAAGTTTTTCAACAGCTTGGCCTGCACCCATGTCCTCTTCACTCATCAGCAGAAGACAACAGTGACAGTGGAGGACAAAAACAAAATAAACTGTTCTCTTGACTGCACAGCATCTGAAAAGTGGCACGTAGGAATACTTTTGATTCTACACTATAGATGGCTAACTATTGTCTAACTATTGTGGTAAAGTTTTGCGATATCGGTGCAGAGGATACAGGAAATGGCTTGTATAAAAAGATTGATCTAAGGGTTTTATGATGTGATGACAGTTAGTTCTTGACTGTGTTACTCTAAATAAACACTAAATTATTATGGCTTTGGTGAATGAGTGTCAGGTGTTGGTAACTGCATCTGACATCCAGTAATAAAAAATGCTTTAAATGTTCATCTGAGCAATCAGAGGTCATAAAGAAACAATTAAATAAAAGCCATAAAATAGGTCCACTATTGAAGAAATTACATGAGGGCAGCATTATGTTGAAACATACAAGGAGATGAAGAGATCTAGTTACTCTAACTTAGTAATATAGTAATGACTAATTAGAACAACTATGCGATGCAACAATGAATAGATATTAATCTGAAATCAGTTATTAAATACAAATACAGACCACTGTATCCATCTATGAAGATGCACGATAAAGTTATGAATTGTTTAATGAAGCTACTTGACTGTTTTGCATATTTAAACTCTCATTAAAAGACTCACTTTGCTTGTGAGCAATTATCGCTACGCTCATAAGACTTGACTGTTTAATTTTTGTGTTACTGTCGTAATGTAAATGAGAAAAAGGATGCCTCTGAGACGCTGTTTTATTTAGACATAATATTACCTCTAAAGTTTTGCTAACACATCTTTTCTGGTTTATATTGTACACCCGCGTTTTTAAATATTCATCCTCTTATAACATGAAAGCACATTTTCCTTGAAGGACTGCTGTAATCGGGAACATTTTCAGAAGTGGTGCAGAGGTGCTTGTGCAGTCTACTTCATTTTTATCTTCCTCTCTGACGACAGAACACAGTAAGGGGATTTAAGCTGATTGCCCAGTGTGGCCGAAGGCTTTTCTGTGATTGTCCAATTAGCTCTCAGAGGTAAGACGTTCAATAAAGCACCACATGATTCCGAAGTTGATTTCAGCTGGATCTATATTAGTGAATTAGTGATGTGACAACTTAAAACTGAAAGCTATGCAACGTTTGATTTGCTGGGTGTGATCCATACCTAAATGTCAAATTTAAAGCTAAGGAAAAATGACTTACTTTTTTTCAAAGAGTAGAGATAATGAGATTGATAGCACTCACATAACTGTCAGTTAAATAATAGATAAAGATTAAATAAATATAATGTGTTAATTAGTAAACAGCTACAGTAGTTTCTATGCTAAATGGCTGCAGGCTCTACAAGCGATAGGAGTACGAGTTTGGCATCAATCTTCATCATTTTAGGCTACATTCGGATTACCAGCCACATTGCTACATGTTAAAAACAAATTTTAAAAATATAAAGTGGAAAGAGGAGACACATGAGTGGAAGAGGAGCCACTATGTCTGAAAGTCATGTGTGCATAAGTAATGCAGAGCACTTAGCGGCACATGGTCTGTGACTGAACTGCACTTTCCCCCATAAGGACAATATACACCAAGTGTTAGAGAAGGGAACGTGAAGCAGAGGGAGGAGCGAGGGTGATTAATGGGAAGACGGAGGAAGAAAGGAAGGACGTATAGAATAGAGAGAGGATGGGGGGGGGTTTGATAGTGTAGTACCAAATAAAGGATGGAATAAAGGACATGATGGGATAATTAGAGGAATAATGAGCTAAAGGAAAAGGGATGGAGGAAGAAGGGTATGTGGTGGAGGAGGAAAAAAAGAAGCAGGTCAGAAGGAATATTGAGGTCAAACATGTCCACCTCAACATTAAACCTGATGAATGTGAGCAAGACGATCATATGTAGGATGGTATCTAACATCACAAGCACTTTCAGGTAGTTTTTTGTATGTTTCCATTCCAAAACACCAATGCATGGTGTACAATATTCCTCTGCTAACTACTGTACCTCTAGCAACAAGCATCAGACTCGGCATAAGTCAAGGGTTAAAGCGACACATACATGAGAGTCCACCGTTTTAAGAAGACTTTTTAAATTCTATCCGTTTTGGTGGTTGACGCATGGTCGAAAGTCCAGAAGACAAATGAATCCATTAGGGTGGACATGACTTTTATGGTCAGTGATATAGAGAAGCAGAGGTCAGGTGAAAGTGAGAAAGACAGACAGAGGAGGGGTGAAAGTGAGCCGAGAGATAACGATCACGTGTCAGCGCAACTTATCCTAGCGTGTGATTGGAGAGATTTATGTTTTAGAGCAATTCATTCCTGTGCTGGTGCATTTTCTTTTTACTTTCACCCTTCACCCTTCCCTCCCCCATCATCACAAGGAGAGGTTAGAGGTCATGGTCAGAACAGGAGAACAGAAGTAGAAGAGGTTGGAGGGTCTTGCTCAAAGACAATGAAGTAAGGTCCATTATTTGTGTTAAGCTACTTCTGTAACACTGGGTATCCCATTTTGAGTCAACACATTCTCGCCATTTTGTCTGTGCGTCTGTCAAATATGTCCATCTCACTGACCAGAGGTGGGGAACATTTGAACTCTTGGCACTAGTCATTTATCAACAAAAAGCAACTCAGAGAGAGAAAAAAAGACTGCAATGTTTTTTCTACTATAACAGAAAATAGGAAAAAATAGGTGGTTCCCTTCAAACGTGGAAGTTAAATTTCATCACTAATCTTGAGAAGAGCAGAACAGATTACTGACATTACAAATACTACCTAGTTTCTGTGTATCGGAATAATGTTGCTTGATAACAGGTAGAAATGACTGTCTTAGCGAGCCCTGCAAAGAAGTACCAAAGGGGAGGATTTGTTAGCAGGTTATTTTGGCTAAAACCATCGATTGTATGTAATTATAAACATTAGAGATGCACCAACCCAGATCGCAAGTACTGGATCAAAGCCAACCAGGGCAGGTTAGAGGATTGCAGTCCTTGCTATAAACTACCTATAAATCTTTGTGTAATCTTTGTTCCCTTTGTCACTCACACAACTCAAGTCAGTTGACATGAATCAGTAGTGACTCCGAATTCAGGCACTACACTCTATCCCCTTTAAACATTCCTCATTAGACAGACTGCACTCACTCATTCACACACATATACACACAGTGGAGTTCACACACACAAACGGGAACTAAACACTCCTCTGCCGCGCTGTCCCAGCAGATGACACAGCGTTGTAACACTTCTCATTTCACCACTGTCACTTTGGTTATTTACTCCGTCTTCCCTCAACCATCTGTCACCTGCTCGTTTTGAGGTGAGCTCAGGTCAAGATTGTGGACACTGTCAACGCCTTTAGGCGGTGGCACTTTCAGTGTGTGTAGATGTTTAACTTTGACAATGTGTTCAGGGACACATTTTCACTGGCATACTATTACTGCATATAAAAACGGTTACTCTTTAGTAGCCGTTTAGTTGCTCTAATTTGTGACTCATAAAAACCATAAAGATATAAGTTACAGTGTTTGTGTTTTCCTCAATTAAAACAGGTTAAGGACTAAAAATATCTACATTATACAATGATGGAGATATGCATGGTGTGTTCTCATTTTTAATTTATGATTAAGTGTTAATTATTTACGTGCATCTTTGCATAAATTACCTAATAGGGTGATGTTACTCCACTGCAAAAAATATAATAAAACCTATGTTTGAATATGCTGTTTGGACATACATCTGTAAAAAATCTACACTAAAATTCCCCTTTTGCAACACAGTTATATCATGTTCAGCCTGTCTATATTTGAGAACTTCATTAATTTGAGAATTGGGAAACACTAATTTGCATTTTCTGACATGTTATGGACCTAACGATTCATTTGAGAAAATAAACGACTGATTAATCAAATGTGAAAATAATCGTAAGTTCCAGTCCTAATTTTAGGGTTTACCTACAAAAAGTAAATGTCTGCTATGCAAATATGTTTTTCCATCTGTACTATGCAAATCTGTAGCAAACATATATATATATACATATCTGTAACATAACATTTACAGACAAAATACAGAAATGTGAAATAGAGTAAATACTCAAATGATGAATTCAACCACAATTAAATTAGTTTAGATATACTGCAAGAAATTAACCACAGCTCTTAACCACAGAAGTCACTGTAAGGTCACTGCAGGATGAAACGTTGCATGGTTGGATGTTAGATGTCGGAGCATTTGTGGTCTGGGAAGGAGAGATAGATGGTTTGGAGGCAGAGGAGAGGGTTGGGAGGGAAGGAAGGAAGGAAGGAAAAAGCTGCTGCCCAATCATGACATTGACTGACTGACTACCAAATCACCCGTGTCATGAATCAGAACTGTAGAGAGCTCTGGAGCTGACACATAACTCACACAAGCACGCTGACCGGCACAAGAAGACAAAAACACACACACACACACACACACAAATGCACACAGGCTCAACATGTACCGTATGTGGATGCATGTGCACCTAGAAATGTATACACACCTGTGTGTACTCAGTTCATGTGCAGACATGTCAGCGTGGACGCACTTTGCAACATGCTACATCATCTTCAATCCCACTGTCAACAGGCAGTCACACGAGGTGACATATGCTCCTCACTGCAGGATGTAAAGACTCCAACACACACAAGCGTGCACATGTCAGCTCGCTGCCCACTGTGTGCTGCATACACAACATAAGCAAATCACCCAAAGCCACTCAACAAGTTACTCGTATTCACCACTCTGTTTTCTGGGAAGATAATTCTCCTTAAAATGGATACACTCCTCTCAACCTTCTCATAATAGATGGATTCTGGAAATACTGCAGTGTAAGCTTGAGAGGATCAGGTTCTCCCTGAGAGGTTCCAATTATAAAACCTGGCAAACCCTTCCTTTTGGACACACCAACAAACCTGGATATCAACAAAATATAACCGAGGTGAAGCCATCCTAATTTATTTTAGGACATGAATGGAAGAAACCAACAATAACGTAAATGTGCAAAACACAGTCAGCTGTAAAAGCCGATCTCCCAGCAGCCTTCAGACGTCAGGTGGGGTTGAAAATCCCTACAATATCACTCAGTCCTTCTTCTTAAACAAAATGGAGGACACACACTAGGCCCGAACAATTGGAATTAGCAAATGACAAAGGCAGCAATTTAATCATTCAACTTCTGATTTGATGACCTGCGTACCCTGGTTCCTCCCCCTCTGTGTGCTGGGATTGGCTCCAGCAACCCGTGATCCTCATACGGAACATAACGCAGTGGACAATGAATGAATTTTAGATTGTTCTATTTTCTTTGCCAATTAAAAACGTAACACCTGCATGTTGGAAAGTTCACATTATTGGATTACAGTTTAAGTTAATATTTTTGATGGTACTGTAGAGCTTGGGTAATGCTCCATCTCGTTCAAAACCTATAGCACAGTTAATATTGCACTGAGACTCGTCTTTAAAAAAACACATTATATTGCAAATCAAATCTCAATGGCAGTTATCTGTCAGAGTAATCATAAAATCCTTCAGCCCTGACAGAGACACAGTGTAAACAGGCAGATAAAAATGCAACGTGATAAACTATCACACGTATGAGAACAACAAGATATCTGAACATTTATCAGCGCTGTCTTGCACAACATACCATTTGATCGACATTAATTTATTTCATCATCTGTCCAAACACATAAAAACACACTTTCAAATATCCAACATAACATAAACTAATAAAAGCTCTCATTTCAAAGATATATACACAACTGGGACTTAAATTGGACTTAAATTTCCATGCTACAAACGGATCCGGTCCAGCCTACATCCAGGACATGATCAAAACCTACACCCCAGCCCGCCCACTCCGCTCTGCATCGACAAACCGGCTCGCTGCCCCCTCACTGAGAGGATCGCAGAGGCACTCGCAGAACTCGAGACTGTTCACTGTCCTCGCTCCCAAATGGTGGAACGATCTCCCCATCGACATCCGGACAGCTGAAAGCCTCCACATCTTCCGCCGCCGACTAAAAACACATTTCTTCCGACTCTACCTCGACTAAGACGACAAAAAAAAAAAAAAAAAAAAAAAACTTGTACATCGCACTTATGACTAGCACTTAATTGTTTGTTCTACTTACTCTTACTCTTAGCTCTTACTTACTTCTAGCTCTTATATGTACCCAAATGTTTAAATGCACTTTTGTAAGTCGCTTTGGATAAAAGCGTCTGCTAAATGACATGTAATGTAATGTAGACAAACTCACTCGATAGGGGAGCACACCATTTTAGAAAGAGAAGAAACAGGATTGCTTGATTTGGTATCTTCCAAAACATACCAGTTGTCAGATATTTAATGTAATTTCTCCAGTAATAGGAAACTCTTTGTTCATATTTCTTTTGCATTTCTGTGCATGCCTGTACATGTGGCAGCTCTGTCTTCTTATATGAGATGGGTGAGCTGTTCCTACTGTGTATGCCTGTGTAAGTGACAGCAGGTCATCACTAATCACCCTGTGGGTGTAGAGTCATACCAGTAAGCGTCACGCTGAGAGAGCCATGGAAACAAGGAGAGGCTGATCGAGGATGAAAGAGGGAAAGTCATGTCAGGGAGGACGAAACACACAAAATGCTGCAGAAGATGAGATCGAAGGGCACGGCTAGAGTTCACAACAATAGCTCTATGTCTGATACGACCACTACTGCTTCTAAAGATAGCAATGATGTAGCAATAGCAGTAATGATATCAGCACCAGGCTCCATCTCTTTGCCACATTAGTATTTGAAATTATATCCACAATGAAATGCATTGTAGAAACTAAATAAAACTCACAAAACCAAAACCACAAAAAAAATGGATATCATCTTAACATGCCACAATCCACCACAAAATTGCTGCTGCTGCTGCTGGTCTGACAAAGGATGGTGACCACTCCCGAAGCCAATCGATAGAGGCAACTTCTTATGATTCAGCACTCTACTCAGGTTCACGAGGGCCATTTTAGCCCACGAGGAGCCATTCGTCAATGGGACAATCGCTTGATGCCAGGGTCATATAGAAAGCACAAGGTCCAGCAGGGGTTAACACACAGAGAGCATGTCAATTCTGCAGCAAGTGGCTTGTCCCCAGAGGGCAGCCTGATATCATTTTCCATAAAGCGCAGATTAGCACGGCGAGAGATACAGAGTGAGGAAATTAGAGAGAGAATGAAATACTTAAGGAATCCTGATCTAAACTCATTAACATATTCACAGAGGTGGGGGGGGGGTCGTGCAGTGATGTAGTACTCGAGTCCGGTCTCGGACCGATTTCTGCTTTCTCGGACTCGTTCCTTCAAACACTCGGTTTTGACTCGGACCACAGTGGGAGGAGAAGGACTCGTAATTTCAGACCGAGTCCTTGAGACCAACGCATTTTTTTTATGTTTATGTTATGTCCTAACTATGATTAAAAAAGTCAGGGTGGGCTTAACATGTTGATGACAGAGCAGCACTGTTGAAGCAGTTTAAAATAGGCAGAAGATGATGCATGTGGTAGGGATTTTTTTAATGATAGTAAAAGCATAGTGCATATTAAGACGTTAAGACTGCTCCTCTAAACAATTCCCAATCTAGCTTAGTCTGTAGGCCTAACTGTTGATTATTAACTGGGGTGATACTAAATCATGAATGTGAAAACTGACATGTTTTTATGGTCTTGGTCTCGACTCGGTCTCGACTCCTAAAGGACTCGGTCTCGACTCGGACTTGCTTCCTCAAAGACTCGGTCTTGACTCTGACTCAAATGTATTTGAAAACCAACGGACTCGGTCTCGACCCTTCAAAGACTCTGTCTTGACTCGGACTCGGCATAGGCGGTCTCGTCCCCTTCACTGCGGTCATGATGGGGACGACAATAGTCTCACACAAGATGTGAGAATCCAATCCAATCAGGATTAGTCAATGAAGAGCAGTCGACAAGACAGTTAAAGTGCTACAAGAAGAGTAAATTGATGAGAGAGAGAGAGATGGGTCAATACAATACTCAGTATATGTCTGAATGTAAAAGAAATATAACATAACTGAGTCATATAGCACGCGGTTTATTTATTCTTTATGTGGCAGATCATTTTTTACATTGTTGGGAGTATGTGTTGTTGGGCTCGGTGGTGAATAGATGTAAAAATGACTGCATTGGATTGATGATGGTATAGATATTCAAGGTTGTGATATTGGACATAAGGTCTTAAGGCAAAATAAATTGATACACTGTATATTGAAAACACAAGAAGGGGCAGTTTTGTTATTGGCTAATGTCAATAAAAGAAGGATATATGTAAAATATGTACAGCAGTAACCGCTAGTACTGCAATCCCAATCCAAAACAACGCAGAATACGGTTGCCAAAGTAAAAAGGAGCAGTGGTTATATTTGTTGTTGCTCTGTGTTCATGCACAAAGTACCCATACACATACCGTACATACAACTATCCCACAGTTTGTCTTAGTTTGATAAACTTCACAATTTTTCATTTTCAACAACAGATTGAAAGTGTGTCTGCTCCGAGCAACAGCAGCAGACAATTACCACAACATGAGAATAGAGATAAGCAACAATGACTGTAAGAGATTACATGCTTTAAATAGCTGAAGACAAAGTGTGTGACATCTCCACTACACAGTACAGACCCTCTCTTCTTCTCTGGTTGAGACATTTGAGAAGTAGTGAGGTAGCAGTGAGCTTTTTAGGTTTTTGTAACTTTTGGCATTTCTGACCTATGTCTGCAGCTTGCGGTGTTGAACAGCAGCATTTGCTGGCAGCATTTGTGTTTATGTGCTATGAGCTGTGTTATTGGAAGGGGGACAGTGGACATTGTGGCCCACAGATGAAAATTAAAATTGTGAATATACCGGCTGGGCCATTGTACTCAGTGAAGCCAGTATTTTAAAATAACTTTATCTTTAATCTCTGATGACATATCATGCTCATTTCATGACTTAATACGTTTCCTCATACATATCCCTTTTAGTACCAGTGAGAAGTGACTGAGCTCTTTCCAAAGTTCATGCTATAATAAACCATATGCATCAGGGAGACCTATAAATATGAGCTAGACAAGACAGAAAGCTGCAATTCATTCAGAGTCACAGCCACAAATTACCAGGTGGCGATGCATCACAAATGTCTATCGTATAGGTGCTTTCATACATGTACAGACTGACAATCCTGACACCTTTGAAACTGTAAACTAAATGAACTTGTTTTGTTCCTCTTCGTAAAGTCTGTATCTGTCTTAGAGGACAATCATATTAAACACTTACGGTCTAATTAATATTTCTGAAACCATATAATAACCGTGATATGTGAAACACAGGGCAAAAATCTACAACATAATACCTGATCTTTCTGCAGTGCATGCTGGGTAATACAACAAATTTTTTTTTTAACAAATTGGCACAAAGACAGATTTGTAAATTGAGATAAAGATTGTTCCACATTTTTGGGGTCTGAGCACCCTATTGAAACTGAAGGAGTGATACAAATTGGTACCTAATTCTGATTATGCAAATTAGAGTGTAATTACAATGCATAATCAATCACGCTTCAGGTCAGCTTGGTGTCTTGAATTCTGATGATGAAGCCTCAGCTTCTTAAGATATAGGATTAAGGCACTGTTCTTAATTTGTATGCTATGTGCATGGTTTTCCTCTCACCTTGGCCTCTCCTGTGGTCCATCAAAACATATAACAGCTGAGTTGGTGCTTCATTACAACTAGGCCACGATCATCATCAGTTATTTTAAGCTTTAATATCATTTCCCTCAGTTTTATGCAAACTTCCATACTTCTTTTAAGCTATTTATCACTTTCATGTTGTCAATTTATCTTTTTCATTAAAGCATATTCACACATAATTCTACATATTCATATACATTTTGTGCTTCTTAGTTTTGGGGATGTTTTTATTCTATATTCCTGATATCTGGGAAGGACTTTCTGTGTGAAAAGTGCTATATGAAAAAAAGGATATTAATTTCTGTTTCTAGTCGTACAGTATTTAAAAATAAAGAGAACATAAACTTATGTGAGTGTAGTCTGCATGCACTCAATCAGTCAATCAAGTCAGGCGTCGCGTTGATTCATGCGAGTCGTTTTGGTGAAACAGAAAGTGTGATATCGCCATGACACGTCCGACTCCCAGCATCACTACTGTACCATAGCTGGATTGCTGCTGTGAATGAATCACACAGGGGACGATAAAGTAACACAAGTTAATGACAGTGCTGAAAACAGAATCTCTCACTGTGTGCGATTGAGTCACCGGCTCTTGTGCTCTTGTGACTTTGGTAACAGATGCTCGCAGGAAGTAAACAAAAAACAAGAAGATGGGGGCCAAGCCAAATTCCAGGGGAGTATCTTCCTTTTCACTGTTTTATGATAAATGATGATTATCCAATTATTTCAGAGCAGTATTAATACCTACCGTCTGCTCCTGTTTACCCACTAACTTGATATGCTAGAGAATCACATTTTATGACTCACAGACTGCTCTGGCAAAATATTATGTCAACATTTATTTATTGGACTCTGCTAATGGTTGGCTGCAATATGAATCATTAGCGGAACTTAGTTTACTGGAGGTGCCGTAATAGACGAGACACATTGTAATGGCTCACTGATGGTGACATGTCATGTTGCTGAAAACCGGGAAAACAAAATTGAAATAGATGGACTTAATATAGTCTGCTTTTCTGGGTGGGAGTGTTTAATGTTTGAATTTAACTCCTGGCCTCCATGCTATTCCATGCGGTTTGTCAAAATAGATGGTATGGACAATGAATGGTGGATCAGGATGGTATGGATGGGGACAAGAGTGGAAAAGTGTCTTCTTTTAGGAGTTAATTTACATTGGTTGTGGTACACGAGTAACAAATTCTTGCAAATCAGTAAATGCACAGCACAGCACACATTTAACTGGTCTATTGTCAAATGAGTTGATACAATGCTGATAAAGTCTATCAGCTCCACACAACGAGTGATGCGTTTCATGACTGATGAAAAAAAGGTGGAAGCATCCTTTCAGACTTTAGAAAGTCTGATGTCAATGCCCACAACCGGGGTTGAAAATGCCACGAGGCAACCACAAAGCTGCTGAAGACATGTCTTCCTCATAGCAGTGTCTCTGTTGCTCATTGCAGAAGCTCAGATCATGTCTGGTTTTTACTTCCAGTAGCTTGTTTTTATGCTACAGATCATATTCACTTATTAACTAAAATGCCTTTAGCAACAAAAGTTACACAATGGAGCTTTAAATGTTTTTTAAAAGCAAGAACTTGGGTAGATGGACACAAACAGCAGCCGGCCCCCAGTACTGCGACTTTACAGTCTGAATAATTAGTCAGTGGAACTGATATCTGAAACATGCATGTTTGACTGACAGCAGCATATACTATTTACAAGTCAGAAATACAAATGCAAAAAAAAAATTAAGGAGAATAATAGAGAGATGTAGAGAAATAGATAAAGAGAGGTAAGTAAAGCCACAATGAGGCAACAGACAGAGGAAAACAGAGTGCACACAGGGGAACAAACAGTTGCAACACTTTTCCGTCTTCCATTGAGATTTTAAAATTGAATTAGCAATGAAGTATTTAACATGTGGATTTTCCAACTCAATGCACCGGTGCAGTCGACAACAGACATGGACGACGGTGCAGGGAAACATGCAGAACTGATGATCACTATCATTTATCTGTTTTTTTCTACATGCAGGAGTACATTAACAACGAGCAACGTGAGATTATACCCAAAGGGAGAGGAGAAATGTAGAAGGGGGGAAAGCGAAGCAGAAAGATGACAAGGATTGGTTGAGGTTGAGGGAAAAACATTCAGTCTGGATATCCAGCCGTCACCTCGAGCTGTTGTGTTCCCAGCCATCAATGAGTGCTGCTGATGCAGGCTTTGTCAGAGCAGAGAGTGAAAAATGACAGCCGGTTGTTGGCAGGGATGTTTGGAACCATGTGACGTTACATTTTGTAGTTTTCAATAAAACCAATACTGTGTTCCTCTATAATCCCACTACTTAGATTATAGATAACCCTTTAGCATAGGTTAAGTTATTGAGTGATGAGCCAGCTCTTGCATCTGCCATTAGGCAGGAATCCCTGTGACCCCCACCACCTGCCTCATCAGGCAGACATGGACACCTGCAACCCAGCGAACCACCTGCGCCTGTCTGTTCATGCCCCAACCAGTGGGATAAAGGTGACAACCATTGCTAAAAAAAGCAGTTTGAAATCTGAAAAAAAAAGGATACATTTTACACTTCCATCTCAAAAAGTGTCAGATTTAGCACCAAGGCAAAGTAATCACTCCTGAAGGAAAGCTAATAATCCCAGAACAAGAAAAGAAAGTGATTTCACTAAGCAGCTCCTACGGACTACATCTTGGTAAAAGTAAGATATAAGAAAGAGATTAAAACTGAGCACACACAACGTCAGTGTAAACAAGGTGAAATAAGAGCACCCCTCACCTCGTAAAACAATACAGCCTTAGAAGTAAAAGTATTGACTGCAGGGCATTATATTAAATTGCATTTTATTGTATGTATGAGGCTTTGTGTGCATACATTACATTACCATGAAACTCAAATCCATCTAGGTCCAAGGCCTAAGACTGATCTTGAAACTCAATCTTGAAAAGTATTTGTGTTTAAAAAAAATGTAGCAGGTGAATAAAAAAAAAGTGTCACACCACCACAACAATGTGAATTTCTGGATTTTTAGATTGAGCACTGGGCCCATTAGCAAACACACATATACCGTAACATGCGTTTAGACCAGCAGAGGAAAGTGATGGAGTCAGGGTGTGCCTGAGAGCAGCTGCTTCAGTGCATCAGTGCATTAGTGGTTCCTGCAGGCCACATGATCCATGTAGACCTTGAGGAGCACTAATTCCATTACATAATACCCAGCTCCTGCTCTAAGAGAGGGGGAGAGAGAGAGAGAGAGAGAGAGAGTGTGTATGTGTATGTGTGTGCGTGTGCAGTCATTGTATATGTAAAAGTGTGTGTGTGGCAACGTGCCAGTCTGCATCACTTCCAATCTTCCTCTAATGATTCTGAAGAATTAACACTGCTCACATACCACACTTAATGAGCCAAATGCATCACCAGTGCTGGGTAGTATATACTGTATCTAGTTCAATTACAATTGAACAACAACTGTTGTCTTTTTAAGATGTCCCTTTTGATGAAAACATGGAACTCCGTAGGCTACCAAATCTCAGAATAATCCGGAAAACTCTCATCAGACTTTCTATGAGTTAAAAATCAGCTCAACATATAAACTGGAGAGTGTAGCCTCTTTTTTTCCCTTCAAGCATTTCCTGTCAAGTTATTGATCTATGCCGGCAATTTCATCTCAAACCAAGATATGCCCTCGTCCATCTCTCCGTCCCTCCATCACCCCGCCACGTGTAGAGTCACTCCGTAATCGCCATGGGAACATCAGTCACCTCAGACCGCCTCTTAACTGACCCAAGGGTAACGATAAACATTGCCCAAAGATTTACAGCTTGAACCCCTCCCTCTGCATACCAGGCTAACCACACTGTTTGGCCTTGCTTAACAATGGTGATGGATGCTGTGAAGAGCAGACTGGCACATGAGCCGTTACTCTTGAGCAACTCGTCGAATGCACATGGATCTAATGGCCCATCGGCACATTGACTCTCTGACCATTCCAACAACTGTTGCATGTTGGGAAACAGTGTCAAATATTAAAAATGACCCAGGTGTGGAAAATCCATCACAATATACAGGTTGGTTTGAGTTCAACAGGAACCAACCACTCTAATAAAACACAATAGAAACTAAAAATATGTAGTTTCATCCACACCGAGAAAAGAAAATGATTGGGGGGGGTAAAACCTGAATTTATTTACGATAAACTTAGGTTTGTCAATTGTTTTCTCAGTGCAAATATTCAACAAAAATCATCAGTTTAACACATTTCTAGTAAACAATTTACTACTTTTTTTCCTCGGATTGACTCTGTTTTAGATCTCCAAATAATACAAGATCAGTCTTACAGTAATAGCACAAAATAACTTTCCACAAAGGCACGGTCAGGTTTACTCCGATCTACAGATCAAAACTAAGAGTACAGTCCAGGATAAGCCCTTGTGAGGTGTGATAAATACTGGCCATCATGCCTCTATTCTGGTATCTCCCTATGTTGTTTGAGCAGGAACAGATCTGGGGCAAAATCAGCTACATGATCTGAGCAGGTGCTAAGCTAGCTCACAGTTATGGTGTGTAGATACTGCAGATGGTTCGCTCTGGTCTCAGATGAAGTGTAATCCTAGGCTGGCAGGCAAATATAGCCTGTGGCTGCTTTGGGCTGGGCTTGAGTGCTGCTTTGCTCGGCTTGACCTTGGTTCATCATGCTCTCCGTTTCCTCAGTGGGAATGAGAAGCACGAGCCCATACTCTCCCACTTCCCATTATCATTATCTTACGAAAACAAGTGATCCAATGATAAGTCTTTACACCGTACTGCCCGAGACTACTGAAAAGAAAAAAACAATGCAAAGATTTAAACAATTGGTTATAAGTCTTCCCACATAAATAACTGCTTTGATGAGTTTAACTGTACAATTGTCTTATGTCTCACACAGATATGTACCTAAATTTATCAAGCATAATGTATGTAGACTGTAGAATAAAGAAACTTTTTTCATGTTTTGCAATAATGCAAGTTAGTGTAGATAATAAAATGTCATAGCAGGCAATAGCAGCAGACACTGTGAGATGTGGTCATCCTTCATTTCTAACACTGTCAAAACATTTTCACAGGCTATCGTTGGTCACCAGACCATGACAACAGTCATCTTAGAACCTCTTTTTAGTAGCCACAGTCCAAATAAATCATTTGTTTCAAAGTATACCAGGCACTACAGCCCTTACAGCCATGTATGCTACTGTACCTATCCACTAAATGGCACAGTTAATAGCTAAATACGATGAGATTACTACATTAATGCTAAAACTAAGATCGAACACATGAGTGATAATTATATTCTCATTAAACTGAAAGCTAATGTTGACAGCTGCATGTATGTATACATAGGCAGCTATTTGCTCAAACATGTCATTATGTTCTCCTGAACATTAGTGGCAAGAATGTTGAATACAACTTTTCAAAAGGGGGTTATTATTAAATTACATACTGCACCTAATTCCTAAAAGTGACTGGTGCAGATCTATTCACATACTGTACAGGTTTACAGAAAAAGACTGCACAAAGAATCACAAACATCAGTCGCTAGGATTCTAGGGCACTTCCTAAAGAGTGCCTTTCCCATGGGCTCACATAAACATCCTCAATTTCCTCCATCTCTCTGCACAAACATAGTGAATTCACATATTCTTCATACCACCTCCTCCGCTGAATGTGGGACAACATACAACACTTTATTAAACCTCGGCAGAGCTGCGTCGCTGTGTGCAAAGGTTTGACACAAGAAAAAGAAGCTGAAAATGTCAAAGGCAGCATCTGAGCAGAAAGCGACGAAAGTCTAACATAAATGCTGACCCATGTGCACTGAAAAGCTATCATATATGAACATGAAGATGTATGACTGAGGAGTACAGTATTCATACTTTTGCGTGTTATCTTCCGGAGCTTATTGTAGTTCTAAATCGTCTGACCTGTGGCGAATGAATTCCATTCACGCCGGGTTGAATGGGACAATTGGATGAGATGAGAGGCTTTCTGCTGTGCAACGGCAGTGACATGAATTACAACCAAAATGAGGTGCTAATTTGCACCCAAAGATTTGGGATATTTATAATAGCCAAATTGGTATTCATTTTTCCTCAGTCTAACACTGAAATGATATCGTATATGCAGATGACACAATTTTCAATTACCAAAATGACATATTATTTAAAGTAATTCAGTTTTGTTTTGCTTGAGGACAGTAATGGGCAGAGGGTCAATGTAAAAGGGAGTGACAAAAAAAGGGAGTGTTATATAGGGCTGAGTATCCATACGGTTAGATAAAACCCTGAAGCCCTGCTATTTCACACAAAAACAGTAACTGCGTGTACACACATGCACACATATAACTCAAGCAAGCACACACAAGTTTTACACAAAGTTCACACACTATCCATTAGCAGATCGTTGGCTCCATTGTATTAAGTGCAGGCCTGAAGGAAACAGTAAAATGTGCATGACCAAGGAGGCTCATGCTGAGCTCCTACAGTAAAAGCCTTCGTGTCCCAGATTAGTCGCCCCCATTGGCTACAAAGACCTGAAAATGAACCCAAGCAATGTCCATCGCATTTATGAATTGCATGGGTTTGCAATGTGCTCATTGGTATGAATCACGTGCCAGTGAAAGTGAAAGTTTGTTTCCAACAATTAAGGTTTAATGCATACATTTCTGAGCCAAACTTATAAAGATCGGTCTTGAGGCTGATCCAGATGTTCAGGATTTTAATGAATCGCTTATAGCTAAAACAAAGCTTAGATAAAGGTTGGTTGTTTTTTTTCATTTACCCTACTCCATTTACCTCTGCCTATTTATAGTGTTGTTACCCTTTGTTATCACACACCTTCAGGACTGGAATCTCATGAAACATAAGGTGGGCCAGATTTAACAGATCAGTACCTCAGTGTGTCAGAGTCACATCTCAGGTCAACACTTGGGCAAATATACTGTAAGTAAGAGACTGGACACAATAAAGGACCTGGATTGAGACTGAGACCTAAGAAAACCTTGATCAGGACTGTTGTGACATGTGACTGGTAAATATACAGTGGGGATCAATGATGTATGGGCAGAGGATCGTCCCGTGTCTTGACAGACAGCCATTTGGATCCTCCGGCTCAGGGCCAGTGAAATTTATTTGGGTCTACCACTTGACTTTTTTGTTCCATAACCCTCAGGATCTTTTAAGAAGTTTTGAATGACTGTCTTACTGCGTCCAACCTCAGCAGCAATGGCACGCTGCGAGAGGCCTTGCTGATGCTCCTCAACAATCCAACCACGTTCAAAGAAAGCTTTTTTGCCTTTGCCATCAGGAGGTCATGACAGTGTGGATACCTGACAGAAAATGGTACTGAATTCACATTTTTTGCGAAGATTTAGGCTTTTAAAGACTGTGGTCTTAAACTTTTGATCCGCAGATGAACAGCCTATTTCAGTTTAATGGTTGTTTGCAATAAATTGCATACTCAATTTTTTTTTGTCTCACTCCCATTTCTTCTTTTTGCATTTTGAAGCACTACTTAGAACTTTCTTAAGATCCAACAGTGCAAAATGTACATTCTCGTAATTTTTCAACTGGTCTTAAAATTTTGATCCAGAGTGTATATAAATATATATACATATATAAATACATACATGTGTGTACTTTACATCATTGATCCCCACTGTATGTTTACCAGTCACATGTCACAACAGTCCTGCGGCTTTGAATAATGGATGTCCTGATCAAGGTTTTCTTAGGTCTCAGTCTCGATTCAGGTCCTTTATTGTGTCCAGTCTCTTACTAACAGTATATTTGTCCAAGTGTTGACTTAAGATGTGACTCTGACACACTGAGGTACTGATCTGCTAAATCTGGCCCACCTTATGTTTCATGTGATTCCAGTCCTGAAGATGTGTGATAACAAAGGCTAACAACACTATAAATAGGCAAATGGAGTAGGGTAAATGAAAAAAACAACCTTTATCTAAGCTTTGTTTTAGCTATAACAATATAAAATCCTGAACATCTGGATCAGCCTCAAGACTGACATTTATAAGTTTGGCTCAGAAATGTATGCATTAAACCTTAAGTGTTGGAAACAAACTTTCACTTTCACTGGCATGTGATTCATACCAATGAGCACATTGCAAACCCATGCAATTCATAAATGCAAGTGTATGATAGAATAAGAATAAACACAAAGAAAGGAATAATGTGAATGGAGTAGAAATGCTTGGTCATCTTCAATATATGAATAGAGATATATATATATAAATATAAATATATATATACATACATATATGAATATATATATATATATACACATACATATATATATATATATATATATATATATATATATATATATATATATATATATATACATACATACATATATATATGTATATATATACATATAACATCAATTCTATTGGTCAAAATATACTCCACATTAGAAACATTAGACACTAACTGCCGATTTATACATGTCAAACTCATTATCATGTAGCTATTCTGTGGACTGGAGACTTTTCGGGTTCCCAGCAAGAATAGGCAGAAAAAAAATGTGTTCTATCAAAAATAATTCATAAACCTGACACCTGTCACACTAATTTTAGTGTCTAGGCTGAATCTGAATATGTGAAAAACATAAATATTATATTTTTTAATCAGGAGAAGGGCAGATTTTCTCTCTGTCTAAATTAGGAATCAGAAACAGTCATAAACATATTGGTGATCTGGGAAAACACAGAGACGCAGCCGACACACAGCTGGTGGGAACACATACATGAGAGAGACTCAGTGGTCACTGCACACAGCAGTGATGCTCACGCGACACATCTAGTATGAACCAGGACTTAGGGCTATTCCAAACCTTCTCAGCAGTCATATGACATCTACCTTAGTCAACAGAGCTAGCCGAGCACAACTGTACTTTGTACTCTCTAACTAGATTATTGTCAAGCCATTCCTCACTTATCACAGATCTCTGTTGGCACTGTAGTGAATGACCTTTGGGAGTAGAAGAAAATAGAGATACCACGTTGCCAAGTTTGATTTACATTGAATGGAGCCAATTAACATCCCCTGGACATTAAGACCTGCTGCCTGTGCCGCTTCCTCTCTCACTCTCTCCCTTTGTGACTTGCTTCTCAGTTACTCAGTCTCTACAAATAATGAGCACAAGCTTGGTCAATTCTTCAATGGTAAAATTAACATGGGAAGTGAATTTTAAGTTGCCTATTACATATCATATCAGGGTATCTTGGATTTATTTTCAATTCTTTACATTTCAACAATACTGTTGATAGGTCAAGGTCAAGTCATTTTTATGTACTAAAATAATGATTTAACATCAAGCATATTGGCGAGACACAACACACTGGTATGTTACAATGCATGACCGGTAAAAATCCGAAAGTATCAGTCCTCACAAGATTTGTTCCGATTCCGATACCGGTATCGGAAATGCCTCCGATACTGCCGAAAATGTGGGCATCGGTATCGGTGAGTACTTGAGTCCATGCACCGATCCGATACCACGTAATTTATTAGAGCTCCGTTAGCTCTGACACGGTTCTTCTTCGTCGCTCTTGAAACAGTTGCGCTGTGCTGTTTTAGAGGTGTGAAGAAGAACTGATCACCCGACACTTGTAAACAAGGAGCTAACGTTAGCTCATCATGTCAGCGGTTTGGCAGTATTTACCAGTTAGCTCGGTTAGCGTTGTTAGCTACGCTAGCTCCGTTAGCGAGCCTACAGTCAAACTGGAGCGGCTCGTTTATTAAACGAAAAGAGCAGCATGACAACTAACCAGCGTACCTGTGTCCTGCGTATGTATGCCTCTGTTTTTAAAGTTTAGCGTTACTTCAGAGACTCATTTTAACAATCTGGAGTCATGTAAAAATTAAGTCACACGCGTCCTTTCCCGGTCAGTCGTCATGGAAACATGAAGCTCTGCCAGTGCTGCGTTGTTTGGACCAGAGTCAAAACAAACGTACAAGCTGAAAAACTATATAATAATAATAACATATCACTGGTAAAAAATAAATTTGCTGTATTCGTTCATGTTTTACAGAGGGTTTAACCTGAGCCAAACCTTACCATATAATAATGTGATAATCATATCACAGTCATGCAGTCTTAGTATGATATATATTTCAACACACTGGTATCGGTATCGTCCGATACCCACAGCACAAGTATCGGTATCGGGAGGGGAAAAATGGTATCGGAACACCTCTAGTCCTCACACTGCCTAATTATAAGTTTGGTTGTTTCTTTGATTGTTTATGAAGGCGTTATCTAACAAGCTGATTGTAAGCCACATTCAAGCCATTCAGAGCGCTCCTACCTACAGTATGCATATGTTGTAGCCGTTCAACGAATCAGCAGGTGTGATTATGTCAATCTTGAATTGACCATCCAAAACACACAAAACCGTATCTTGGTAAACATCACCACTATCATCCTGGTTGATGTACTCAGTCATGGCATAAAAGTATAGATATCAATTTTATTTAAGTTAGCTTTCCAGCTCAGTGTGTTCAGTGTTCAATTTTCAAAACCTGAAGAAAGGCATTAATTATCATATCTTAACGTCAAATTCACACCAACCTTATTTTAGCCTTGTTACATAACAAACATGAGCAAAGGATGAGACCAATTTGCGGTGTCTCCAATGTAATTGAGTTTGTAAAGGAGTTATGTAACCTTCAAATGTCTGATGCTGTGTCAATTTGTGTCATTTTATTCCTATTAATCGAACTATGCCGCATTCTGCATGTTGTTCTGTATTGAAAATCACACGATTAGAATGCAGAGATGAACGAAATAGAGAGCGATTCCATGAATGCAAAGTAAATGAGGGAAAAGACTGAGTATACAACGAAAGATCTCAGAAAACCCCCAGCAAAAGCCACACGATACATATACAATCTGTTTGATGCTGACTGAACAATAATAACGGGAAAAGGAGATTACAACTCATGAGCAACCCCAGCCCTCTAGAGCAGAATATGATTATTTTTGTACTCGGCTGCCTCTTTTCCCATGTGCATGTCTTTCTCACAAACCATGATTTCTTTGTGTTACATGCTCAATTACACATTATAATTTGGTTAATTGCATACAAAACAAAAAGAAGATGTTTTAAACTGTTCAACAAGTGTCTTATATAAAGCATATCAGAGCTGCCAAGTGTGAGAGCACGGCAGCACAACCCCAATAAAATCTGCACCCAAAGGCACAGCGCGAGAGCGAGAGTGCGGGGGAAGAGTGAATGAGAGCTCTTGTGCCTATGGGGTGTGATACTGTGTGCCTACACATAAAAAAATTAAAGTAAGTAAACTAGTAAATTAGAAACACCAAATAATTAGGGCTGAATTATCTGACATGTTGTGAGCCCAAACAGCAACATAGATTAATATCTTCCATCTTTCGCCCTCCATTTCATTTCTCCCCTATTGAAACAAAAATCTCTAATATCTCTAATATCAGGGAATAGACACCACATCTACAAACACCATTTCAGAGTATGCAGAACATATCAGTGTCAGTGTGATTATATGCGTAAAAATACGTGTCGATTCACTGAACTTGCACTGCATTAATATGAATGAGCTGCAGCCATGCAAGGAAACCCAAATGCTTCTTATGTGAAAAAACTATGACATCCTGTTCAACAGCCTGTATTGGTCTTAACTCCAGCAGCACAGTCATCATCATTATCAGTTTAATTTCTCTTCCCCCCAAAGACACATATCTAATGAATCAAACACAACCTGCACTGGAGCATAAGTGGCAGACTGGTTGGCCTACACACACACACACACACTCTCTCACACACATACACACACTCTCACCAGCTGAGGCTGCAACACCCATTGAGTAATGATCATACATGTGTACCTGCATCCATGCCAATCTTGCACAATGAATGCAGCGAGAGAGAGACTTCTAGAGAAAGACAGGTGAGAGGAGGGAAAGAGGGGTGTGAGAAACACCGTCACCTCCTGTGTCTCAAGAGACAGCCAGCCATACCTTACGCCTGCGGTCCCTGGATCGATTCCTCTTTTTTATCTTTTCCTCCTCCTTCTCCCTCTGCTCCTGGGCGGCGGCCTCCGCGAAATCCTTGGCCTTGCGGAGCTGCTTGGCGGCTTGCGCCATGGTGCCGCTGCTACTGCTGCTGCTGCTGCTGCTGCTGCCCCAGTCGCCGTTGCTCCAGCCCTCCTCTGACTCACACTACCTCTGGTCGTCCCTGTTTCCCGCCTCCCTTGGTCCCGCTGTCCCCCAAGCCCCCGTCACTCACTAGCGCTCCTCTAGTGGCCACCACGACCTGTGTTTGTAAAAGGCAAGCGATGGAAATGCCTCAGTCCAGATATGTGTGCGTGTATGTGGGTTATGTTGATGCTACTGCAGGCAGAGGACAGCCTCTAGCAGCCACAGTGAAAGATGCTACAGCTAGTGGTGCTGATGCTGGTGCCTGTGCCGCGGCTGCTACTCATCCACTCAGCTTGCACTGCGCTGAATTGCCTCCCCTCCCCCTCCATCCTACCTTCCCTCCTTCTCTCCTTCTCTCCTCCCTCTCCCCCTGTGCTTGCACAGACCTGTCACGCAGTCCTGTGTTCGGCACAGTGGGAAATCCTGCTGCATCGCACCCTCTTTGTATCTGTCAAATGTCCCCCTCTTCCTGCTGCTCTGCTTCTTTTTCCACAGTTTCTACCTCTGCTTAACGCTTTTCTCTCACAATAGGTGTTGTTGCATCTTGCATAACTGAGGGACAAAAGACGAGGGCGCCAGAGCTGCGGAATGCCTTCAGATGGGGTTTTTTCCTCATGTTTTGCCTTTTTCACGGCTCTTCCATGGCACCTCCCTCCTGGAAATAGATCGACAAAAACACCATGTTCAATTAAAATGGACATTATTTGTTTTATCTAATACACAGTGCATGTTCTTCTGTGTCATGATTCTTATAATTTTAGGTATTTTATGCTTACGTTAAGGTGGCATACACATATGGTGCCATGCATTATCATCAACACCAGCCTACACTCCTCCCTCTTGAGGCAGACAGGAAGAAAAAAAACATCAACAACATGAATGCTTCATAAAAACTGCATGCATTATCCTACTCTTTCTTTCCACTGCTTTCCTTTTTTCTATTCTATCAGGAGGAAATGCATGGATGTTCCATGCAGCAAGTCAATAGTGCATGAGTAAACAGTAGGCAGAGACAGTAAAAACCAAAGACGAAAACTGCAGTGACTGATAAATTGAAGTAAACCTATTTCTACATTTAATACCATGTATCTGTACCTCTCTATACTTTTACTGAATGTTACTTACTTTGGTTTCAGTTTTTCTAGTAAACTGGAACCAAGTATAAATATTTGATACATGAGATATTTGCAGCAAGGAGGAAATGCCATGAGACCCAGAATAAATACTCGTTAAATTTAGAGATGCCATCTGCAAAGAGACACAATCATATCAAGTAATTCATAAATCAGGTGTACTGGCGAGACACAACACACATGCAAGTAAAATCAAATATAGTGGCTATAGTATACAACAAGTGGATATCCAACAATAAAAGCATCTCTGAGGATATACACTCACCTGCCAATTTATTAGGTACAGAGGACAGTTAAAGTGGCAGGCGTGTGCGATCAGCGATGGTCTTCTCCATACCATGGTTGAAAGAAGTGGTTATGTTAGTTACTGTGACCATTCCATCATTTCAAACCAGTCTGGTCATTTCCGTCTGGCATCAACATGGCATGGCGCCAAGAGAACTGGTGCTCTGGTGAGAAGAATGTACGAATGTAAGTAGATGACTGTAGATCATCATTTTCTGACATACTGCAAAATTCAAAACACATAAAATTACCTTTTGCCACCATTCTGATACTCAATTTGAAGTTCACTAGGTTGTCTTAACCACTACATGCCTAAATGCAATGACTTGCTGCTCACATATGAGAGACTAATTAGATATTGTGTTAACAAGACGTTGAACAGGTGTGTCTAATAATGTGGCTGGTGATGGTGAGTGTATTTTATATGCCTTTATTTCTGTTTTCTATTTATTTGCAAGTGTATAAATGCCATAACATTCATTGTACATTCATCTTACATTTGCTTACAGGTTTGAATGGTATTGTAACCAGAGCTTTTTTTCTAAATTTCACATTGGAGTTACTTTCATTAGATGAACATGCACAGTGAAGACTATATGCACATCAAAATGACTCAGTAGGTGAAGGGTTGCTCTGCATAAGATTTCTGCCCTCATGACGTGATTCAAATGGTCTTTGGCAGACACAAATCTTTTCTATGACCACCCACTGACACACTTTTATAATTGAACCACCATTGACACATCAGTCTCGTGTATGGACATCTCTGTGCTGCCATAAATTCAATTTTTGCAAGGACGTTTGCGCACTGTTTTCAGAACTGCTCATCATTTCTCACAAAAAAAACAATCATGATACAAAAGTATGCTATTAACAAGAGGTGTACAAAACACATATTTTGATAATCACTTGTTATCTTTACAATGACTTTATTATGTAAATATATTTACCTCAGGTCTTTACTCAGTATTACACTCTATTAGTACATACATTGCAGTTCAATAATACAGTACAATCCACGTTAAGTAGCTAACTAGTACTTACCCTAATGCTGCCAAGTTAGCAGTTAAAGAACGTTCGGAAAACGTTAGGAAAACTTTCCATGACAACCACAGGACAACCTAGGGCAAAACTTCAGGGAACGTTCACGCAACTAAAAGGTAGCGTTCCCAGAACGTTCCAGAAACTGTTAGCTGGGTAGCCACGCTGCTTAGTAAGGAAGCCATAAAGTTTACCGGCTCTGCTCACAGGCTAGCATGACAGGCTAGTGCTACCCATACTGCTAGCTAACTATGACAATATGAGTCGACGACATATTCACTACCGATATCAACGACGTCATTCTTACTAGTCAAACGTTTCGACTAGTTTTGATATCTGTAATTCAATTAACTAGTCAAAAGGACGCCACAAATATCCGTAATTAAGTTTTTACTAGTCATAATAACTAGTATGGCATTTAACCGCCAAGTTTGACTACCTGGAGGTACCGTTACAGATATCTGTGCCAAATACAGATATTTGCAGTTCAGTTTTTACTAGTCAAAATTACGTATCTTTTGCCATTCATGTGTTTGGGGGTTGGCATTAGAGCTATATAGCTATATATACAACTCTCTTGGGGATACTGTAGATACTGTATCTCTATTTCCAGTTTCAGATAGCTACAACATCATTATAGTCCCAATTGAAGTTTGAGATATACAATTTCATTCTGTATGAAACCTAATTCAAGATATCTCAAAAGGAGATATAGATATCTTCAACTGAGGATAAATAAAGATATTGTGGACTAGTCATAGTGGCATAGATATATTTCTATAATGACAAACCCCATATAAAAGAATAGCAAAAGTGACGTCATTCAGACTAGTAAAAAACTGAATAGCAGATATAAGTATAATGAATATCCTGTCTACCGATTAAATGTTAAAACCGCTTACCATGTGGGGCCAAGCTTAATAATGTTATATAATGTGTTATTATTTTTTTTAATATTTTGAATTTTTCTTGTGCGATCAGTATTGATGACAGTAGTGAAGAATTACATAATTTCTGTGTGATGACGTGTCAAGCAAAGTGTCCTCCAGCTGCTGGTTCACACAGTGTTAATACACTCCTGAATCCGTATTCTCATCAACAGATAGTGCTGAGATTTATGATGGATGAAAATGATGACAGCACTCCGCTGATTCCACCAGTCCCTCAGCCAAACCGTGGTGTGCTAAAAATGGAAACTGATGAAGCAGTCGAAAATGTTCACCTTCTGTTTTACCTGAGGTCGACTCACGTCTGTGACAACACTGTTCTGTGGAGTGAAATAAACAAATAAAGGTTGATAATGGTAAAAAAAAAAAATGAAGGTCATTGATTAAACAACCAAAAATCTGTATTTTTCTTATGTTTTGTTTTTTCCAGACCTGAAACACACATTTAACCCTGTGACCTTAACATTGAACTTTGAACTCGAAGGTTAAATCATTTATATGTATGAAACCTAAGATATGAAACAAATAGTTTTGAGCATTTTTATATCAATTTCTATTAGAAATGTTGTATTTGGAAATGACTCCTTATTTACAAAGGACTAGTATGACTAGACTAATAACAATGTAAAAGAACACACTTAAAAAAATCTGCTTTAGAAGATTCCAGGGGATGTTACATGATCGTGTATAAATAATTATTCACTGTTAGTGGCAGGAATGTAAAAAATACACATGAAAGGAAACTGGACAGTAGTGCAGTTGCTACATGAGTGAAATACAGAACATCTTCCTTCTTATTTGTGAAGTCCTGATTCGTTATGGTGCAGCATGGAGAATAAGTCTAATATTTATCACCAGCATGTGATGCTCTGCATACCTGAGTAGATGACTCTGTTTGAGTATAAGGTGATTTGTGAGTCTTTGGTGCTATGTGATATTTATAGAACAAGTGGACTGCTGCCATTTAAAGCCCTTAAACTGCACAAGAAAAAAAATGCCTTCTTTTCACTGTGTTATAGCACCACCAGGTGGCAGCTAATTGTTATTGCGATGGTATTGTTTTTTTGCTTGAAACTGCTATGTGGGTACTGGCTTTCCCGAAACATGTTGCCAAAAACATTATATGATATATGATTTTGTTTGAGTAAATGTAAAACCAGGCCTCTATGTGCGTAAATATAATAAATAATGTTTGTATCTCCAAACTGCCGTGCTGTTATGAATCTCATGCTCTCTGTCCCTCTGACCTCCAAAGCAGATGCTCAGCATCCACTAGTCTTTGCCCTTGACAGTGACTTGCACTTCCCTCAGCAGAAAAGAAAAGGCAGGGGGCAAAAGCTGGTACTCAGACATTTGTTACTGTTTCCAACATGAACTGTGTGGTATCTGAAATAAAGCCAGAGGATGTGAGGTCTTTCATTTTTCCACACAATAGACACATGGTCCCGGCACATGGGACTGTGGACATTTACTGTTTGGTAAGGAGAGTACAAGTTGATGATTTTTCTTTCTTTTTCTTTACCACAGAATATGTGGAGGCTGGAGTCTGTTTTTTACTTCTCTATCACCAATATAATATACCGTATAATGATCCTGCTAATGTAATGACCTATATACGACCTCACATTTATAGTCATTTAAAATAAAGGACAGAGAAATACTGCTATCAGGTTTCTGCACTGCCTCTAACGACCACAACTATTGCTGCTGGTGCAGTTATAATGATTGCCTTTTAGTCCGTTACAAACTCAGCTCACTTACACACTTGAAACTGTAGGTGTCAGCACAGTTTCAACACAGCATGACTCAGCCGCACAGGCCTTTGAGGAGAAAAGTATGACTCTACACACATGAGAGAGAGATAACCTGCTAATCTGCTGCTGTAAACGAAGGCTCTGTTCTGTGAGGGGTGTCACTTTAATTTAAAATTGCAATTTGTAGAAATACTGTGAGAATTGTGTGAAATCAGCAGCACAATAACTGGTATGGTATAGCTTGACTATAGGTGTACTGCTGGCTCTAAACATTGCTCAGCACAGTAGAAATGACACATTACCAATGCAAATATGCACACACACAAACAAACAAACTAAATTTTTAGTTTTATCAGCAATTTATAGCCACTGCACTGTGAAGACAATAGGCTGGGGTGTGTTTCATTCTGGCACATAAATAGTCAAAGGAAGGAACTTAAACAAACATTCTAGCAGCAGCCTTTTATGTTAAATATTGTTCAAATACAATATAAACATAAGATCTGAAAGACTTTTTGCTGCCTATTTTTCCTCTGCTCTCCTGCCGCCTGGACATCTCCATCTCTCAGTGCTCCTTCCTGACCCTAGACGTATCAGAATTATCCATTGGAACTCACAAATGGGATTAAAAGAAACATTAAATATATAATTGAATGTGACCTTGAAAGCTTTGGTTGTAAGGGCTTCAAGCACATGACTGAAAATGGACTGAACTACTACACAAGCAATTGTTAAGTATGATGCACAGCCTGTTTGTGTTTTATCTTGTCATTTCTTAAATCATATTTGACATTTGATACCATTTTAATTTCTTTTCACTGTGCACTGCAGTGCAGATATAACTCTTTCGTCCATTGATTTAGATGGAGCCCGCTCTTGTAAACTGGAAATAACTGACCGGTGGCGATGCCAAAATGGCTGCAGAGTGGTGAGTCTATTCTATTCTATAATGACTTTGCTTTCACTATCATTGTAGATATCTATGTCTATATTTAGCTTTGACTGGTCAGGCAGCCACATTCTCCTCATGTTTACAGTCTTTATGTGTCCAGGCTATCTATATCTATATATATATATATATATATATATATATATATATATATATATATATATATATATATATATATATATATATATATATATATATATATATATATATATATATATATATATTATTCAATCATTTGTGCTTTATTGTGAAATTGCTGACCATTACAGGGAACTTCTCTTAACTTGTTTAAGTGTAATTTTTACTGTTCAGTCATTTTTACAACAGTATCAGAGCTGGGTGAGCTCTGTGGAGGCCAACATTTTGGACCACTATGTTTTCACAGTAGCCCACAGTGGACAATCCTTTGAGTTTTGATGCTAAATGAAGGCTGCAACATGTAACTTCATAAATAAATGTTGCCAAATTTAACAATTTGCACATTTAAATGTAGTACTTGTAGTAAAAATATAATGGCAAGTAAGGAACTACATTTACTCGCATTACCGTAATTGAGTCAGCTTTTTGTGTACTTGTACACAAACAATGTTGGACAGGTGAATTGATGTTAATTTAGGTCCCTGAGTGAATGAGAAAGTTAAAACATTTGTGACCTTTGACCCATTTTGACTGATACAATTCATGTGAGATTTGTGTCCCCTTGTCCCTTTCGCACGACACAAGAAAGGACCCCAACCTTGTTATTAAAGTAACTAAGTAACTTTTACTCTGACTACATTTTAAACAAGCTACTTTTTTACTTTAACAGTACATGTTTAGACCAGTGCTTTAAAAGTAGAATAGTAGTAAAATATTTCAGTACTCTTTCCACCTCTGGGAAAACACTGCTTAGTTACAGTTATGGTAAAAATGTGAAGTTAAAGTAGAGAATTTACAGCATGTACTATTGTATATAATAGTACAGAGGTCTTACACAGTACTTTGCTGTGTAAGTACTGCAACGAGAGGCCACTTATTTACTGTAAAAGTCAAATATTTTATAGTGCACAGATGCAAAAAATAAAAAACCTCAAGTTAAAAATATTTTACAACACATTCCTGTAATGGCGCCTGCATATTGAAAGGGATAGTAAAAATTATATTACATGGATAAAATGTCATTGATTGATTTATGCTGCCACGAAGAGCGTAGATTTTTTTTCTTTTTTCTTTCCCCACATCATGCTGTGCATGACTGCTCCTCCATTAGGACCCACTGATCAGCAGAACTGGGCGTGCTAGACTGAGCCACTCTGTGAGAATCAAAGTGCTTCAGGGGGGTTGAGGGAGGTTGGTGGGTGTGTGAAAGCTTGGCCGGCATCCAGGAATTATCTCAGAGTCACCTCCGTGGAAGCCAAGACGCCACAATACTGCAGACCAGCTTCCTGTCAAGAAGAAGAATATTGCAAACTTTCTCCCTTTCCCCACTGAAATGCTGATGAGGAGACGAGCACACACGGCACTTCTGCATTGCTTATAACACAGTCTCCTTTTTCATTGTCAAAGCTCTTTCGGTGAGCAGCTGATGATGGTGTGTGACTTGCATATTTATCAGCTTTTGAACCGTTATTGGATTCCTCCTCACCCTCCCATCACTGTCTATAGGTTTCGCTCATGAGCGTGTGAGGAGGAGTAAGTACGAGGCACGCTGCGAGGCGATGATAGACTCGTCATAATCACCCGTGAATCTGAGCACCAGATGAATTTGTCTTGTTCACTACAGTATGTGGAACCTGCAGACCTCGCCTCCCTCCTGGTTTGCTGCTGCCGGGAAACTCGCTGACCTCTGAGTCTTGCATTACCTGCCAGGGCCTGAGAGAGCAGCTCAAATGCACTTGAGGACACGACTTGCGCTGCTTTCCGATCAATGCTCATTGACTATGCCTTTTTTTATTTATTTATTTATTTAGTTTTACAAGGGTTACATTACAGTAAATGTGTCCGCTTTGCAGTGGATCTGTAAACTGCAGGTTGTTCCATAAATTAGGAGGCACAGCGGAGATGTGTAGAGGTCTAGTCCTCCTCCAGTGGCTGCACGGTGTACGACAGAGCAAAGTGCTTTTCGTCTGCCTTCAGTTTATGTTGCATCATGATGATAAAGAGATGGGAAATGACTGGACATGTTGCCATGTGATATAATAAACATGCAGAGGTGGAGAGTGTGCAGTCACTCCCTGAAGAGTTGAAAAGCTTGAAAATGTTCAATGCAAGAGGAAAAAAACAGTCGTGACCTCAACCATGTAACCTACTATTTTAAATAATTTTGGGGTTTGCAACCAAAAAGTGACCTGCAAACCCGGCTCCTACTGGACGATACCAGCTGTCAATCACACTGATCTCCACTCATGTGCTATTTTTCTAGAAATGAGAACATCATTTATAAAACTGACCGACATTTTCTATTGAAAAAGACCTAAAAGATGTCCTGATGTTGTAAATGATGTGTAGAAGTGGCTTGTTTTTGCGGCCAGTGGGGTCGCCCCCTGCTGGCTATTCAATATATTCTCACTTCCTGGTTGGCTTCATTAGACACACTGGCAGACTATACAGCCACTTTTTTAATAATAGTCTACGTTTTATGGGACGATCTAACCTTAAAATCACACATGATACCTCCCTGAATATATTTTAAATGTCATTTTACTCAAAGTACAACTTAAATTAGCTACTTTTTTATCTCATGATCATAAAATACTTCAACCACTTATAACATCACAGCTACATCGTATAAGGTTCATTTAGAGAGCAATCTGACCTTATTTTAGATTTGTTTCCAAAAAAAGACAAAGCAGGAAGTGAATGTATTCAATTAATTAAAGGAAAAACTTAGATATCACATAGGCTGAGTATTCAGGGACATCAGTGTGAAACTTGGGTATAATGGGGCAAGCTCTGCCAGAACCAGGTGAATAAAAATGGACTCAGTCCTCTAGTGTAAATAATGAAGCCAAAGAAGTAGGACAGAAATAACATTTAGCCACCAGGGGGCAACACTTGCAAAATGAACTCAATTTGCATCCACGGAAGTGTTTGGTAAAAAGAGTTATTGTCTCAATCGCTAGTTTCACGTCTTCTTCAACAGAGCATGATGACAATTTAGTAAATCATTTCCCCATTTTGATGAAAATGAAAGCTAAAGCTTGACACATATGGAGTGGAGACACCAGTTTGACTGACAGGACAGGGAGCTTTATTTGATCTTTTCAGGTCTTGTGAATGTGGTTCACGTGTATGCGCCTCCTGCTTTGTCTTGGCTGTGAGCTCAAGGTCAACCCAGCCCAGTCCCTGAGTCCCTGAACGCTGTGGACCCAGTTTTAATTAAGGCTATCTCTGCACTTAGCTCTGTTCAGCTTTCCCTAAATAATCTCCCGTGTCCCTGCTGCTGAAAAACACTCCACAGCACGATGCTGCCACCCACATGCTTTATTGGTGTGCGTGTCTTTCACTGAGGAGAGAGGCTTCTGTCTGGCTGCTCCGTCATAAAAGACAGAACAGTGCAATGCTGCAGTGACGTCTGTCCTTCTGGCAGTTTCTCCCCTGTCTGTACAGAATCATGGCCAAGTGACCATCAGGTTCTCCGTGACCTTTCTGTCTTCATTGCTGGGTTTGGCCAGACTGTTCCACATGAAGGCCACTTTGCTCTTCAGAACCTTCAATGCAGCATTTTTTTTTTTTTTTTTACAGATCTTGACACAATCCTGTCTCTGAGCTCTGCAGGGAGTTCCTTTGACCTCAGGGTTTTTGGGATTTACTCTGACATGCAGTGTGAGATCTCAGGATGTGCTGCTCCAAATCACGTCATGGGAGGTGGACTCCAACAAGTTGTAAAAAACATCAAGTGAATATGAAGTATATCTGAGTTTCAAATGCCATATAAAGGTCAGTTGTTTGATCCCCAGCTTCATCAACTCTGTGTGCTGACGTGTTCTTGAGCAATTGAAGCATTTATAATAGAAAATAATGCAATATTTACTGTAGATTACAGTTACAGACAAGGTTACAGACATTTTACGTTCCTGCTCACATCAGAGTGAGGAAGGAAATATTCAATAGAGACTAGTTAGCCACTCAATCTTTTTTTTCATTTCACGGTGTGTACTCATCACTAATACACAACTAATTCTTGCCATTCGCTGTGTGTTCTGTCACCAAAGCTCTCCCTATGTAGCGCAAACGCACCATAGAACCAAGCGAGACAACAGTTCCCATGATGCCATACTGCGTCTCAATGTTTCAAACTAGGTCTAATGTTATTGTTTTAATCGAGAGACACCTAGCGGCAGCAGAAATTATATAACGTGTTTGTCTTATTATTATTATTATTATGATTATGATTATAATATATAATAATAATACATTTATAATTTGTTATCGTTGTATTACGTGTCATATTTGCACAATTACTCTCTTTAGCAAATGTATCATTTGACTGTTCCTCGTGTTCCCTGCTCAATGACCATTGACCAGTGCCTGTGATCTTAAAGTTTGAACTTTGTTGTTTTATTGTAATGCATTGTTTGTAATATACTGTTTTCTTGTATTTGTGATTATTTACTAAGACGTGTGCTACTGACCTCTTGGCCAGGTCACCGTAGTAAATGATCTCAATGGGTCTTTTACCTGATTAAATAAAGGTTAAATAATAACTCAAAAAAAATAAACAAGGAGCAGTCAGGGATCCAGCCTTTAGTGCATTACTGTAAGGATTCCCAACAGCACAGTGACTGTATACAGTATATACACTATTTACTGTATGTATACATACAGCATTTTTACTCCTTATCTACTGTTATCTACTGCTAAGCTGCTGCAACTCGTGAATTTCCCTTGTGGGGGAATTAACAAAGTTTGATCTTATTCTAAATTACCCCCGGAGGCACAGAGCGTCTCATCCCATTAACACCTTTTTTCTGGGCTAACAAAATACAAAGTGCTTTAACTCATTAGTCAATAATGTTAATAAGGGCAATCCTGAGAATTAAACAACATCACAACCTCTTCATTACGTCTTCCCACTTCAATGACATGCACTTTTTCTTTCTTTCTTTTCTTTTTTTTTTTTGGGGTTCATTGAGTTTGCCGGCGAGGGAGGGAGGAGAAATATAACTTTCAATGCTCGTCTGCTGCAGCGTTTCTTTCACAGATACATATTTTACGACTGTTAATAAGTCAAGATTACACCAGAGAGGCAGAGGGGGAGCCAGGAGGATTCGTACTCTGCTCAAATCAACTTTTTTTGGTGTGTTTATTGGTGTGTTTATGTAATTATTTGCAGATATGAACTGTATCAGTTTATGGGACAGTGCAGTTATGAGTACGGTGAGTGGCATAAAAACTCACCTCATCTGTCCCCTTGCCCCCTCGCTGCCTTACTGCAGAGAGACCCAGGCAAAGAGAGAGGAAGAGGGAGAGAAGGTATTCAAATGAGGAGAGGGAGGAGGCAGAGTTTTTGGGAAACAGGGAAGTGGAAGTGAGCTGCACTGCAGCAACTGGGCGTTGGCTCTGCACGCACACACACGCACACACACACGCACACACAGAAAGAAAGGCAATAAAAGGCCTGATGAAGAGGAAACAGAATGAATGTGAGGGGGAATGAGATGCAAGGTGTTAAAGAGAAAGAAACAGATATGAATAAAAATATGACAGAGTAACTGAAAGCCTGCTAAGACTCCAGTATAGGCTCAAGGTTACCTTGGTAAACTGTGCAAAATAACAGTTTGGACACTGGAATCTAGAAATATGTGCTACTTTTAGCAAAACTAACAACTTTAAAGAGAAAATACTGCAAAACATCATTTTCACTCAGTAAATGCAATTTTAAGTTATACTATAATGACACAAGTGACATATTTACATGATAAACTTAACTATATACGATTTAAGGGAATATTTGTATTATATATATGTATATTTGAGGTATATTTGTAGTTTTTACAGAAAGAATAACTTGTTTTCTCATACAGGATATACACTATGGTTAAATTGTATGCAATTTATCATAATATCATATGTACACAGACCTACTCTGATGTTCTAAAATTAAGATCTGACTCCTTGTATGTCAGCATTTGTGGAACTTAATGTAAGATACCCTAAAAAAACATTAAATGTAGTAATTTCACTTCGTTTGTCATTAAAAATGAAAGAAAAGCTTTGAAGCACTTAAGCCCATATTGGGTCATTCTGAAGTGCCACATGCCCATGTGCCGAATTCTTCACTCAGAGTAAGAGTTTAATTTTTCTTTCCAAAAATAGTTCAAAAATAGTGAGTAGGACTTAAATTCCTGAGTTGCTGCATCATTTTCCTCCACTTTCACTCGTTCTGACTGTTTCTTACTGCTTCTGCTTCATTCCTGCACTCAATTAAACACCAATAAATCATCAATGGGACTTTGGATAATGGACATAAATTGTTTATTAGCAGACGCATTTTGTTTTTTTTTTGTTGATGCCGCAGGAATGATCATCGGCGCTGCTGTGATTCTATTTCATATAGGGTGCCTGTTTGGTGCAGCTATTCTTCTGAGGACTCTGCATTGACTTTATAGTCATTTGTACAGCCTAAACAAAGCATTAACCACCAGTTAATGCCTAACCCAAACCTTCACTTAACCACAATTCAAATCTTAATCCTAAACTTAACCAAGTTGCTCAGAATTGAGGTTCTGCCTCATGAGAAGGAGGCGTTGGTCTCTGTGAGGACTACTGGTCCTGACAAGGTCAGTGTTTATGCCAGAACTGGTCCGAAAGAGGTAACAAATACAAAGACACATACACACTTGACAACCAATAATGTGTAAGTAACAAATTCCCTTATCACCCATTTCACCATAAGAAAGACAATATAATGTTTAAAAACGTAAGCATTTTTTTAACGTCCTCTCTAAATTGGCCCGTCTCTGTCTTTCTCATCGCTCTGCTGCTGTCCCGCTCTCTTTCACTCCCTCTTTTCCTCTCTTTCAAGCTTTTCTTTGCTCCACTCCTCTCTCACTCGCCCTCTCTCCCTCTTTTATTTCTTTCCTCCCTCTCTCCTCAGGCCAGGAAAAAAGTGCTGTGTCTGCAGGGGGGGTTATTTGGTGCAGGAGACGGGGAGTAATTGATAATGGTGCCGCTTGCTGCTTTTCGCTATCAAGAGAGCTGTGTTTGCTTTTAAAGGGGAAACGAGACAGAGACAGAAAGAGAGGAGCTGGAGAGTGAGAGAGGGATGGAGAGAGAGCGTGAAAAGGCAGAAACATGAAAGACGGCGCGAGCGAGAGACAATTTAGAGAGTTCAGAAGTGACACAGCAGTGTTCTGTCACGTGCACGGACTGCATTTTGTGTTGACATTTTCAGCTGTTGATGTCAAACACCTTCTTGGAGTTACATTTGCTGTTCTAATCAGAGTTGCAGCTGTTTTTCTATTAATTCTAACATTTGTTGGTTTACTAAATACAACAAATGTTGAAAAAACTAACAAACAAACAAAAAAACCCAAATTATTTTATATCTACATACATGCACATAAATAATAGAGGGTTTCTTATTTGGCTTGACATGCTGTTAAACCAATTTATGGAGCATCTAAACAGAGGAGTCTCAATTCATTTCCAATTGTTGCCATACGTCTTCTATGTTTCTGACTGTATTTTCACTAACGCAGTGAGAGCAAATGTACAAATTTATAGTTAATAAAAACACATAATATACCATATAATAATGCTGTGTTTCCATTATCGTACGGTTTGGTACAGCATGTTTTGGAACGGTAGTACAAACACTTTGTTACTTAAGTACAAAATTCACATATCTCTACTTTACTTTATTATTTATATTTCTGGCAAAGTTTGCTTTTGCTCCACTACATTTCCTGTAACTATCTTTGTTACTCGTTACTATCAAATAAAAATCAGAAGAAGAAGATGAGGTGGTAATGGTCTGTATTGTTTTCTAGTCGTGACGAGTTGCTTTACACTTTCATTTTACCATTCACCCATTCATCATGGGGTCGTGTCTTACTCGAGGGCACATATAGACTAAAAGAGCCAGGAATTAAACCCACAACCTTCCAGTTAAAAGACAACTCGTCCTACCACTGATCCACCATGCCTAAATCCTTACTCACGCTTTTCAAGACTTTTACACCCCTCTACACCCATGACTGTAGCCCAACCCACCTTGGTAACACCATCGTCAAGTTTGCAGACGACACCACTGTGGTTGGACTAATCTCAGGGGGAGATGAGTCTGCTTACAGGGATGAGATCCTAAAGTTGACAACGTGGTGTTCAGCGAACAACCTGGCACTGAATGCCACAAAGACAAAGGAAATCGTCATCGACTTCAGGAGGCACCACGCAGACCCAGCTCCCCTCTACATCAACGGTGTCTGTGTAGAGAGGGTCCAGACCTTCAAGTTCCTGGGCACCGTCATCTCGGCTGACCTCTCCTGGACCCCGAACATCACGGAGATCACCAAGAAGGCCCAACAACGCCTGCACTTCCTGAGAGTGCTCAGGAAAAACAACCTGGATGAGAAGCTGCTGGTGAACTTCTACCGCTCTTCCATAGAGAGCCTGCTGCTGTACTGCATCACAGTGTGGTACGCCAGCTGCACTGAAGCAGACAGGAAGGGTCTTCAGAGAGTCATCAACGCAGCACAGAGGATCATCGGCTGCACTCTCCCCTCCCTAAAGGACATTTACCACTCTCGCTGCCTGAACAGAGCGAGGAACATTGTTAAGGACAGTTCCCACCCCGGCTTTCATCTGTTCGACATGCTGCCCTCTGGCAGACGCTACAGGTGTGTCCGAGCTCGGACAAATAGACTTAAGGACAGCTTCTTCCCCAGAGCCATAACCACACTGAACATGGACATGCACTGACCATCCTACCTCTACCACATACTCTCACACATTCTGGCATGTGCAATACTCTACATTTCATGCTGAAATGCTTATTTATTTAATAATTTACTCCACACTATGCAATACTTATATACTGTGCACTACTTATATTGTATATACAGATTTTTATCCTGCTTAAATTACATTCCAACTGTGCAATATCTGTATTTTTAAATGGTACCCTGCTAAAATCACTTTCATACTGTGTAAATGTTTATATTTCTATTTTTATATACTGCAAAATTACATTTCACTCTGTGATATTTATATTCTATATGCTGCTAAAATCATATCTCACACTGTGATATTTATATTTCTATATTTCATATACTGTTAAAAAAAAAAAAAAAAAATACACTTCATACTGTGGAAATAGTCTTATTTATTATTTTTTATACCCTGCTATGGGTCACGTCTCATAGAAATGCACTTTTTATATTTAAACCCTGCTACAGACCTGCTATTTCATATTGTGCAATAAGAATTTGATGGCTGTATATCCTTTTAATGTAGTACGCTGCAACTGAAAACCCACCTCACGTTAACTAGGGTCACTTTTTCTTTTTAATGTCCTTGACCCATACACTGGTTGTTGTTGTTGTTGTTGTTGTTGTTGTTGTTATTGTTCTTCGTTGTTAGCTGTATGCACTTTCAAGGTGAAGTCAAGTAAATCTCGTTGTACAACTTGTATAATGACAATAAAGGCATTCTATTCTATTCTATTTTGATACTTAAGTACAGTAAATGTCATGTACTTTAAGACTTTTACTTAAGTAATATTATAAAAAGGTGACTTCAACTTCTACCACAGTCATTTTCCGGTAAGATATTTGTACTTTTACTCAAGTATCAACTTTTAGGTACTTTATACTAGGTAGGCGGAGTGTGGGCTGTGGCACATAGCTGTGTAGCATGGCCTTCCATGGAATTTTTACACTGATAGCAAGGAACGTGACGTGAATTTCTCGGTTAATCAATCGGCTGACGATCTCGTCGTACTATACCACTTTACTGTGGTAGCCCAAGGGAAGGGAACAGAAGCTGGAAAGACAGCTTTGTTTTCCTGTAGTTCACCTACAGAGCAGCACTGAAGCAATGCAAACATAAAGAGGCAGTGATGCACAACACAAGGAACAGTACGACACGGAATACGACATATGTGAACATTTTCTATATCACAGTAAAAGAAAATAAGATTTTCAGATTCAGCTCAAGGTGAAACAACATGAGTCATAACCCCCTCTGTCTTCTTCTCCTCCTCCTCCTCCTCCCCCATGTGAACGATTGCTGATGCAGTTGTTTACAAATTCTGGGTTTTCCAGCATCAGTTCTTGACTGCATCAGACCTGCTTCACCGCTTCAATGTGCCCAAATTAAATATAGATGAGAGCTCCCGGCTCTCTGTGGTGATGACACTGTGGCGTGCGAGCAACAATACACCACAGTGTGATATAGTGAATAGTGAATCTTAGACAGCAGCAAGTACCATGTCATTTCCTTTCCTTTTCTCTCCCCTTCCTCTCCTCTGTTTCCCATTTCTCCTTTCACCCCAACCGGTCTAGGCATGCCAAAGTCACATTTTTAATAATATTACTTAAGTAAAAGTCTTAAAGTATATGACATTTACTGTACTTAAGTATCAAAAGACTTAAGGTTTAGAGGTAAGAGTATTACATACGTGAGGAGTAAGGATTAAGCCATGGCAGCTCAGTGGTAGGGCAAGTTGTCTTTCAACTGGAAGGTTATGAGTAAAATTCTTGACTCTGCTAGTCTACATATATATATCCTTAAGCAAGACACTTAACCTCATGATGATTGGGTGAATGTCAAAACTATAGTGTAAAGCCGCTTTTATTTGGTAGTAACGAGTAGCAAAGATAGTTAGAGGAAATGTAGTGGAGTAAAAGTTTTACAGATATGTGAATTTTAAGTACAGTACCAAAGTATTTGTACTTACAATATATTACTTCACTGATGTCAGGTTTGTATATTTCTATTTTGAATCTTGGGGATATGTTGCGTAGCTCGATCTCCGTCAAACTTTCACTCCGAAGAGTAAAGTCTGGAGAAAACAACAACAACACACATAAGGGACATAAATAACAAAAAGAAATTGGAAAGTTTTGACACTCTGTGAAGAAACTTCATCATCATCATGCACAAGGGAATACCTGCCCCTCCTGAAATTCAAAAACACTGCACCCCCTCCCACGCGTCCTTCTCCCTCTTCACAGGAAATGAGATATGCTGATGAAGCCGCTCGCTGCGTCTCGTCTGCCTCGAGACAAGAAAACATTTTAGAAACATCAAAGTCAGTCAGGCAACTCAGAAAGAAAGAAAGCCAGTGATATTTCATAGCCTGTGATGGAGTGTGTGCTCCACGACGTGTGATGGGATATTTAAATGGTTTGTGTCTCTTAACTCCAGCTCTGAGGACTAACTTTGAGCTGTTGGATTTGCTCAGATTTATGATCAGAATTCTTTTTTTTTTTTTGTATAAAAAACAGTTATACGTGTATATTGTGCAGCCATAAAACGGATTAATTAAGTTTTAAATCACTCAGCCCATAAATGTGGTTTTTGGGGGCTGTTTGAAAGTAAACACTGAAGAAAATCGATCAGAAGAGACCTGAACAAAATTACATAATAAAAATGTCACTTTAAACTTTAAATTGTGCTTGTGTATAAAAATGTAAATGCACTTTTTTTATTGCAAATTATTTTCTTATCTATGTCTTTTTTACTTTTTTGTTCCACTGAGGGGAGTTGGTTTTAAATAGCAGTATCTATTCTATTCTATGTAATCAAATCACTCTTTATCTCAGTTAATTGTATATAAATAGGGGTGAAAAGGTGGCCCATGAACACAATATCACAATAAAGTGATTCTGCAATAACCAACTTATTGCAAAAACAATCATATGACAATATTTGTCTAAATGTACTAACTTTTCTGTAAAAGGTTTTCTTACTCCTTTGTTCCACTGTCCTGCTGTCAACTTCTTCTTCAATCAATTAAAACTAGTGTAACTAGTCTAACTAACTTTAAACTATTATCAAATGTCTGTTACAAATTTCTGTGTTTCTCGGTATAGTGGTGTTTAGATCTCGTGTCGCCCGGCGACATTCCAGCACTGCACACAGGAAGTGCTTTTTTTTTTTACGTCAAGACAGACAGCGCTACCAGCAACATTGTCCCAGTAAAGCGAGACATGCTGAATATAACTGAAAGAAACACGAAAAAGCACCCGTAAAAATTTGAAATGAAAGAAATGAAGAAGTTTGAAGAAGTTTTTACTTGTCTCCACCCGCCCCTGAAATCCTGCAATGACTGTGTATATACAACAAACGCTTCCCCAGTCAAGTCAGAGCCTGTTTTCAGACACACATGGCATTGAAATAATATTACATCATTTCTGTTCACGGAGACCAAACAGAAGCGGAATGACAATAATAATAATAATAACAATAATAATAAGTTACACACTGCAGCTCTAACATCTGCTCTCATTACATTACTGTGACACACATCACTGCAGCAGAGACACTGACTGTGTTTTTTAGAATTAAAATATCAATATTTGGTGTCGGTGCATCAGAAAATGTATCTCACGGGTCAAGATGATGATGATATATTTGTTGAATGGGTGCTTTTGTTCCACCCTCTGACTCTGAAAACAACACAATAAAAAAAAAAAAACCTCAGGGCATAAACTGAATGGATCGCCAACTCTCATTTCCACACACAGTCGTCACAGTTTGCAGTTTCCACTCTCATGAAATATGCAAAGTTGACCTCTGTAATTGCCGTATGCGCCAGTCAGGGTTGCGTGACTGCAAGTTTCATGGAGCAAAACTGAGGCGACGGCGCACTCATCCGCGACACTGAACGTCTGGCTCACAGCACAAGTCTAATCTAAGTGGGATTACAGGAGGAGGAAAGTGTCATGATTTGTCTGTGTTTTTGGTTTTCAAATTGACATAAACTTGACACTCGTATTGATGTCCTCAACATGAGTGAGTGAGTGCAGACATTTCTATATACTGTAACAGTAGCGTCAGCATATTCAGTAACAGATCCATATTATCTCAAATTACACTACTACAAATAACATTTGCCCAGGTTTTTTATCGCGCACTGAGATATATTACTGGAATCTCCACACCCTATTCTATGCTGTACATCATAGTCTGCCAAATCTGTAATGGCCACATTGTATAATGATTTTTCGGCACTTAAATTAAAGTAGCATCGAAAAAAGTGACCATTTATGATGAGACGAGTGCAAAACAATACCTCTTTTTGGAGGACTGCCGCTCAATAAAAAGGTCACTGTGTGTTTGTCCGTTACTGCGTTGTGTGTTTTTACTGTATGTTTTGTCCTGTGTATTTAAGGGTTTTAGTACATTGTGTATTTTGCTTTTGTCAGAAGCTGGCGACGAACATAATTTCACTTTAACATTTTTACATATGAAATGAATGTTGAACTATTTATCCTCCACCAACCAATCCCAAGGCTGACACAGTGTGAAAGGTGTGGTTCACCCACGACAGGTCGCCAACATACAGAGTCACATTCACATCTACGGTCAAAATAACCTCTGCATGTTTTTGGATTATGGAAGGAAACGGGAGAAAAGCCACGCGCACACAAACGGATGTCACACGGAATGGTCCTCGGTCTAACCTGGATTCGATTTTGGTGACCTTCTTGCTGTGAGGCAACAGTACTAGCCACTACTCCGCCGTATAGCCACAATCAGAGTCATTTCTTCATATATTTAGTCATACATGCTTGAACTTTTCTGAATTACTTTTTTTTTTTTTTCCTTTTAGGCTCATGATTCAGTCTTAAACTCGCGGCCCGTGGGCCACATACAGCCCTCCAATTGATTTGATGTGGCCCTCCAAATGATATCAACTAATGTACGTTTTTTTTTAATGAATAGATTAAAACAAACACTTTTATTTTGAAATTCTGTCAACTACTGGCACAAATATTGCTATTGCAACATCATGATGGAATGTTATAATATATATTTTTAAGCACATATCACCCATCCCTAATGAATTGTTGCTTTTACTCCATAAACTTGGGCTTCTTTCACTTGACCGGCCCCCTCCTGACGAGACTAGATGCTCAGAGGCCCCCATGTCCTTTGAGTTTGAGACCCTTGCTCTACAATAACCTATGTCTAATATTTCTAATTGTTAAGTGTCTTTTTTGTGTGTGGCTGTTTTACTGTTTTGGGGGATTCATTCAGGAAGTAACTACTTGTTGGGGATAACTTCAGGGAAACTTGTTGGGGATAACCCCAAGTAAACATAAACACTGCTGCCTAATGTGTTGCTATGGTAACCAGGGCCCCAAAGAAGAAATACACAGGCAAATCTCTAATAATACAATACACTTGCCTTAGAAAAAAAGTGATTATTGATTGAAAACTACAAATTCTATTTGTCACCAGGCTTCTGTGAAGACAGTGACGTACTATGTTTGTGCCAGTTTGTAAAGTCTATTTTTGACTTCAGAGCCCACTTTAATATGACAGCTATGTTTCATTGTTGCCCTCTGTACTTCCAGATGATTTATTAAAAAGAAAAATGTGTGTCACATGACAATTAGAGCAGGACTAGATGAGGAAAAGACACAGTCCCCTACATGATGATTCTTAAATTGTCTGCATAGGTTATCAATTGTGGTTGCAGTAAGGATTTTCGCTTTCAAAGTGCAAACTACTATTATCATATTCTGACATAAAGGGAACAACAAAGTGTAAATCACAATCAAATAATGGAGCACTAACGAATCACACTATGGAACAATTACTCAAAGCACAGGGTGAACAGTTAGAGAAGCAGCTGTGAGAGTGTGAGCTGTGAGAGAGAACTGCAGGATTCTTCAAACGCCGAGGTGCAGCGTCGATGCAATGAGTCATCTGCTTTGAGGAAACACTCCTCACCCTGCGTCACCTCCTTCGATCCACGCTACACCCCTGCCTCTCCTTTAACGCATCGCCATAAGCTGCATATCATAATAGTATTATTTTTTTTATTTATAAAAAAAAAGTCTGAGCAAGCACAGTGAGCAGTTTCTGCACTAACAAGCAAAAAATATATATATATAAAAAATATACATATCTAGTTATAATGCACTGTCAGGCAAGAGACGGTGCAGAGCAGGGCTGCAGGTAACACGTGAAAGGGAAAAGCTTGAATGAATGAAAACACTACATAGTGAATGTAATATATACTTATTTATGTGTACATTTTCTTCTGAGAAAAGAGAAGAATGTGAATGTGCCCTAAGTCAGGGCCATGAATAAGCTTGAAACATGGTTGTTATTCAGTTTGGATTACTGTCTTTTTTTTCGGCTGACGTCGGATGTCTGTTTCAACGGTCACTGTGTCAGATTATGCGATCGCAGAGCCACAAATCACCAAAATACACGACAGACTACACAGTGGTCCCTAAGCCAAAGTGATTATGCCAGGAGGAAGAGGGGCTGGGCCCTGGGGGATGACACCCCTGAATAAGAGCCCGCAAACAAACATTGAGAGCGGTGAGTGTGTGCCAAAATGTTCTGAAACCTCTGCTGCATTGGTCAAATCTTCCTGCTTTCTGTTTTTGACCATTGATCCTGACCACACCTCATCAGCAGAGGTTTAAAATGGCCCAATGCCAGTCTTTACGAACCACATGCACATACGTTCACATGCTTGTTATACTTGTATGTTGCAAAGCACCTGATCCATCAGCGCTCGCAAACATCAATGCAATTAAAAGGCAGATGAAGTGCAATGTTATCGCGCCTTCAATTTTGTCCCGTGTCAAGAAATATATTCTTCACATACACTTAAATGCTGTTGTCACAACTGCACACACACACACACACACACACACACACACAGTCCCTCTGAGTTGAGGGATTATATACTGTCTCAGAATACTAAGTGGTACTTAGCAGGATTGGCTACAGGCGTCCCACACTGGTGCTGTGTTACTGAACCTATTACCGTTGGAAAATAAATGTACCCTCTGCTTAACTTCCTGCCATTCTCTGAATTACAATCACTTTACTTCTAGAGCCCCCCGAAACTTGATGGTTCTGCTGCTGCAGACCACGAAGACTTCAAACATGGAGCAAAAAAAACTCAATCCTATACTGATAACAAAACCTGAGAATAGAACATAAGGTTACAGCAGATATATTTCTATTACTATCTTTCCAATTCATTATTATGGCCTTGAATAAACTTTTCTCAGGCTCCATGACACGGTGTTCACCCCGTGTTGAGTCTAGTGTGTTTTTAGTATCTGAAATATTACAATTTCTAGTGTAAAAGGAGAACAGCATCTATGGGAGGTGTTTATAATGTGTTTGAAACACTAATGTTTAGTGATATCAGCAAGCAAAATTGGACTATGTGCTTGAAGTTTAAATCCTGGTCAGATTTCGAATTCATTTTAGCAGCTGACGGAAGAAAAGGGTGCAGATGTCGGGAGTTATCTTCAAACAAAATGTGTAAAAACAAGTGAAGCACAGGAAGTAGGATGCAAAGTCTACGGGGACATTAGCCTACTCAACTGATTCATAATGTCAGGAAACATTTCCCAGAGTATTAAATGGTCTAAATCATTACTTTCAAGTCTTCTTTAATACAACACAATGTACATTTTGTAAATGATGGCACATAAAAGTGCACCCCAGGGTTGATTGACAGCAGGTATCAGCCTGGTTGCAGATGACGTCTGCAAATTTCCAGTCACTTCAGGGAGTTTGTTTTGCAACTGGAAGACTACGTCCATGTTTAAATGCCGTCTATGGTAAAATCATGCAAGCGTAAAGAAGTCATGTTTTTTTTTCCGTACGCTGGAGAAAATAAAATATACATTAAGAGGCGCAAGGGAGACATTTCAACCAAAAGGGGCAACTTTTCATAACACCATTTTAATCTCCTGCACCGATTGCCTTGTGACTAATTTCATGGTGTGCCGGTCATTTGATTGTTTATCTTATTTATTTCTCCTCCTTCTTAGTGTTTGGTAATCTCTGTGTTAGGGGAGGGAGGGGTGGGTTATCTTTATACTGTGTGTGTGTGTGGGGGGGGGTCAGGATCATAAATGTGTTACCTGTGTTCTACCTCTATGCAGCCATGTCCTATTACTTTGTTAATTGTACTTAGAGAAGTTATGATTATTTCACTCTTTTACCGAACAAAAAAACACAAAAAAGCATGTAATTGTGAAATAGTGTACACGTAGCCCTACTTGCAATGAAAAGATTTATAAAAAAAACAAAACATGCAAGCACAAACACGGACATATCTACACAGTATAAACCCTAGTACCTTTCTCTCTCTCCCTCTCTTGGATTCACTCTCCATTGCTCTCTCTCCTCTCCTCTCCCCCCCCCACTGTGCCCTTCCCTCACTCAGCTCTATCATGATTCTGCAGCTCAGCCTCTGCAGCATGACTCCACTTTCCTCTCTGCACCTCAGCCATCGCTGACAACTCCAAGAGAAATACTGGGAATGGCTTTAAATATCCAGTGCACACACACACACACACACACACACACACACATGGCACACCACGCTGTCAGAACTAGACAGGCTGTTTAATTACGTCCCGGTGCAGCCATTAGGCCTTTTAAAGCTGGAAATAGTGTAAACAACACAACACACAGAGTTTGATTTTCTTCAGCACCAACTATTCAGACATTCTCCCTGCATCTCTGTGTTTGTGCTCTGCATGGATCTGGGGGGAGGAGGAGAGAAAAATGTGTTTTCATTGACTTGATTTATGAGCCGTAAAACAGCTCGCGACAGGCCATAGAGAAGGGCGAAAAGCAAGTGCTCAAAAACACCGTATAAAGCTGAATAAAGACAGGCCGATTACCTCGAGCGACGTCCCTTGGTTTGACGTAGACATGCATCATGCATTAGGGCTCTGTTCGATTTCCACTGAATTAGAAAAATAAAGTCCTGTCCTCGTGCACGCGTGTGACCGCTTCATCGCTGTTTCCACACCTGAGACGAGTAACTCACCACCTGATTCCCGTCACGTGATTTGATCGGCCTGATTGGTGTCAAAGGTCAACTCACCAGCTGCTCTGAGGCCTCGAGTTTAGCTCAGTATATTTCCGTCATTCAAACATGTTGTTGCTGTTACAGCAGAGAAGACGTTTGATTGACAACACTCGTGACAATCTTGTTGACTTTGTGCAATTGACTGATTGATTTTGAATGTATTATTTATTTATTTACATCATTGATTTTGGTTGAATTATGTTTTTTTTTTTTAATGTTTGTAATTAAACTTGCGGCTTTCATTTTTTACATCATATGGAACATATACCAAGGAGAAAAGTAACGTCATGCTGTGTTAAAGAAGACCTGGAACTAGTGATCACGACCATTAACGCCTCGAAAAAAAAGTATTAATGATGTAATAAATCAAGTGACAAGTTATTTTCTAACAGATTTATTAACATATAAAAAGACTTCTCTTTGCAAATTGCCAACTAATTGCCATTAAAGAGAACACAGGTGTCAGGCACTTCCACATTGGCTTGATTTCCTAATCCTTAAGACGACAGCAAGGTTGTTTTATTATCTGTTATTGCTCTAAAGTAGTGGTTGATATTATTATATTATTTTGAAACTTGCTAGTATCCGAGTATCACTTGTGTGGTACAAACACACAGAGAAACGCACGGCGTACAACAGCTGATGAGTCATGTTTGGCTGAGTCATCCAAGTCAAACGAGGTAAAACTTCAGTATAACTGTTTCTTTGTCCTTCTAACAGCTCAAAACTTTTTTTTTATATCCACCTTTGTGCACGTATACTTTTATGGCTGTATGTAGCAGCACAGCTGTCATCTATGAGCACATTTGCAAATATAATTGAACACAATTTAAGTTTCAAGTTTAAGTCGGCTTTTTTTCACCCTCGGTCTGCTGCACTGTAGCAACAAGCAATGAAATAAAACAATGCAGTGAGGTCATTTCCTGAGGCACAGGTACTGAAGAGACGACCCACAGAGGGCCATCACATTAAAATGTCCAGAAATGACGAACGGGTACAGAGACATAAAAAAGAAAAAGGAGAGACAGTGAATCTGCCTCCTGTGTAGGTGGAGACGGCAGAGGAGGGAGGAGGGTTGCGGAGGAAATGGGCGATGAGTGACTCTGCAGATTAGAAACATGATGTCAGAACTGTGTAGGTGAGCCAGGATACTGAGGATACACAGAAGACTGAGAACTGAACACAGGATTTTTTTTTTGTTTACGTGCCGATGAACTGCTCGTGAAATATTTTTACCTGAAATTGAAAACGTCTGCTTTTCTTATCGCCGTAAATAATGATTAAAGTCTGGGTGGATGGACAGATATCATCGTTTATTGTTATGTTATGGATTCAAACAGAATTGTCTGTTGTCTGTTTATAGTATTCACGCCATTTCGTGCGTGATGACTAGAGCATAAGCATGACTCAGACACTTGGAGGGGCCGTCCCATCTTATTGGCTCGTCATCACTGATAAGTGTTTAAACTCATTGACCACTTGTACACAGGACAAGTCATAAAAGGCCAGGAGTGGCACTCGGTTTAGTCCCTTTAGCTGCAACGTTTGACATATTGTTCATTCGGATGGAATTTAGTTATAATTCATTTCTTCTCTCTGACTTCCTATAATTTCAAACCAGTCTGGTGATTCTCTTCTGAGCTGGAACCAGGGACCAGGAACTCACTGGACATTTTTCCCTTTCATTGGACCATGAAAACCCCAGATTAGCAGTTTCTGAAATATAACAACCCTGCCATGTTCAAAGTCACTTCAATCACATTTCTTCCCAATTCTGATGCTCGCTTTAAAGGTCAGCAGGTTGTCCTTATGCACCTAAATGCAATGAGTTGCTGCCATATGATGATTAGATATTTGTGCTAAGAGGTTCACCCAATAAAGTGGCTGCAGCGTGTCGATGCTAAAAAACTGCCGAGTCACTGTGCTTTCAAAATATAATCTCCCTCGAATGAGTTTCATTTTGTGAAACCCGACACTGATGGAATAATTGAATATGGGGTCTCACTGTGGTCACCCTGAGTCGGGTAATTCACTTTAATCTGCTTTGCCTTCGCTGATCACTCGCTTCCTCTCCCAGAGGAGAAAAAGCTGCTGACTGCAGCTTTAAATACTCATTGTGAGGCGAGGCCTTGTCAGCATGTGAGACAGAGAGACAGACAGTAGTCTGCCGTGTACCATGTGTGTGGACCCTGTCATGTGTGTATGTTCAGCCAAATATCAGACTCCTCCTTTTGTTCTGGATGACCGTGAAGAACAGCAGCAGCAGCAGCAGCAGCAGCAGCAGCAGCAGCAGCAGCAGCAGCAGCAACGTGACGGCTGATCTTCCCTCTCAGGTCAATTTATTTGCAAGCTGCTACATGTGTAAACAAATTTGTCTCAATGACTCCGCTGTATTAACGTATTGACATCTTAAGCAAGTCTCACAACATGTGCTGGCAATAGTTCGGGGACGAGTAGAAGAGAGCGGCTCAAACACGCTCAAACGAACGCTTTGCACGCGTACAGGAAACAGCCCATATTAAATGTTACAGAGCAATATCGCTATGCTGTGAGAGCATTACTCTGAAAAACAATATATGCAGACTTCGGTAGACATAGCTCACTGAAAAATTCTTTAGTTTGACATGAAAATCATTTTGATGACATAAGACAATCTCTTGAGGACAGTTGTGCTTTAAACGTACTATCACTGACAGTTCTTAGTAACGTTTCTTGTCACTGGAACAACCCCTGAAATGTTAATTAAAAACAACTGTTGAAGTTATTTTTGATGACCTTTTCCATGTGTTTATTGTTTAGTTTTTGCATTATTATTATTATTATTATTATTATTATTATTATTATTATTATTATTGAACATCAAATACATAAGTGCACTGCAGTGAAGACACATAATGCAAACTGGAGACAGAAACCTTTGATGTCGTTCTATTAATGTTTATTCAACTTTGGCAATTTTGTGCATCATTTGAAATTCAACTTTTATATTTTTTAACAGACGGAAAATAAAAAAAGAAAATTGGCCCCAAAACTCACATCAGTCGACCTCTCGTAAAAAAAAAAGCGAGAGACATTTACAACATAGAGACCGACGCGAGTCCTGAGGCGGCGCAGGGTCATGATACTCTCAGAGCTCTTGCATCATTTATCTGTTGAACAAAATCTGGCACTGAATTCAAAGTACAAGTTTTGGGGGCGAAATACGAAGGGCGTGATAAATCGGTTTCCAATTAAACTTGGATATCAACGGAAAATATACGAGTTCCATTAACGTGTTGAGGAAGTACCTGCTGCAGTATGTGCGTACAATTAGAAGCATGTGATTTATGTATTTGTGCATCTTTAAACTAGGTCTCTCAACTAATCTCATGCATTTCTTTGTGTGTGTGTATAAATCATAAATCATGACACACCCAGGCTTCATACAGGTCCAGCCTGATGGCATCTTTAATATTATTTCTGTGTGTGTGTGTGTGGGAGGTGACATAGCTACACTGTTGGGCTTTTGCCAGCTTTTGCCCGCCCCCCGTGTGTGAGGAGAATGTGTAATAGTTTTTGTTCCCTGTGGCGACTTATCTGTCCACCCTTTTTAGAGGATCACCTGTGAGAAAAGATGCTGTATCTGCCCAAGGTATGGACAGAGAGAGGGGGAGGAGAGAGAGGGAGAGAGAGTGAGAAAGCAAGCGCTACTGATGCATTGCAGATAAACTGCAGATCCCAGTGTAAGCCCTCCCTTTCTCATTTTCTATGCAACCCCCGCTCTTGTTGCTCTTTTTCTTTTCGTCCGGCCACGATCCACCATGGCGTCACCGCCTCCCACTAACATCACCCCATATAGCCATCTACAGCCTGTCACAGCCTGCCCACCTCACTATCTGCTCCCTTTAACCTTACAACTCTCACCCATCCATCCTTAAGAGCCAACAGCTGGTTTCGCCTTTCGCAGAATACTGCAGTCTGAAGCTCCGTTCATAAATTCATGATTCTTTCTGCGTACTCACTCCTTTGTTGAGTCTGATTCCGACTTTTGCGTTAAATATCGTATATTCGTTCACCGTTAAAGAGACAGCTTTTAGAATATTCAACGGTGAACAAACATACAATATTTAATGTATTGTGTGACCTGCAAATGTAGCAAATGTTAAATTCAAACCACTGTCTGATCAAGTTAATCACCTTAAAACATCACTTATTCTGTGTTTCTCACTGTTGAGGGGTTTAGATTTAGATTGGTGACATTCCCACACTGCACACAAAAAGTGATTTTCACAATGTGCTAGTAAAGTGAGACGGCTCTGCCCTTGTCCAAGGAATTTTGCAAAATTTTTGCCGCTGTTGTCTTAGTTTTTTTGTGTAGCGGCTTATTCTCTTCCTTCCAGGTTTAAATCGGGAGTGGAAACACTGGTGCATGCACAGAACACTCATGGTCGCATGAATCTAATCAGAATGGAGAAATCCATGCAGTAGTAGTTTGACTCCCAATTGCATTATCTGGGCGTGTTAGTTTGACTTCGATAAATTCAGTTCAGTACAATTTCAGTTGGACTAACTTGTTTACTGGTTTTAGTCTAGACTAAAACACAATGAGGACCTTTTTCTTGTCATATACACAAACTGAACATCATTTCTGTTCACATAGAGCAAAAAGAGGCAGAATAATAAAATCAACTACAAAAATCCCCCACAGTTATCCACAGCAGCTTCAAGATTGACAGAACAGATCATTAAACACCAAAAACAACCATTTGAGTAATGTGTGCTGACTAACTCCAAGCTGTTTTAGGTGGGGAAATAACAAAGACAACGACACCAACCTCGTCAACTCACTGTTTTCAGGTGAAACCAATTACTACTACAACAAAAGATCCCATTCTTAAATCAGTCTTGTGCAAAAGTGCATTCAACTTCAGTGATTTTAGTTCTTAAGTTAAGCTGTTAAAGGATATTTATGTCTCTGCAGATTCATTGTTGTGCTATATAGACATCCTTTCTTGGGCAATATATGCATCGGCAGAGCTTTGAAGACCTCTGGGGAAACAAAATGTCAATCAATGTTGATCAATACACAACAAACCTGAGATGGGTGCTGAACACGCAATAATCTTAATCCAACACTGTCAAGCTCCTAAGGTGCAAACATATGCAGGAACACATCACATGTTAGTATCACAACATTACATTTCACACTGGCCGTGTGACCGATGTGACAGACATTTGTGATATTTAAAGGTTACACGCCACAGTAACTTATATCTGTTTTATCCTTGTACATAGTTTTAGTAAGATATATAGTTCTATAGTTGCTCTGTTTGCATATAATTTCGTTGTACCGTTTAACGACAATGAAGACTTCTGACTTTGGATATCTGAAAGCCTAACTTTGGCCTTAAACCAGGAGTTTCAAACTTAAATGTCCTGTGGGACTGAGCATCTACTGTAGTCTGGTCAGGAGGGGGCCGGTCAAGTGAAAAAAGTCAATCATTTTGGGAAAAAGCAACTGTTCAGTAGGGGTTGGACAATATGATCTTAAAAATACAATTTTCCATCATGATATAGCAGTAACAATATTTGTGATATTTCACAGAATTTCAAATCTAAAGCATTAACCCTTTAACACCGAGCGTATCGCAGGCAACATGTTTGCATTATCGTAATTATGCGACGGTTTGATCTATAGTTCAAAATATAAATATATTCAAGATGCAAAATGTAAGTAAAAAAAACAAAAAACATATATAAATAACTAAAATCTTAATATTAAGTGGTGGGCCACATAAAATTGGTTGGCGGGTCGCATGTGGCCCATGGGCCACGAGTTTAACACCACTGCCTTAAACCCTTGTCAGGCAGACAATGGGATATCGATATATAAACGTCATACAAATATCCAATTATCCACAGTAAAAATGCAAACGCTGCTCATCATATGTGCGACTCGACAATATAACAGCTGAATAAAAGGTCGCCCTGTCCTTGCACTTTCTATATATCAGCATAATATAACAACACAACTCTGCACTGTGTCACCTACACATGTCAGCGCCTTGACCTCACTCACTCACTCACTCACTCACTGGTGTCTGCAGATCAGAGGCTGTCTGGGCAGACTGGGACCTCACTGGGATGGGCTCGTCTGTTTTGTGCTGCAGTGCCATTTTGAAAACGCTCCAACCCTTCTGCAGTGCACTGGAGCACAGACCTGATGCTGAATGACTCCCCTGTTTTTGCCCACACACACACACACACACACACACACACCCTCCTTCTATGTTGTGCATCACACCACCACCGCCCTTCACAGGACGTCCCAAAAGCACCTCCAGGAACCTGAGTGACCAGCATCAACAATGGGATCTGTTTGTTTGAATTCCTGCAGTGAGCATGTGTCCGAACAGGGACATGTGGATGTGAGGCAAGTGGTGAAGGACACTGTCAACGGCAGCGAGTGAGCGAGACTGTGCTTATTAGTTACAATGCATATTTGGTTGTGGTTGAAATGGGCAGACACTCACACACAGCGATTGTAACGCCATCCCTCCCTCCCTCCCTCCTCTGTTTTTCTCTCTGTCTGTGAAGCAATCTAAAACTGGCTGGCCTATAAAACTCTGCATACAGTGGAATGTGTTTTATGGAGAAAGTCCAGTTCCATGGTGAAAAGCTGAGATTCTTTCTTCTTTCTGTTGATCAACATGTTTCAGGAGTTTAATAAAAATCAGAGCGTAAGAAGAAGAGCCGCTCACACCTGTGGATAACTGCATTAATTGAAGGGTCCTCAGAAAGAACTGATGCAGCTCTTTTTTTTTTGCTGCATTAAACCCTCAAATGATTGGTAATCGTTTCACATCGACCTGAGATCAGAGCGAAGTGACTAGATCGATAGGAGATCAATGGCGTGTCACTGAGGCCGAGCCACCGCCATTCAAGTGGGTGGTCTCGCATTAAAACACATGTATGCAAATGCTGGCCCCATACGGCATTATACAAGTCAAGGCATTACAATAAATTACCCTCATTTGACCTTTCACATTTGACTCATGTTTGAACACATGCCACAAACAAATCCCTCACAGAAAAAAAGACAATGGCTGGATAAACTGTTCAGTCACCAATTTATGTGAGAAGTGTGTTGACATAATGTATCCACTTTAAATTAACTTAAAAACTTTTTAAAGTTACTTAATTTTCTTAGTTCAGTTCAGTCCAGATATCAAAGCAACAAAACACATTTGATAACCAGAGCAAAGCTTTATCTCTAACCAGTTATTGCCTAACCCAAATCTTAACCCTAAACCAAAATGAGGTTCTTCCTTGCTACGACCAGGTTTTGGTAACACATTTATGCCAGACAAGGTCTTAAAGAGGTAATAAATACACACACACACACAATAAAAACATGTAAAGTACAAACAATTCATCAAAAATAAGAGGATGAAACCTGATGAACTTGTAAATACGTAATCTTTACAATGATCTAATCTTAACCATCTCAACTAAATGCTCAATCCCAACATTTACTCTCACTATGACCCTTGAGTCAAAGCTGCAGTGTGCAACTTTTGTTGACTTTAGCTCTTGTTGATGTTATTCTTCTGCCTCTGTTTGGTCTTTGTGAACAGAGACAATGTAACAATATTTACTTTTTTATGCAATAAAAAAACATGTTTGCAGCTGACCTGCTTTACTAATGTTGCCTCCATTTGTCTTCACATAAAAAAAATCTCTTCTTGTGTACAGCATGGGAATATTGCAGCTATTTTTCAGGGAAAGAAGCTTCTGGAGAAACATTCCACTGAATCTATACCCATTGCACTCATTCTCACTTAGCCTATACTAATGTGCCAACTTTTCCATTTCCTTTATGTGTAAAAACTTTTATGCAGTAAGAATTTCTTCTTTTAATGGTCTGTTCCCATTCAGATGTCACTGTGAGCAAATGAAACAGTGTGATGGAAAACCACCAACAGACAAGGTTGTACAATAGCCTGATATGCTTTATCATCATTGTGTGAACTAATCTGACAATGGTTAAACAAAAAAACACTTACGACTTGTGAGGACCTGATGAAATATCCTCACAACATCACCATGTCCCCACAACACTGGTTAAAAACCTATGTTTTTGTCCCCACGTCCCTATGTGTTACACTCTGCTGAGTAACGCAGTGAGGAGAATCGTGGAAACACCTTGTCTGCTGTCCATGGTGCTGAAATGACTGGGCCAGGCCACGTGGCTCAGAGTGGACGGGACTCCGGACCACTAGGAGACGGCCTGAGGGGGAAGCGCCCTCCCTCCCACTGCCTTCAATGGACGGAACAAAATTGCTTGGAGTTGCTCTGAGTCTCTGATATAAAAGGAGCAGACGGAGGATGTTTGAGTCGCTGTGAATGCCATACACCCCTCACCGACACACATACACCCACCCACCAGCCTCCTGCACGCCACAGGACCCCCTTTTCATTCCTGCGCACATCCCCTGTAGTCTGACCGGATGAGTTACCCGGTGGACACGATAGGGAGCCCCTTCCGGAGAGTTATGGATACTAGGACGAGCAGCAGTTACGGCTACAGCCGCACTCCCTCCAGCGGCTTCCGCTCCCAGTCCTGGTCCAGGGGAAGCCCCGGCTCCACCATCACCGCATCCTACAAGAAGAGCGTGAACATGCCGGTGTCCCGGGCTTACGGCTCCACGGTGCTCAGCTCCGCCGACAGCGTTGATTACAGTCAAACCTCCATCATGAACGGAGACTACAAGCGTTCTAACGAGAAGGAGCAACTTCAGGGGCTCAACGACCGCTTCGCCGGTTACATAGAGAAGGTGCATTACCTGGAGCAGCAGAACAAGCAGATCGAAGCCGAGATCCAGGCGCTGCGGCAGAAGCAGGTGTCGCGCTCCCAGCTGGGAGACCTCTACGACCAGGAGCTGCAGGAGCTGCGCTCCGTGCTGGAGCAGATCCACCATGACAAGGCGCAGATTCAGCTCGACACCGACCACATCGAGGAGGACATCCAGCGGCTTAGGGACCGCTTTGACGAAGAGGCGCGCATCCGGGAGGAGACGGAGGCCATCATCCGTGTCCTGAAGAAGGACGCGGGTGACTCGGAGTTGGTGAAGTCCGAGTTAGACAAGAAAGTTCAGTCGCTGCAGGATGAGATCGCCTTCATCCGCAACAACCACGAGGAGGAGGTGAGCGACCTCATCGCCCAGATCCAGGCTTCACAGGTGACCGTGGAGAGGAAAGACCTGCAGAAGGCAGACATCACCGAGGCTCTGCGGGAGATCCGCTGCGAGCTGGAGGGTCACTCCAACCAGAACCTGCAGCAGGTGGAGAACTGGTTCATGTGCCGTTACTCCAAACTCACCGAGGCTGCGGACCGCAACAAGGACGCGATAAAGTCCGCCCGCGACGAGATCTCCGACTACCGCCGCCAGCTGCAGTCCAAGACCGTGGAGCTGGAGTCCGTGCGCGGGACCAGAGACTCACTGGAGAGGCAGCTGAACGACATCGAGGACCGTCACAACAGCGACCTGGCCAGTCTGCAGGTGAGGGGGAGACGCACAGCCGTGCGTAAAAAGCAAGAGACAGACTAAATACAACAAACTGACTCCCACATATTATAGCTTTACATTTAGCTTTTATTTAATGTCTTTATAACAAAATAATCAAGTATTATAATGGGTGCATTAAAACTTAATAATAAGGGATTTTTGATGAAGTAATCTGCTCTGTCTTGGTGACGCAGTGTTTATTGTAATGCGTAAAAACACTGCAAAGTCACTTAATAGCAGTACATCGTCACATTTATGCATCAGGGGTTGAGTGGATTGAATGAAAACTAGTGTTTCTGCTGCATAATGATCATTACCAGCGGTTTATTGCTCTGGCAAACACTGAGCACTCACTTTCTGCGCATGAATGACAGATTTGCGAGTGTGAGGGAAAAGGGTTTGGGAGGGAGACACTGCAGCAGACTCTCTCTCTCGCTCTCTCGCTCTCTCTGAATCGTGAATCTTGCTGAGTCAGAGGCCTGGGTCGATTCCTTCATTGGCTCTCCTTGCATTACATCAAACAGATTACAGGGCGTGGGTGGGGTGGGGTTGGAGAGGAGGGGGGGAGTTGGACTGAGCGTGTGGAGGCTGCCCTTGAAGGAGAGGCATTCAACATCCCCACAGCATACTGTATTGCGTCAGATTCTATTAAAACAGCAGCAGACCGCCATCCTTTTACAATAAAAGGACGGTGGTGAATGAACATGGTTTTCTTTTCTTTTTTGTTATATCAAGGCAGCGGGCAAATTAAAAGCCGCATATGCTGTAAATAATTTGTGTTACGCCCATTCAAGCACGCTTTGTTTTTTTGCTTGTGTTTTCTCTCAGGAGACAATTCACCAGCTGGATAATGAGCTGAAGAGCACCAAGTGGGAGATGGCTCGCCACCTGCGCGAGTACCAGGACCTCCTGAATGTCAAGATGGCCTTGGACATTGAAATTGCTGCATACAGGTATATTCCGACATAGATTTGTCGAGGGAAAAGTACTTTAGAAGTAACATTTACAGTCTCTTCTCTTTTTTTTTTATCAACATTTGGGTTTAAATGTTTCATGTACACATTTATTGTCCATCCAGGAAACTCCTGGAGGGTGAGGAGACCCACTTCAGCACTTTCCCCTACCGCCAGACGGTCACCTCAACCAAGATCTCCAAGCCTAAATTGGAAACTCCCAAGCTGAAGGTGCAGCACAAGTTTGTGGAGGAGATCATCGAGGAGACGAGGGTGGAGGACGAAAAGGCCGACCTCGACGAGGCCCTGGAAGAGATCGCACAGGAGCTGTCTGCCACGCTTGGACAGGCCAGAGAAGAAGACGAGGAGGAGGAAGAGGGCAAAGAGGGTGGAGATAGCGAGGGAGCAGAGGGTGAGGAGGAAGAGGGAGACGGCGGAGAAGGAGAGGAGGAGGAGGAGGAAGTTATAGCCGCCAGTGAAGCAAAAGTAAGCGCTAGCGCACCCACCAAGGAGGAAGAGGAAGAAGAGGATGACGAGGGTAAAGGAGGTGATGAAGAGGAAGAGGGAGAAGGCGGCGAGGAGGGAGAGAAGGAAGAGGAAGGTGAGGGACAGGATGAAGACGAGGGAGAAAAGGGAGATGATGCAGAGGGAGGTGATGAGGCAGAAGCAGAAGCAGAAGAGGGAGGAGAGGAGGAGGAGGTAGTTGAGGAGACAGTTTTGTGCTCCAAAGCTCCAGAGTCTAAAGCCTCTCCTGACAAAGAGAAGGCTGAAGAAAAGGAGGCCAGTGGAGGAGAGGAGGAGGCAGCAGAGGAAGCTGAGGCCAAGGAGGACGAGGAGGAGGGCGGTGATCAGGACGAAGATGCAGGCTCTGACAAGGCATCCAAGAGTGGAGACGAGAAAGAGGAAAAGGAAGATGAGAAAAAGGTGAAAGATGAGAAAGCAGATGGTAAGCCAGAAAAGGAGGTAGCCAAGGCCGAAGCTCCGAAAACAGAAGCTGCCAAGCCTGAGGCTAAGAAGGAAGAAGCATCCAAGCCTGAATCCCCCAAGTCTGAATCACCTAAACCAGAATCTCCTAAAGCTGAATCTCCCAAGCCTTCATCTCCTAAATCTGAATCTCCTAAACCATCATCTCCCAAATCTGAATCTCCTAAACCATCATCTCCCAAATCTGAATCTCCTAGGCCTTCATCTCCTAAAGCTGAATCTCCTAAACCATCATCTCCCAAATCTGAATCTCCTAGGCCTTCATCTCCTAAAGCTGAATCTCCTAAACCATCATCTCCCAAATCTGAATCTCCTAGGCCTTCATCTCCTAAAGCCGAATCTCCCAAGTCTGAGTCTCCTAAAGAAGGCTCACCAAAGGCTGGCTCTCCCAAACCTAGTTCCCCAAAAGCTGAATCCCCAAAGTCAGAATCTCCTAAAGCTGAATCCCCAAAGTCAGAATCTCCTAAACCTGAATCCCCAAAATCTAAATCTCCTAAAGCTGAATCCCCAAGAGCTGAATCTCCTAAAGCTGAATCCCCAAAGACAGAGACCAAGCCTGAGTCTCCCGAAGCTGCTGAAGAGAAATCTGAGAAACCGAGCGAGTCCACCGAAGACAAGAAGGTAGAAAAGAAGGACGTTGCCATGAACGGCGACATGGACAAGAGCAGCCCTGAGGAGGAAGTGAAGAAGGACGAGGGGAAAGAAGCCGACGTGATCGCCAACGGCGTGGACGAGAGCCCCGTGAAGGACGACGGCAGCCAGAAAGTGGTCATCACCAAGACTGTGGAGACCATCACCACCGGCGAGGACGGCTCCAAGCACGTCACCAAATCTATCACTGTGACCGAGACGGTGAAGGAGGTGGAGGATGTGGTGCAGGAGCAGGTGGTCTCCACGAAGAAGACGGAGAAGCACTCCACCCAGTCCATCAAGCAGGTGACAGAGGGCAACTGAGCGGACACCACGCGGCGGATCCAGCGGACAAGGAGGAGGAGGAGGAGGAGGAGGAAGAGTACGCGATGACAAGCAATCAACCCTGAACTAACATAACAAAGAAAAACATACAGCTAGAGCGATGTAATTACAGATAACCAACTCTCAAACATACGAAACAAATCATAGAGAGACGCCAAAACGTTAATGCTACAAGTTTCAAAAAAATGCATGTTGAGAGAAAGCTTTAAAAACGGGCTTCGCTGCAGACGCGGTTGAGAAGCAAGTGACTGAGACATTTTAATCCTCCTTGTTCTGTTTCTTTCTTTCTTTCTTTCTTTCCGCAGTTCATGGGTGAGCTCACAGGTGGGAGGGAGCGGGGGGTCGCTGCATGCTAGCTCAGGGGAGGGGAGCACTTTCCTCTCTTATCTGTACGTATGGTAGAAATACACGAGTAAAGCTATAAACAAAAGGAATAAATGCAATGTGGGTGGGCGAGTGAGAGACATGCTGTATTACCAGGGTTCAGGATTAGGATTTTTGAGTTTAAGGGAAACAAGGAAAAGGGGGGGGGGGCAGGAGGGAGGGAGGGTCCTTGACGGGTAGAGACTCATGAAGAAGCCTTACTTGACACATGAAGATACCAACTGAGCCAAAAAGAAACTTAATGACAGAATACACATCGACTGAAGAAAGACACAGGCCGCAGTATGAAAAAAAGAATAAAAAAAACACACACGACCATAATCACATCCAGTAACAGACGCAAACTACAGCTTAACGAAAACCTGAAGAAAACTTCCTAGCCTTAAACATGCTTTTTATCAGTGTCTGTTATGTTTACCTGAGTGCAATTGAAAATACAAAAACGTATATATAGAGATATAGAGATATATATATATAAAATGCAGACTCGTGCATTATTGTATGCATAGGATGGACTTGAATTTAAATACAGAAATAAATGAGGTGCTACTGTTTGCAATCCCATGACATGACTCACCATGAACGATTTCCCAGCAGCATTTGCTCAATAAATGTCATTACGAATTAAAGAAAAAGTCGTCTTTGTCATGTGTTGTTGTTCTCCTGAGTCGTACGTATGTCATCATGGCTGTGTTTGTTCATGTGTTCATTGTCGCGGGTCACTGGGTGAAAAGTGGGGTCACAACGTGGACAGGTCGAACAACCATTCACTCTCACATTTAGAGTGATAATTACTGTGTTTATTCACGAAAATAATCAAATATAATGTCAGATACAAATGTTGTCAGCTATTTTACTTAACGACAAAGGATAACTGATGAAGTATATAAACAAATAAGCTAATAATACAGTTACAGTTCATACACTGACATAATTAATACTGACACGGCACGACAGTTCCAACGTTCTACTTTTATTTGTATGCATCGCACAACACACACACACACACTTCCGTCACTGAAATCTCTCCCCCCCAACAACACAGGCAGGTAGGAACCAAAAACACAAATTCACATTAAACTAATCACCCATATTATTTATGTACACATACATATATATCAGTTTACTAGCCAAGATATTTAATATGCTCTACATAATATGCAATGCACATAACTAATATATTTAACCCTTCCAACCCCAACACCTTATATCAGGGGTGTCAAACATACGGCCCGGGGGCCAGATCCGGCCCGCCAGAGGGTCCAATCCGGCCCACAGGATGAATTTGTTAAAATTTCACACTACGATTACAATCTAAACGTAATGTCAAATACAATATTTTTCTCTTCCAGATACCTGTGACTAAATGTTTGTGCCATTTTAGATCCAGTGTGATGTGTAAATAGTACATTTAGGCACGATATTGTTGAAATTGCACTTATATTTCTCAAGAAATGTCATGTTTTGTAAAAATATCCTTCATTAAATGTAAAACAAAGGAGAAAAAAAGCAAGGAGTTCTTGTTGTTCATAGGTTATTATGCTATTATTTTACTATTTTTACTGGTCCGGCCCACTTGAGATAAAATTGTGCTGTATGTGGCCCCTGAACAAAAATGAGTTTGACACCCCTGCCTTATATGGACATCCTGGGGGCGTGTGTGTGTTTATAGGTCACATAGTCAGGCTTTAAAAAAAAACGTGTTGTTTTCGTCTTCTTCGTTAGTTATGATTCATTTTATATCGCATTTTTAGTCGTGATATAAAGTAGCAATAATTGTGCAGAAGTCACAAAATAGTTCATAAAAATGAACCATGTGAACTGTGACGTGTTTCCAAATTTCACAAATTAAATCCAATTTTAAACATTTTGAGTACTTTTTGATCTGGTGTGTTTATACTGTATATTTTCTTTTTCATCAGAATGCCTCTGTTGTGCTGAAATAAAGGATATAAATCCCTCTATATTGCACATTAATGGAAAATAGCAGCTGAAATACTCCTTAATAGCATATAAGATATACTAAACATAAATATAAACTTTAAATATAATCATGTGCAACGATATTAACTGGTTACAATGTCATGGACAAGACGAAGTTCTATTTAGCCACATCAGCTACTTCTTGAAGAATAATAATTTATGAGGAATAAAGTTTCTATCAACCAAGAATGCATCATATATCATTTCATTCAGATGCAAATAAGTCAAGTGACATTTAGTCCAGTCAAGTTTTATTTCGCCAAGATTTATTTCTCTGCTTTTATGTAAATATAAGAGATTAAAAGAGATTTCTCTTAAGTACAGCATATATTTGATGGATGTGCTGCTGAACTATAGTTTTCAAGGAGCTTTTAAATAAGGTATGGGCTTATTTTTTCTTGTCAGCGCCAACAGATGCTGATAAAGTGACAAACGGTAAGGTCACCATGCAGGAAAAAAGAGAACTATAATAAAGAAAAGCAAAAGAAAACCCAGCAAAGTCAGTTTTTTCCATCAGGACCTGCAGCTGATGGCGGCAAATATCAGCAAACCTCAGGTAGAATTTTGCTGTTGATCATAAATGACACTGCTGAGTCATTTTACTCCATGACTCCTGTCTTTTTCGCAATTGTCATTTGTGGCCACAGTGGCCGCTGTTTCAACAACAACCCAAAAGTTAGTATTCGTAATATAAGGCAACTTAAATCACAGTGTAAACATGTGCATGTTGTACCATAACTCCTGCACTTTGTTTGCCCATTTACTTGCACATTTATATTTCATTTTGTAACTGTTATCTCCCTGTTTTTTCTTTAGTTTTTTTTTTATAAACAAACTATGACGTGTGCTGCTGCTGCCTTTCTTGGCCAGGTCACCCCTGTGAAAGAGGTCTTGATGTCAATGGGTCTTTTATCTGGTTAAATAAAAAGAAATAAATACATCTAAATAAATAAGAGAATGAATTATAGTTGAGGCTGTGGAGTTTGTAAGAAGTGATGCTCTTTATTTTCCTTTTACTTGTTGTCATTAGCCATAATTAACTGGGGTAACTTGCTTTAAAATACACAGCATTTTTTTTCTTTTGGATATCTGCCCTCATTATATAGGCTTTGCTCATCTTTGTCTTAAATCATGTAGAAATTGTTATTTAATTATATTGTATATTTGAATAAACAAATATACAGCTATACATTTCAGTTTATTATTTATTATTATTGTTTGTATATGTATATATTCATTATTTATTAACAGTACAAAGTTCTGTTCTGTTACTGGTGGTTTTAAAACATCATATAAGAAATGGGGGGGGGATCCTTGTATAGTAAGTTTTATTGTTGTGAGTAATTGTCTAAAATGTAACCTCTTGTATAAGCAACAGTATATTTGCAAACACAGTAATGTATATAATGCTAATATTAAATATTGGCCAGTGTAAATCATAGGCCTTCTCTAGTGTATGAGATTGATTTTACTGCTTATAAACTGAGTTCTTCTTAATTTGGGAGGGATATTCTCCTCGTTAAATGTGACCTCTAAAGATTTAAATAAATACAGTATTTCCATGGGAGGGTATAACGTGATAGGAAAGTGCTTCAAACACATAAACCACTGCTGAGGTGAATGTAGAGCCACTTGCTGTACACGTTGTCAATATACATATATATGTACATATAAAGATTTGTGCACGATGTACACGACTCAAAAACCAAGGACAGACACGCGTGTCTCTTTGATAAGTGTTTATTTCACCACCAGAAAGTCACACACTCACGTTTGCGGTTAGCAGTTGCACATACTGTATACTGTGTGCACTGTTTATGGACGACTGTGGATATTGGCAAGCGGTTAACTGTGATTTGTTGCTTTAAATGGCCGTTGGGCTTTTTTTTCACTGAGCACCATGTTAACAAGCAGAGTGGAGAAAGAGCGCAGCGCTGAGGCCTCTACTGGTTTTACTGAGCTGTGGTTTGTATGTATGTGGACGGTGTTGAACTGTGATTTGCAGAGACAAACGTCCTGTTTACTTCTTCTCCTCTGCAGCAGGTTTGGAGGCTTTGTCTTCAGCTTTCTCCTTCTTGACGTCAGCTTTGTCGTCTGTTTTTGGAGCGGCCTTGTCTTCTTCCTTGGCATCAGCTTTATCCTCCTTTTCTTCACCTGTTTTTACTTCTTCCGCCTCGACTTGCTCCTCTTCTTCTTTTGCGTCATCGGATTTTTCCTCCTCTTGTGCTTCTTCTTTGCCTTCAGTCTCTTCCTCTGCTGTGTCATCTTTCTCCTCCTCATCTTCAGCAGCAGCCTCTGTCACCTCTTCCTTTTGCTCCTCTTCATCACCACCTGTATTAATGCTCAAGTTTTATTCACTGTCGTTGTGATAAAGTAATGTAACAACATAATTAACTAACCTTCTTCTTCAGCTTTAGCCTCTTCATCTGCATCTGCAGCCTCCTCTTCACCCTCCTCCTCCTCTTTCTCTACTGCCTCCTCTCCTCCCTCCTCCTCTTCCTTCTCTTCCTTCTCCTCTTCCTCCTCCTCTGCAGGTGGGCTGGCCTCTGCTTGGTGGGCGTGGCTGGCAGAGATGAGGCCCTCTGTGGTGCTGGAGCTGAGCAGACGTGATGTCATCAGGTAGGAGGTGCCGGAGCTCAGGCTGGAGTAGACAGGCCGGGCAAAGTGGGGCGCTGACAGACTGTGGCTGTACATAGAGGACACGCCCCCAGAAACGCCCACACTGAAGCGAGACTCCTCCCCTTCCAGAAGCTTCCTAGTATGGATTTAGTGACAAATCAGGGATGACAATCGAAAAGCATCATTTCTAAATTTCTGTGGCTTGTGATATAAAGTTAGTCGTTGAGCCTTGATGCAACACATTCATTTAAAGGTCCAATGTGTACAATTTAGATAGAGTTTAATTGGCAAAAAACGTGATTTGCTACCAAAAAGTATGTTTGCAGGAGTGTACAATCAATTAAAAATAATAATTGTTTACTTTTTGAGGCCTTAGAATAAGCCTTTTATAAGTATGACAGGTAAAGGGCGTTGCTTTAAGGAGGTCGCCATCTTAAACTGCCATGTTTCTGTAGCAGCCAGACAAACAAATGACTCAAGAACATGTCTCTGAAATTGAAAACATGTGTATAATATGGGACACACTTGTTGAAGACAACATCGTTTCCACAGTTTCTTAGGAGAGATTAGAGGAGTTGACAGACGCCACGACATCCTTTACATTTTAAACGTTGTCACCTCCAATAACCTTTCAAGAATTTTCATAAAGCTCTAATCAGATTTCCGGCGGCTGCTTCTCACCTGTATGCAGCAATCTCAATGTCCAGAGCCATCTTGACATTCAGAAGGTCCTGGTACTCCTTCAGGTAGCGCGCCATTTCCTGTTTGGTGCCCCTCAGCTCGCTCTCCAAATCTGTGATGGTGTCCTACAGTACATGCAAGACAAAGTGTGAAGTATTATACGAGTAAAAAAAGAAGAAAAAAGACACAAGGACACACAAGGTGCAACGGAATTAAAATAAAGACCTGCATGGCTGAGATCTCAGCGCTCTGCTTCTCGTCCATCTCGTGCAGCTGTTTCTCCAGGGATTCATTGAGGCCTCTGCACGCATCAATCTCCAGCAGACGGGCCTGGAGCTGGCGTCGGTACTCTCCCGCTTCATCCTTGGAGCTTCTGACTGCGTCACAGTGCTGGGCCACAGTTTCAGTCAGCGAGCCCATCTTCCCTCTGAACCACTCCTCAGCTGCTTGCATGTTCCTTGCTGCCAGCCTCTCGTACTGGGACCGGATGTCCCTGAGAGCTCCAGAGAGGTCTGGAGTGGCGGTTTCAGACTCTACAGCCACCTGGACTCCCAGCTGCACCTGGGACTGAAGCTCGGCCACCTCACCTTCATGAATCCTCTTGAGGAAGGCCAGCTCCTCCAGCAGAGTTTCAACACTCTTCTCCAGCTCAGCCTTTCCTAACGCAGCCTGGTCGGCCTCGCGGCGGTTCTCCATCAGCCTGCCCTCGGCCTCTTCACGAGCCAGCACTTCCTCCTCGTACCGGCCCTGCAGGGCACTCAGGGTTTGTTCCAGTCGCTCTTTCTGGCCCAGGACGGCTTGGTGGTCTGCCCTGGCCTCTTCCATAGCTGCCCTCAGGGAGCGGGCCTCTTGCTCATAGAGTCCCCTCAGGCGGGACGGCTCATTGTGCCTCTGCCTCAGCAGCAGCAGCTCTGCCTCCAGAGCCCGGTTCTGCTGCTCCAGCTCATGCACTCGCTCGATGAAGACGGCAAAGCGGTCGTTGAGGTCCTGCAGCTGCCTGTGCTCTTGGGTGCGAACGGAGCGGAATTCGGAGCTGATCTGGGCTGCCTGGCTGAGCTCCAGCTCCAGAGAGGAGGCTGGTGAGGAGGAGGAGAGCAGCACCCGGCCGGGGGAGGAGTACTGCACACGGGATGAGGACAGTGGGGAGGTGTGGGACGAGTATACGGAGTGGGTCCTCCCTCTGTTCACCACCACACGAGGGGGAGACTCGACGTACCAGCGCCTGTAAGACGAGGTGGGATAGTATGGGTCATACCCGATGCTACTCATGGCTGAATTTGTGGGAGCACTGGCTGCTCTCCCTCTCCTCTCCTCTGTGTGTGTGTGTGTGGAGATGTATGAAGGGCTCAGGTTTAAGCCTTGACTGCTTTCTGCTGCAGCAGCCGGTGCTTTTATAGTAGGACACCGAGCTCTGACGCAAGCGCTTTGTCCAAACTCTGACAACGCAGGCTCTACAGGCTTACACTGCAACTGCAAGAAACGAGAACGGGAGGAGCCATAGGAGACGGAGACGGAGAGGAAAAGTGAGGAGGGAAGCGGTCGCACAAATGACTTATAATGAAGCTGTAAAAACTGCGCGAGTGACTCGTCAGACTTTGACATGGATGCCACGACTCTACAACTGAGTTATGACGGTTTGCTTGCGGCAGAAACTTAAATTAATGCAAAACAAATGAGCTTAAAGATTTAAATCCCATACAAACATGGCTGAATCACTGCAGGAGAGAGAGGGAAGGAAAAAGAGGAGAAGGAGGAGGAGGAGGAGGGGTTGTCCTGACTTTTACCACCATGACACAGCATCTCTCCCGGTGGCGGAGAGTGGAACTGCAGCCATAACCTCAAAAGACCTGCAGTGAAAACAATTCCACCCAAACAGAGCAGACAGTACGAGGTGCCATGTTGGAAACACAGAAAACAGCAGATCAGACGTGTGAATGATATAATCCATATAATCCTTTTATAAAAATTATAATCTAGGTTTACAGGCTTTGTAACAGAAATTGCAGCTGATTTAGTTGAAGTGGTTTTGGTCTCGGCTTTTGTGTTTAGTTTATGTGTTGCCTTTTATTCTAACTGAACTGTAAATGGTTAACTGTTTTGATGAGAGATTACTTCAGATATTTCTAATTCCTGATTAAAGAAAGACTAAGATTAAAAAAACAATTAAATTGTTATTAAATTTACAAACATTAAAAATTTTGCTCATTTCTTTTTCCCTCCCTGCAGAAAAGGAAGTGTTTGTTCTGTACTTCAATCTGGCAGTAACTTCATTCATTTTGTATAAATTAAAACCTTAAATTAAAGATATATTGCATTGTCTGTATTAGTGTTGCAAGACATTAACAGTATCTTTTCACAAACACTAGATTTAAATCTGCTTTTGTTTTCCACCAGCAAAAGAAAAGGCATTATAGCTTCTTCTTTTTGTCATGTTGTATCATTAATTCAGTTTCCTCTGCAGCACACAGCACATTCTCCATCAGCTCGGTTACATAAGTTTTTTTTTGTCCAAGTTAAAAATGCAGAGGCTCAGTGAGGATTATGTTTGGAGATGTCTTGTACTTTTTGAGGTTTGTGCATAAATGAAATGTAAGATGTAGTGCTTTTGCAGTAATATAGTGTCTTTGTGTGAAGTGTGAACGTCTGTGTGTGTGTGTGTATTATCCACACCCAGCAATTTGCCAATTCGGCAAAAGCTCCCAGTACTTACAGACGAGTTACTGTGGGATTTGGGGGGCAACTTCAGTGAGAGGCGCACACACACGTCCTGCAACGGCCTGAGTCATCGTAACAGTTGTGATCACACCATGTGTGCACTTTTCCCACCTTAACAGCAGTCTGACAATCTGCACGGAGCAATTTCAGACCCCCCCGGAAGCTGGTGGGGAGGGAACAGAGAAACAGACAATTCTTTCCACTTAATGTGCTGATTTCGAGGTCATTGCTTGTGCTCTCTGTAGAGTTGAATCACCTCATTATCCGCATTAATGAAAAATTATGACTGTTGTGATTTCTAGGAACTCCCAGAATTGACTGCATCACACACCTGAGGGAAGAGTGGGGAAAAATGGATGATATCCATGTTGTAATGTTGGAAAAACAACAATAATTGATGTTGAGATTTTATAGATTTTGCTTTATTACTGTATATAAAATGGATGTAATTTTCTTGAAATATGGTGGGAGCAGCAGTTAGCCACTAGGGGGAGACTCTGCTGGTTGATATTTCTTGATTTATATTGTCATAAAACATTTTCCTGAGGAGTTAATTGTCTCAATCACTCAATCTTTTTCCACTTGAACAGAACTTTATGTTCAAGGACAGCGCATATGAGTGGACAACAAATCTCAAAGCTTTAAAATGGGAATTTGTTTTGAAATAGGCACATTCAGTGTTTTTCCTGCAGCTTTTGTTTGTTTATGTGCAATAAAAAAAACCTTCTGCTTTTCATGATCATACGACACAGGCCGACACCAGATCTCTATTAATACTACAGCATCAGATGATCGTGTTTCTCTTTATTTCTAAATATGGACCATACATTTTATTCGAAAGGGGACAAGATGAGACACTGACTTGATTACGTGACAGCTCAGCACTTACAGTACGCTATGGATTTGTTTCCAGGCTTCGTCAGCACTTTTCTGTGTCCTGTAAGTTTCTCTGCACTGTTGCTTCCCAAGATCACATTTCATGATTGATACTATAGAATATTAGACTTTGATTCAATTTGTCAGTGGGGTATAATATTTCGTGCAGGCATGACAAATCAGTATTTACTTTATTTACACTATAGTAGTAAAAAATTTTTTTATTTTGCAGTTTGCTAGTTGCTGCTTGTAGCAATACATTTATATAAGTGAGAGGACTAATGGTTTGTATTATACAATTATATATATGTACAGTATGTATGTATATATACAGTGCATATGATACTAGAGCACCTTTGAGAGGTGTTTTAAAGTTTTAAACAATGAGATTTTACTGATATCATATGCACTCGTGTGCTCACGTTTTCACAAGTGCATCGTGGAACTACAGTGGCCTACTCCACCTCTCTCTCTCTCTCTCTCTGCTCTTTCTTCTTCATTGGTTTATGCACAAGCTTTATGTGGGCGAAGCTGCTGCAAAAACATTGCAGCGCAAGATGGCGGCTTCCAAAAATCAATAAAAAAAACGTATTTACAAGGCTCAGAAACTGACCTATTTTTATTTTAAAGGGATTACACACTAATAAAAACATACTCACGGGTAGTTTATTCAATTTCTGTCAGTGAACCCTCCTAAATGTTACAATCTGAACCTCCTACAATTAATATGTGCTCCTGAAGCTGCAGACGCTGTGTTGTGAGCACTGGCAGCTACATGTACAGTAGAAGAAAGCAAATCCGTACATACTGCAACCAGCTGCCAACTCAGCTTTGTTTTGGCAACTTGCCTGTGGATTTTCCTGCAACACTAGTCCACAGTGTCTGTGTTATTCCACAGAACAACATAGTATCTATTTAAATGAATGAGCAGGACTCTCATTCTCTCTCAGTTATGAAGTAGTTCATTAGCGAGTGAGACGAGTTGCCTTTTTGCAGCCTAACCTGATCTTTACAGTTTTGTACCACGGATCTCACTTTAAAAGTCATGTTGCTATTTTGGCTTAATATCTGACCTCTGGCCTTCCAACCATCACATGTCCCAGGAGTCCACCCATCCTCTGGTGCTATTGGCTGATCCCGTGTGTCCATCAGCGTGTGAATGCTTCTCACAGGTGGACAGTAAAGGAGGCCTGTCTGCTGTGCACTGCCACCACTCAGGCTGCTATAAAAAGCAAGTGGTATGCTGTACTGGGTTCACTGTTGTTGTCAGCCAGTGTGTGCGTACACAACTTAGAAGGGCTGAGGTTATCGTGTCTGGGTTAGGGAAACACTGCAAGCATGACTGCCGTACATCGTTTGGTTATCGTCCGCCACGGCGAGAGCTCCTGGAACCAGGAGAACCGCTTCTGTGGCTGGTTTGATGCTGACCTCAGTGAGAAGGGCCTGGGGGAGGCCACCCGCGGGGCCCAGGCCATCAAGGAAGCCGGCATAAAGTTTGACGTGTGCTACACCTCAGTGCTGAAACGTGCCATCAAGACCCTGTGGACCATCATGGAGGGCACAGACCAGATGTGGCTGCCCGTGATCCGTACCTGGCGCCTGAACGAGCGCCACTACGGAGGCCTCACTGGCCTCAACAAGGCCGAGACAGCTGAGAAGCACGGTGAGGCGCAGGTGAAGATCTGGCGCCGCTCATTTGACATCCCACCTCCACCCATGGACAAGGACCACCCTTACCACAAAATCATCAGCGAGGTGAGACAACCAAGCAATAACACATTGATGTGCTCTTTGTCAGTAATCCAAACTATTTCACAGCCGATTGATTTAAAATCAGTTATGTGACATCTTTCAACTGCTGTTGCTACTTCCAGTCCCGACGCTACAAGGGCCTGAAAGCCGGTGAGCTGCCTACCTGCGAGTCACTGAAGGACACTATTGCCCGTGCCCTGCCTTTCTGGAACGACGTCATTGCCCCCGAAATCAAAGCTGGCAAGAACGTAATCATTGCTGCCCATGGCAACAGCCTCCGCGGCATCGTCAAGCACTTAGAGGGTGAGTATACTGCAGTCGGCAGGTGGACAATAAAAGAGTGAATGAAGAAGAAAGTGCTGCAGTGACAGGCAGATGTGACTGATGCGTTCACTTTCACACAACAACAACAACACTGCAGTCTTAAGGTAACATCAGTTTTTACAATAATGACTCTTGCATACAAGGAGAAGAGTCAGATAATCAGTCCGTAACTAACACCCACTCCCACACACAGTAGTGGATTACAGTGTGTAAAAATAGCACGAAAGGACTCAGGGACAGGGAAGAGGGTCAGGAGCTCGGTTCCCGTTACAGTCACGACCTTTATGTAAAGGTTGTACTTTTTCAAGCAGTGGCCAGACACGGATAAGGGAGTTATACAGTCACAGCGTCTCAAGGGCAAAAGTAAATCCTAGACAGAAACGATAGGTCACGTATAACCAGTTCATGTTACAAATTCCTGTAGTAAAAGTAAAAGTAATGAAATTAGTGATTGCAAACATGGCTGCCCAAGGAGGCACAAAGAAAAACGGATTGTAACCACTCAACCCAAGTCTCACCTGATCTGCACCAGCTTAAGCCAACAATATTTTTTTTACATTATTTTAACAACCATTTTTGGCTGGAAACTTAAGTTACATTTCTGATCCACTGCTGCCTCCGTAAGAACCAAACTGTGTTATTTTGTGACTTTGGTGTATGAAATTCTTCATCCAGATTCACTTGACACACACTTAGCAAAGGAGACAGCAGAGGAACAGCAGCTCATGTGTCCCTGTGAGCTAAAATTTCTGATTTTCTCTATGGACTTAGATATTGAGTGGACAATCTTTAGCTTTAATTTACAGATATCATATATAAAATTATGCTGGCACCACCTAGACTGTCACTTTAAAGATCATTGTCTGCCCTGTATGTCTTGCAAGGCTCCAGACACTGTTGTATAGTACCAGTTATATTGCCGCTGTTCTGTCTGCTGATCTGCCTGTGTGTTCTTTTTCCCGCCCGTATCTGTAGGTATGTCTGATGCAGCCATCATGGAGCTGAACCTGCCCACAGGAATCCCAATTGTTTACGAGTTGGACGCAAACCTGAAGCCCGTGAAGCCCATGTCTTTCCTCGGCGACGAAGAAACCGTAAAGAAGGCCATGGAGGCCGTGGCTGCCCAGGGCAAAGTCAAGAAGTAAGCCTGCTCTGGAGGCTCCAAGTGGAGGCCGAAACTAAAATATGACTCTTCCCAATTTTGTCCTTCAACCTTTCCTTCTATCGTTTATCCATCCTTGTAGTCCATTCCAACAGGGGGAAAATTGTTAATGGTTCTTTTGGAGATGAGCCATTTCCAGCACATTAGCCTTGTTTGTTTAAATCATAGAAAGAGGAATGGCCTGTCAATCCAAGCAGACAGCCTGGCCTCGCATTACTCAGCCCTTTTGAATTGTGGTCAGGCCCTATTTTGAGGGCTTCAGCACCCTGGCACAACCAATAAAGAAACCACATTTTTATGTAAGCTTGTGGCTGTTTGATTCTACCTTTAACGTCTCATATCTCCTTCACTTTTTTTTTTTCCTTCTTCAAACTACATTGTCATCCTTACATATCACACCTTTTCTTCTGTGGCTGCTCATTCGGAAATCAGTAGTTTCAGCAAAGTGGAAAGGTGCTGTGAAATCTTATCCAGGAGGCAGAGTGGTGGTGGTGGTGGTGGGGGGGAGGAGGGGAAGAGGAGAAACAGAGATAGAGAAAGAGACCGAGTCGAAGAGACGAGTCAATAGGTTCATCTTGGCAGCATTCCCATGATGCAGAATAAGAGTTTTTTAAGCACTATCCTTCAACCCAGACAGATAACACTAAAGGAGGAAAACTGTGAAAAAGTAGGTTTGCTTATAACCACGACATATAGCAGGGTTTATGTCAAAACACAGTATTTGTGGCATGGTTGCCTCTCAGTAAGAAGAACCCTGGTTCAACCAAAGGCCTTTTTTGTGAGGAGTTTGCATACTCTATCCACAGACTGTCCAGGGTGTACCCCGCCTTTCGCCCCACATCATCTGGGATTGGCTCCAGCCTCCTGTGACCTTCATGTGGAGGATTAAGTGGTAGGCAATGAGTAAGTGAGAGTGTTTGGCTCCGCTTGCATCACTGCAAATCAATGATGACTTGTCTTCCTACCATGATAAAACACTTCTATCATGTTGAGAGAGGCTTCTATGTCTTGTCTACAGAACATTAGTGAGTCACTGAATGGACTGAAGACTTAATTTACTGAATGTGTCACGTCCATTCATCATTTATCCACCCACTTCAACAGTAAGGAGGGACTTGGGTCCCTATAGTTGGAAACACTTCCAAATGTAAGGACACTTCGTACTGATGATCTTATTAAATCTAAGTATATAATTTTGAAATTCAAGCTAAGTTTTGACCGGTGTAAAATGAATCTCAATGTGTTCCTGAGATTTTATTCCTCAGACAGTCACAGTGACCCTAACTGTTGACAATTGGCCCCGCAAATTCAATTCAGTGAGTGCAAGAGATCTCATGCACCAGATCTGAAAGGATTCTCTTCAGGTTGAGTTTTGAAAAAAGCAAAAACAAACTGTTAAAAGTACCACTTAGAAAAAATTTTATTTAGCATTGACACAGCACTTGTTTTTTTCAATCAAACAATTGGCAATTAAATAATTACACAGTAAATTCTGCAGTGTTGATGAAAACATTAAAGAGTAATTTGGAATGTTAAATTGGAGCGGTGTTAAACTCAACAATTTTAGTGCAACTTCAACACTGCACTGTGGTGTATCAGACAACATGACAACACACTGCTTGATTAAAAGACAAAACAAAACAACTACAGCAGCACTGCACAGAGGAAGAACGTGGCATTGCTTCCAAGAAGCATCTGAAGCTTTCACGCCATCTACTGGCCACTAAGAAGAAAATCAACTATGAGTGAGTAAGAGTTTCTGTGAAAAGAAAAGGAGACTGGGTTTAGAGTCAAAAGGTAGAAGTCAGCAAACAAACAAATAAATAATTATCATTTTGGACAACAGTAACTTATTTCTCCTTTTGTGTAGTCCACAGACAGACTCACATGCTGGTTTGCAAGGCTTGTCCACGGCCTTGGCACTTTTCATTTTACAGGACATTATTAAAAGCAGTTCAAATTCAAGTTCATTATCAAGTTAAAACTAACAGCTGCCTTTAGAAAAAAACAAAACAGGCATCAGAGGCGGCAAACACGGCACTGCACTGTGATCTGATGAAGCATGTTTGGAGTAGTTTATGCCCCAGAAGAGTGAGTCAGGAGCTCAATTATGATTGGAGTTTGAGGGGTTTTGGTCCATAGCAGTTTTAAAAGATGTTTGCCTCTTGAAGGGTTTTAAGAAGCTTGGAAGAGATGCGATCTTATATGGGTTTTTCTTGTACACCACGGCTTTATTTGTCTCTTCTTTGGACATGTCAACATAGTCCACGGCACTGCTCACATTCTTTTCTATGTTGTTGATCAAATCCCCCTGATGGAAGAAAAGAAAAAACACTTGTCAGACATTTGTTCTATGACTTAAAACAGTAGTGTGTAATTTATAATATATGATAATAATAATATAATATAAACAAAATTCTCAGATTGAGCCCATCAGCTACACGGAGCTGGTTTATGTGAAGACAGAGGGAAGCAACAGCAACATCGCTCTAGTAAAGTCAGACAAAAACAAAAGTTTGCTGCATTGCTGCTGTATACACACAAATGCTCCCTTCAGTCAGGTCTGATAGTTTTGCTTGACAAAGCCTAGTGTCAGATAAAGGACACCACATAAAAACAATGCTGTTTTGGTACTTGAAGGCCACACAAAGGCAGAATAACCGCATCAACAACAACAATAATCACCAAAAGTTTAGGCCTATTTCTTTATGTTGATTAATATTCATCGTTTCCAAACAAGGCAGCTATCATACCTGACTCTCTAACAGCATGGCAGTATCAATGAATATTTCATGCAACTCTTTGATGCTCCACTCCAAGCAAACAATGTCCTGATGACGAGATTCAATCTCACTCAGAGCTTGGCTCGAAATCTGAACATCACAGTTGATCTGAGGAAGAAAGAAAAAAAAGGAAGAAAAAAAACCATTGGTGAGTTCTTTTTGATCCACAACAAAAAAATACATTCCTGAATATTGAAAAGTCATTATTTTTGTGCATGACATGGCACCAACATCAGATATGAAGACGGTAAGACTGTCACGGTGTAGCATCACCTCCAACTCTTCATCTGTTGTCACTTTTCCCACTGGAAGAAAATCAAAAACAAAGAAAAAACAGTTCACACTGTAAAAAATAAAACACAACAGAAATAACATGTATTTTTGCATGTTCACCACAGGATGGCGGTACTACACATCTACTGCTAAACCACTTTGTCCAAACAAAATCAATTAAGTGCTATGCTGGCATCAGCCACCATCCACTTCAGGATGTGTGTGTGTGTGTGTGTGTGGCTGTAACCTGCAGGTAAAATGAGACCTTGTTTATTTATGGGACTGAAGTAGAAAACAACAACAACACTTTTAGAATTCAAGCCATTTATAATTCACTAACTTAGCAGACAGGACACTTTGAAAAGATTCATGTAACGTAACAGATGTGTTATCTCTTCTGAATCTATATTAGAACTGGCTGTAGTGGACCTATGTGAACAGAGGCTTAATAGTAAAAAAAAAAAAAAAAAAAAAAATTCATTTAAAATACTTATTTATTTTCCCGATAAGTTGCTTACTTGTGTGTTCCATAAAATCCAGAAATAAATAGTTCTCACCTGTAGAATAAATTCAAAATGATATACGTTGAGCTCTTTTTCCACACCTCAAAATGATGATGTCCTCAAATCTCTTGTTTTGGTCCACAAAAAAAGGAGGAAAATATAAATAGCGGAGCAAAGGATAGCGGGAAATAGGTTTCCTTGTTTTTCTAACCGATTGTCCAAAAAGTTGGTGATGGATGAATTGTTGCAGCCCTGTTTAAAAAGAAACTAGGTGTCTAACCTGTAATTGGGAAGCAGAACTGATCCATCAATACTTCCCTATCTGTGGAGCAATGAGTAGAATAACAACTTCTTGCTTGTTAAAGGCAGAAACTCCTTCCTAAACGTGCTGCTGATATAAGCGGATGTAAGATGTGAAACCCATTCTGCAAAAACACTCCTACCTCCTGAGCGGAAGCAGGAGGTAGAAAGTATTTACATTTTGGTTTTTGATTTGTTTTTGTTTTTGGAAACTCACCAATCTCCAGTTGTCTCTGAATTTGAGCTTTGCATTTGTCTCTGAAGGATAATTGTGCGTTGTGGTAGCCACGCATGGTTTCTGCAAACCAGCGAGTCAGGTGTGAGTGCTGGGGAGAGGGAGGCAACAGGATTTCACATCAGATTAAGGAGACAGAAATGAAAGAAAAAAAAAGGGAAGTTAAGTTTTACTATTTCGTACACAGGCCATTGTCAGGTAGTGATTTTGCGTGGGAAGGACATTTAAAGTAAAACTGCTGATCGGAAGTGGCTGGGTATAATGGTGTGTTCCTGTTGTAGTCGAATATTTCAGCTGGAGTTCCCAGTTGGAAGTTTCAACTGGAATTTCTAACTCGGAAAGTAGGAGTATCCTCGCAAACCCCAAGACAGGATTCCAAGTTGACACTACTTTCACAGTAAATTCCACTTTTGTCTAATTTAATTCAGATTACATCAGCCATACATTTTTCCCTGTGGAAGTACAGTGTTGTCATCGACTGGTATTGCTAATGATGGCTACCAAGCCTGAGATATGTTTGGGTCCAACTTCAACAAGAACTTCAACCCTTGTCCACCTTCCAGTGTAAATGAAATGCACTGCTATCTGCTGCGATCGAATTAATAATCTCAACACAATCTCAATTTTTAAATGTACTCACAAATTGTCACTTTAACTGATGGACTTTTTAATAATCAAATGAGTGATCAAATATTTATGTCCATCCCTAGGTTCTTGATTCAAATGTTCAGAAACACATCTTTTCAACCACTTTTTATAGAACTACAACGATTGTTTTGTAATAACATGTCAGAAATGAAGCATCCATGGCTTATTTAACAAAATAAAATGATCACAAACCTGGTTCGTCTCTATTCGCTGGATTACCGAGGAACTTTTACCGTTCTTTTCCGCAGACAAATTTTTCTGCATTGCTAAACAAACACAAAACAAGCAGTTAGAGATGATAAATACCTCACTGACATTAAGTTAGTTCAGTTCCTCGTTGCTCTAACAAACAGCCACATGTCTATCAGTGTGGTATGAAGCATTGCTGCATCTGGACTAACTTTTATGTCATACATCTGAAATATAGGAGATAAATCTACTGTACAAAAACACTGCACTCACATTTTAACTTGGCTCGGACCAGGTCAGCGCTCCTCTTGATCTCGCTGTTCAGCTGCTCCAGCTTTTCTTTATTCCCTAAAAACAACATAAATAACAAGTTCACCTCACAGAGTATTTTACAAACAAGTAAAGTGGCAAAAATAACCATCGTGTACAGACATCGTGTGTCTCCCAATTTCATTTACATGGTAACCAGGTTTTTTTCCCAAGACGACAAAACCCAGCACAAAGAAAACTACTGCATTACTTGACATTTCTCGCTTGTCTTTTTGAACTTTCCTGTAAAACCTAATATCATTTTAAATAATTGAGTCAGACATTTTCAAAGAGAAAAAATAAACTTATTCTGTCAGATTCGGAAAAATTCCCCTGTGATCGACTGATCTACAGAATCAAATAGGTCTTCTACTCATTATTCTATGAAAGAGGTCCTTATATTTAATTCAAATATTTTTTATTCATATTCCATGTAAAGATGTGGAATATATTCTCATATCTTCTTTTGTGTTCCTACAATTTAGCTAACTGAGCCTAAATCAAACAGCTTTTTAATAATTTGTTAGAAAACTGGCTTGTTTACATAATATTTCCATTATCATTGACTGTGGCTTGTATGGATACTTTGATATCACTTATATTAAGTGAGATGACACCGCTTTGTTTTGCATGACATGAAGTTGTGACTCATTCATTTTTTAACCACAAATTTGCTCTCCTATATTGTGAATTTGAGTCGTTAGAGTTGTGTCATGGTATACCAAACATTTGGGAAACACTGCTCCATAACGTAACCCTGAGAAATATAAGCCCCTCTGTCTACAACCGAGACAAGTCTGTTTGTCAAAGGCTGCGTGTGTTTGTCTTTTCAGTGTAGTATGGCCCGAAGGAGGAGGAGGAGGAGGTAGATGTTTGAATTCATCAGCACAATGGTGAAGGCATCACATTTCATCTTTGTGAAAACAATTACAGCTGCATTTACGGAGGGGGAAAGATGTTCTGGACTTACTCCTGTCGTGGTTTGGAGCAGAGAGGACGACGCCGTGACTTCTCTCCAGCTCCTCTGCTTGGCTGGAGATCTTCTCAATGAGGCTTTTCACCTCTGCCACCTGACATAACACACACACACACACACAGACACAGACACAGTACAGGCTGTCATGTTTATTTATACTGTATGGCTCATTAAGAACAAAAGGATTTGGGCCAACAAGACAAAGTACACATTTTAAAACAACAACATATAATAAAACATCATTAGTTTTAAAAGTAAGATTGAAAAAAAAAAACTAGACTTAGGCTGTGGGAAGTTTTACCGTTGTGAAAAAATCCTCCATATTGCGCCTTTTCTCTGCTAGGTTCGTCATGTCATCCCACTCCTGCTGGTGCCTTTTTCAAATAAAGGGGATTATTTTGACCACGAAAAAACACTCCACCTGTTCCTGCACACACACACAGACACGTCACAACAACGTTAATGTCGTGTATTTAACTATAAACAGTTTATATTTGATAACAAACAATTAACAACACGAGTCACACACGTCGCTCGTGTTGTAGGAACACCACAGCCATTTCCTCCTCTGCCGCGACCAAAAGTGAATTAACCACGTTTAAAAAAGTGTTTCGGTGCTAACATGGCGACGCAAACACTGAGCTCCCGCTGTACAGCGACAACAAAACTAAACAGTCGACATCTTCTAACGGTTATTTCCGTACTTACTTTCCGTTGTGACGTTAACGTTCGACCTCCACCTGCTGCTTCGGTCTGTCCTCGCTCTGTTGTTCTCACCTGTGTGTGTGTGTGTGTGTGTGTGAGTCAGACAGACGGAGCGCGTGCACGCACGCAGGTGGCAGGCGCGTCACCGCGGGGAAACAAATGACCTCACTGTGAGCGTTCATGTGATGCTGCCCCCTGTGTTTCAAAACTGCAGGTGCAACTGAAAATGGAACTGAGGAGTAACTTCAGTTACTCACTTTAGGCTGTCTTGTGTAAAGTACCTTAAAGGGATACTTGAGTAAAAGTACACGTATCTTCTCAGGATATGACTTTGTTAGAAGTTGAAGTCACTTTTTAGACAATATTTAGAAAAGTTAAAAGTCTTACGTGCAATAATAATCAATAATCTACTTGCAATACTGTATATACTGTACACAAGTGCAATATACTTATTTGTGCTGTAAAGTCCATACTATGTATATTCTGCTAAACGTCTATAATGTACATTCTACATTCTATTTTAACTATTTTTTTTCTAGTCTAAGTGTTGATATCTTTTTATTTTCTTTTTTGGTAATGCATGTTTATTATTTATTATCTTTATCTTACTGTCTTGCTGCTGTACCAATGTAAATTTCCCCACTGCGGGTCAAATAAAGGACTATCCTATCTTATCTTAAAGTATATTATATATATTTACTGTAATGTAGCATCAAAAGTAATTTTCTGATATAAAATGTACAGTGTTGTAATGTAACAAAGTACATATACTTTGTTACTGTAATTCATATTTATTTTCTGTGGGTTGTTATCCAAACTATACAAAACATGACTGACAAAAGTGTCATTGGATGAAAGTGCTTAACACAGAAAATGTAATTTACACATTTACACCGGTACAAATAGCATATTCTAAATGTGTATATTTAAATTTTTCTAAGTGTAACAACTGCCTCAATTTGCTATAATGCAATAAAAAGCTGGTCCTACATATACAATATACTTTTGTAAACTTTGTTCAAACAGGGAACTGTGGTTAAAAAAAAAAATGTCCTTGGATAAATGGTTGCTATCCAAATGGCTCCCAAGTGTAGATATAAATTAAAAATGTTGGAGAGGTGAGGCATTATCAAGGTCTGATTCAGAGCCATTATGTCGGGCTAAAAGCACCTGTATTAAATAATCCATTATGAAGTGTTTAAAAAAGGAAAAGAAAAGAAAGTTGAAGCAGTTTTGTACTCTGTGTGCTGACTTACTGGAAAATAATGTGCCTACATTTCTGCTTCTCTGTCTGACAGCTGTAGATTTAATTCCACTACAGATTACAGTGTAAAGACTCTACTGACTATTGATGATGTTTTGGTCTATAACCACCACAGAATGAATGAACAGAGGCTTATGCGTCATATTGTTGAATTGTCATTTTCATAAATCACAGTATAGGAGTCAATCAGCCTTTGTGGGAAAAAGTGGACAAACATGTTATTTTGTATGTGTTTTGTGCAACTTTAAAATACGAGAGTCTCATCTTTAACATGCGTGTGAGGATATGCTGCACATTTTGACATAATAGCCTGAAGGCAGATGGCTCCTCACAGTTATATCAGGGTGTGGCACGATGTTTGCTCACTAACTGGCATGTAATAATCCTGCAGTAAAACAGCTGCTCGGTCACTTCCTCGTCTTTTAATCATTATCCTGAAATGACACAAGGTTGTGCGAAGAGAAGGACGGCTCAAACATTAAAAAATACTCTTTACTGTTTCAGCATCATTTAGGCTGCGGCTGTAGATGATAACAATAATAATAATAATAATAATAATAATAATAATGACATTCTGACCTTTCATTTGAAGGTGAGAATGTTACCCTTTTCTCCAAAGATCAGAATACAAATCCATCTTTAGATATAAAATGTAACATATAAAAAAAGAACTACCTTGGACAAAGTGTAATCGTGCTTCTCTCCAGGCTGCACTCCATGTTTTATTCATTCAACAGAGACATGGGAATATATATATATATATATATATATATATATGTAGATATATACATATATATGTATATATATATATATATATATATATATATATACATATATATTGTACAATAACAGGTATTCATATACTTTTTTTCCCCCCTCATTTCTTCTTTTCTTCCACTAGAGGTCGCTTCAACATCAAAATCTGGGACAATGGGAAAAATGCACCTTCTCTTTTTCTCTCTAGCCTCACAGAGTACAGTATGTTAACCAATACCTGAATCAGCTGTTTACTGTAATTCAATAGACTTGTGTTTTCTAAATGAGATTTAATAATGAGAAATCTATATCCACTTGATACCTAATCCACTCTGAAACCACAGTACAGTCAGCAAGGGAGAACATATGGAATTTCCGTATACTTATTCTTATCACATTCATATTGTGGTGGTGATGAACATTTATTTTGTAAAATAAGTTGTAGGAGGAATACAATTCATTAACAAACGCTGTCACCGCTGACTAGTTACCTGAGCAGGCAGCACCTGCCGTGACTGGCACAGGAAATTGTGTTGTTTTTGGCCAGACAACAATAAACTACTAATTACTAGTGAGGAACCTGTCCAGTCCACACTGATGTAGAAACATAAACAGCAGCCAGCTCTCTCTCTCTCTCTCTCTCTCTCTCTCTCCCTCTCTCTCTCTGTGTGTGTGTGTGTGCCAGCAGCCACACCGCCTTGGCTCTCTGTGTTAACAGTGATGGAGATTAAGATGCAAGAAAAAGAGGTTCTCAAACTTTTTAGCACCAAGTAGCACCTGAGAAAATACTGTGCTCTGTCTTGAAGTAACATCATTATCGCCAACGTTAAGATACATACAGTGGTGTAAATAAATTGGCCGAGCAAAGTCAGCTAAACGGACTTTTCACAGGAGGCAGATTTATTCCCAGTAAGATAATTTGCTCTCTCATCCTCCTCCTCTTCCTCACATATATACAGTATATACTTCACACACTGGTATAGTGAAATTAGATTTAGATGGAGCGAGAGATAAGGTGATTTGATTCATTCCCTACACACTTCCTCAGCTCCACTCCGATCCACATACCCTGGTATACAGCAGAACAGTATTTCTGAATTTACCAACAGAGGAAACTTGTGTACCACCGGCGGTACACGTGCCACAGTTTGAGAACTGTCAATCACACTGGCGTCCACACATACTGTATGTGCGGTACTTTATCATCACTTTTCCTTAAATTGGAAACCCAATTGACAAGATTGACATCATGTGACACTGAAGATTGAGGCAATGAACTCTTCCGGAAACTCTTGTTTACTGATGTTATAAATCAAGTGAGACGTTATGCTAATTTTCCCATTTATTTGTATATAGTTCTTTTTGCAACTAATGAAGTTGCCCCCGGTGACCAACGACTATTCCATGCTACTTCCGAGGCATCGCTTGAAGTCCAGCGTCATTAATCTGAGTTTAGCAAAAAAAAACGACATACTTTTTCACTGGATTCAATGCAGCAATCAAGTACCACCAGAGGAAGCATGCGTACCACTGGTGGTCCACTTACCACAATTTGAGAACCGTGGTGCTAGAGCATGCCATAGCAGCCAGCAGGACCGCAGAGCAGACATGGAACGTGAGCAGCATTAAGCATTAAGTGTAAATCAATACCTGTACTTTGATAATGCAGTTGTGAGAGCACATCTTTCAGTGGTTATCATTTCCTCAATAATTATAAGTCATTGTACAACTGCTTCAGTTCAGAGCAGGAGGAGGATCGTGAATTCATTTACTATAGACTCTTTCGCAGAGACTACAAATTCACACCAAGTGCTTCGCAGCTTAAAAGAAATGAATTTATAACATTAAAAACAAGGCGATAATACTGTAAAAAAACAAAACAATGAAAGCCATATCAAAGCGCATAGACCGTAAAATTAAAAAAGACAAAGACACGAGCAAACAGACACAGACAACGCACAAGATAAACGGACACTAAAACACTTCACCAGTGTGAGGGACTGAGCAAAAAAAAAGCCCCACAAAGATGAAAATAACTGAAATATAAAAAATGACAAAAGTAAACAAATCCTAATAAATGCAGTGAAAAGAAAGTGAGCCACAAATAATAAGGGAACTAAACTCAAAAGAGCAGTTTATGCAGGAATAATTGACTAAAGCTTGAACTAACTTTTATCCAAGACAGACAACTAAATTAAATCTACTAAAATAATCTTACAAGAAATATTGAGTTTAAGCAAAAATCAATTAGAATAAAAACCTTAACTCTCTCCCAGGAAGGACAGACGTAAAATAAAAAAAAAAACGTAAAATTTACAAAGAAAGCAGGAATTATAACCTGAAAATAATAGAACAAAGGGAAATGGTCACAATAGCAGTAAAGGTCTTTCGCTAAAACTAAGGAAACAAATGTACAGAAAAGGTTAACCACACAATTTAAATACACAGAGAAATGAAGAAAAGGAAAAAAGTCAAAAGAGTCTTTGTGTTAGCGCTCGTACTTGGTCAATAGAGCTCCACTAGCTGACTTTATACAATCCTGTCACGCAATACCCGGAGCCAAAACTACACCATTTTGGCAGGAAGCTGTTCAAAATCCATATACATACATATTCAGTATAAGTGGCAGCATATACACGGGGCAATATGTTAGGCAATTTGTCTCTTTACTTCATAAAAAGTGAAGAAGGTGTAAAAGCTGCAGTCTCCCAGGAGGGGACAAGCAAACCGCAGAGCATTTTTACTTCACCCCCAAAGAACCTGAGAGAGGGCACAGCGTTGGATCACTGGCATGAAAAACACTTATATATGTATATATAAGTATATATATAGCGAGCGGAGAAGACGCAGCGATGGGAATCTACAGGCAACGGATTCTGCTTGTGTGATCACTTCTATATCAGCGACAGAATCCAACGTGTACAAGCTTTAAGATGTCTAAATCATTCGCCCAGAGTGTAATGCATGTTCTGGCATGTTTCCATAATAGTGTAAAGCACTGCAGGGGCATCATAAAGGTCAATCATATTCAGCGTGACAGGATCTGCGATATATTGTTCGATCATCGTGGATTTAAAGTGCTCAGTGACGGCATGAAACTGCTCCTGGAGCCGGTCCTTGTTGTTGTAGAACTGTTTTCCTGCCAACATGGCGGTGTAAACAAACTCAGCCACATGGCACGCGCCGCTTTAATAACCTGACTCTGATCCCGACTCTGATCATTCTCACTCACCGATCCTAGAAATGAATGACTGAGTGCTTATACACGCACATTAAAAAAGGCCAACCACTGGCAGTTTAAAATTAAGTGTTACCAATAAAACAAAACAAAACCAAACTAGAATACTTTTATTATGCATAACCAGAAGTGGCTCCAAAGGGGAATTTATCCTCTAAACCGTAATCCACAAGTGGAGAAGCAGAAGTCCACACTTTCTCCTTGTTTTCAATGAAAATCAATAATGCATACTTGCTGGCAGGCTCAGCCGTGCTTAGCAGTGATTTCGCGGACGGCTAAACTCAGCAGTCGGCAGGCATGCGGGCATGCAGGCAGCCGGGAAGCAATTTTGTCACATTGCTGCTGATGAGTCCCCAGCGAAGCGGCGGCGGGAGTCCAGCTGTAGTCGCCCGGCGCGTCGACTCCCTCCCCGCGTAATCTCGTCGCAGCGAAAATGGCTACAATTAAAATGCACGGATCAGGTATCAGCTGGTTTTTGAATTATTCATGTGATAAATGAACGTGGTGGCCTTCATGCAGACCTCCAACTCTTCCTCTGTAGCACACGTGCACAAACATACACACTTCACCTACTCCTGGCACCTGCTTTTACTTTTTTTATTTATTTAGTTTTTAACTATGTTTAAACAAGACCTTTCATTATCAATTAGAATGCCATGATAAAACATATGTGGTTAACGGAGAAGTGATTTTAAGCCCCCCCTAAACATGAACCAGCTAATTAAGCAGGCAGGCAGGGGTCGGGGTTTACTCCCAGTGCAGTGCAGCTTTAATTGCCTTTTTATTTTCATGATTAAAAGCCGGGTGTTATATAATCGTATAATGCTCAGTGGGTCGAGAACAGTCGACAACCGGTGTGATTCAGAGGGCTTCTCAGTGCTAGAAGCACCACCTCCGACAAGGCTTTACTGTAAATGCTTGTCGTTCAACGGTGAATCTCACAAACTAAAAGCCCAGAGTTGTTTAATGTGGTGTGATATAAAATTTAAGTCTCATCCACTTCATTTGTTCGTCCACTTCTGCCACAGTTATTGACTTTCTCGGCCTCAGTGACCTCGGAGTGAAGGTTTTTAGACCCGTATTGAGCATGTCAAGTCCCCGAATGCAACCTTTTACAGCTGCCATGCGATTAAAAAAAAAAAAAAGCAACTTGTGATGGATTTCCCGCCGAGTGATCGTCATTAAATGTCACGAAGAAAACAGGTACAGTTCAACATGGCTTTACAGCACGAGCTTCTCTGCAGAAGGAAAGAAAACAACCTTTACAAAGTAGAGGAAAAATGAATAAATCTGACATATCAGAGCTATTTATAGTTCCTCTTTTTGTTTTATATAAACAGCATAGTCAGTCACAATACATGCCGCATGTTAATTGCCAATTAATGTTAATCCATTGTGACTCCATCACTAATTGGTAATTTAGGCCTACTTATTCATGTGCAAAATCAATTATTTACATTATATTAACTTCTCCTGAGTTTCTGACGACTCCAGTTTTATTCATCTGCCGTATCATTTTCTGATGCTCCTGGTGGAATTGAGATTTGCCTGTAAAATTATAGCTCTGCAACTACTAAATGTCTTATAAATACTTTCTGCTAAGGTGTACAGATCAGTGTAGGTGTCACCAGGTCAGAGTAAATGATAATGACGGATTATACTTTCCGCCTAAGCAAAGGTCACGTCTTTTAAAGTGAATATAATTATCTAACAGAAATGTTGAAAGTCACATCTGGAACCAAGCCCGAGAAGACAAAACAGTTCAGAAACTATTTCATATAAACACAGAAATGTTGGATTGAAAGATGACTGTGTTCCAGGTTGTCTTCTATGTTCTCAGTGAGAAAGAAATGGCCAAAGAAAGAAAAGGAAAAACACAGTTGAACCCTGTGGACTCTGGTTTTTCTTTGTGCTTGTGTTGTTAGCATGGAAATAAAGTGGTCATTTTTGCATGCTTCACCTGTTCAGGGTGGATCATACTCACTTTCCTGTTGTTTTGGTCCAAAAGACACAATGATGTGTGTGCTTACCAAGAAAACTTGCTTGAGGTTCTGTAGGAAAGTCTGCAAGTGCCCACACATACAAACGTACATCTCGGAGGAAGGGGGAAAAAAAGAGGGCGATTTCCTCGTGAGAAATCCCAGATGCTGCTGCAGTGGAACGTCAGCTCGAGTGTGCATGTGTGGAATGCTGCAGCGATGTTGACTTTTTTAAGTGCAAACAGAACCGCAGACACTTACACGCATGCAGAACATGGTGAGTATCACCACACCCTTATGTTGGTCCCTATATAGGCTGCACAGACCACTGTGGAGATGATTGAAGGGCGCTTTCATAGTTCATACCTGTATTTTGTTCAGATTTAGGGCGTAATATGTTACGATGCTACAATTTTGTGTGACATTTGTGGATCCCTGGATGGTGATATACCAGTGTTCAGTATCTAGGGGAGGAAAAACAAGTTACATATGAAAACACCCTACATTTACGTAGTAGGGACCCAAATTGACCTTTGTGGGATGTAGAGAGTCTGACCCCGGCTGTTGTGTTTACTTGGAAATGTATGTTATAGCAGTAAATAGGTTCTTTGGAAATACTTCACAGTTCAAAGTTCACTTGGCTCGTTTTTATGAACAAAAATAAAATAAAAACTGTCTTTTTTTGTGACTTCTGCACAAATATTGCCACTTTATATCACTCCTAAAAATGTGATATAAAATAAATCATGACTTTGACTCAACAACACATAAGAAGGTTTTAAAGCCTGAATATGTGACCTATAAAGAGTACACAGGCCCAGGATGTCCATATAAGGAGTTGAGTGTTATTCCCACGGCAGTTTACCATGGGAGCACCTGCGGCACATGAAGGGTTAAACAACGAGCTGAAGAATATACTGCTTTAAAAAGCCACAGTACCACAATGACGCGTCAAATAGCTCACAATGAAAAATGATGATCATTGCTGCTTTGAGGAATGACTTTGACACAAATTAAACTGGACAAATATGCAAATGCATCGTTGTTCCATCGTCACACAGGACACTGCCCTGAAGTGGGGGGTTTATAAGTTTGATTGGTGCAACGATTGAGACCCCACTCTCCACTTTCTGCCACATTTCCACCTCACATCCATTGTCACTAGTTGGCATAAATAAAACCAAACGATTTGATTGCTGCTAATGCTAAACAGCTCATACCCTTGGGAGTCCTTCACAGTGGCACAGCACTGTTCATTAACTTCTCTGTCAGTGCTGTAATTGTGTGATTTGTGAATTAAATTGTGCGCACGGCGAGGCACAGGATCACTGACACCAGAGAAATTGGGGTTGTGGCAGAAATGGAAGCGGAACATTCTTATTCTGGACATGCAAAAAAGTTCAAGACAACAAACAAACGAACAAACGAACCGCCCAAAGAAGTTTTCTCTCAGACCAGCGCATTCATCTCATACTGTTAATGAGGTTAAATGTCCGTAGAAGCTTCTGTGGCAGCGATCACCTCTGAATTTTAACATTATCTTTAGACTACAATCCATTTACAATAATCTTTTTTTGAACATTTCTTTACTTTTAAATAAGGATTTTGTATTAAAGTGGTCGACGGTTCTGTTTATTCATTTTAAATTTGTTCAAGTATTCATTAAATCAGTTAAAAAGTAACCAAAAAAAAAAACCAAGTCATCTAATTAAGTTTAAAACTGTACAAAGTAACTTTTAAATGTAAACAAATGTCCATTACATTCAAACATTGTCCAATGAGGTCACAAAATATTGATTAAGCTGCACACTCGTCTCTCTGTTTCTCAATAAAATGTTTTGAGATCTAATGTTCAGAGGTGGGGTCACATGATTTGGGGGACACAAATCTTGTTTGACTCATTTTGGTAAAAGACTCGACTCCACTTAGACTTGAGTAAAATTACTCAAAATTACTTATGGAATATTTCCATTTTCTCAAATATTGAGGAGTTACCATCACAATAAGTTAAAAAATCCAATCAAACAAAGGAAGTCAGTTGGTTGCCATTTTTTTTAACCTAATATATATATATCTATATATTTATAGATATATATATCTGAAATACATTTCCATTGAATGTAGGCCTAATGTCAGTATTCTTTACATTTTAGAATCTGTAGTTTTGTTTTTTATTGTCATTTTATCTCATTTTATCTTTTTTATACAAACAATTCAGTTATATGCGAGTCGTTACACTGTGTGGTCTAATACAGTGTTTATGTTACAGATTAAACTTCTAGATGTGTTAAGACTCGCTTGATTCTTGTAAGAATGACTTTGGACTGGCTTGTGACTTGAAGATTAAGACTCGTGACTTAGTCCCATCTCTGCTCATGTTACTCCACAACATCCGTATGAATCCATATAAAACACAAACGGTGAGAAATACGGCTTCAAACAGGTTAAAACACAACCTGTGAAATGTTTCAGAAGTAAGTTCTACTGCTAAAAAGCTCAGTTGTTAAGTGTGTCTGATGATATTGCTTGCCTCATCATTTATGTTCACAAACACCAAACAGAGGGAGAACATCAACAATATCAACAACAACAACAAAACAAATCACCAGATGTCACATACTGCAGCTTTAAATATGGAAAATCTTTCTCATTATTCACCTAAAATTAATATGGGGACAAGTTTTTTCAGTGACTGCACAAAAAATGCTCTATTCCTCACAAGATTTAGTAACTCTCTGCACCAAAATGCCCTTAAAATATGCACAGCTTCCTGTTTTTTGTTTGTTTTTAAAAAAAAAGACGGAGGCACACTGGATATGAAATGTAGATTAGATGAGTAAGGGAATCGTACAAGGTCTCTGTCTGTGTTCACCATATCCCCGATGTGTGATGTGAATGTCAAAATACTCCGGCTGCAACTTGTCGTGTACACACACACACACACACACACACACACTGAAGTACGAGGAAAATACAATATACTGGCCTGAGCTGCGATGGAAGGTGAGAGCAAAATGTCAACAGCCTTGAGGTTTGTCTGTCAGATACAGATGAAGGCTGCTGGAATTCCCAGTAAAACAGATGAAATTAATATAAATGAAAGTGCAATAAAGTCCACCCTGTACTCATCTCACACTGGATATTGTGACATAAAGGATTACGAGTGTTCTCTGTACGACTGACTGAATAATTATGAGGATATTTGTGCTGCAGAGAGGTGTGTTGGCTCTTATTCACATGTTCTCTCTCCGACCGTCTGCCTCGTACAGTTTCATTAAGTCTCGTAACAAGCTGCCAGCACAACTTACTCATGATTTCATCTTTTGCATTTCATTTCAGGCACATTGGAGTGGAATGGGACACTCGGAACATTGCTTTTCTTTCTTCCACCGCCAGTGGATTAGTAATGTTCGTAGCAATAATAGCAGCATCCAAAGGCTACACATGACATTTAGCAGCAGAACAAACAAAAAGCTGAGAAGTCGCATGTCAAAACCAACATTGGGTATTACGGTAATTTCACTAGCGCTGTTGCAGGGAGCCGGCGAATCGACGTCTTTGTCACCAGAGAGGAGAATTTATACTGTGCAAATTTCAAATTTAACATGCAAAATCTGTTGTTTATTTACAACGGCAGTGTTTTTCTTCATTTGAAATAGTTAAGACCTTATTTTAACGTGTAGTGAATTGTAAATTCACTTACATTGTCTGTCTGTCTGTAAATAAGTGCCAGATATATGTTATAATGGGCAAAAGTACTTAGTCACAGGACATATTCTGGTCCTTTTATGGTTAAAATAAGCAACATTTTGAGGGTTAGGTGTTAAAGGGTTAAGAACGTCAGTGAGTGCCGACTCAGCGGCTACTACTTTCTTTAGTTCCGGCAGTAAAATCAATTCTTAGTAACATTCATTTCTAGATAACAAAAGAAACAACAGGAACATCCTGTACAAAGGAAGAACATGAAAACAGTAAAGAAAAGACAAGAAAACACAGATTTTTTATTTTAGATTCTATCTTCCGTCTTCTCTCCTGATTATGATATCGTGGTTTAATGCTCTTCTGCTTCTTCCTTTTTTTTAAAACATACACACTAATTTGACGCAGGATGCGGGTGTAGAAATATTTACTATTTCTTTGGGGGAGAAAACAGTGAATCAAACATTTATTTTCACCTGTTTTGGTCCAAATCCAGGAGACAAAGAGATCAAAAGGCAAGTTTAGTGTCATTGTCAGCTCTTTTTTTGGTGCATATTTATTTTATCATTGTAAAGCAGACCGCTCACACTCTAAAACTGTGATATTTTCAGTTGCCCAACGTCCTTCCGCAGCTAAAGATCATTCATAAATCAATTATACATGGGCAGATTTCAGCTCTAAATCACAGCGTGACAGACGGGGGAGCTGATGACACTTCAGAGGACACGCTGGCCTTAAAATGTCATTATTAAAATCAACTGTGTCTGTTCCGGACACTTGTTGGTGAAGTGACAAACCTCACACAGGTGCCGCCGCTGCACAGCCACCTATATGTGTGCCCGTGCTTAATCGTAAATGTATGATTCATCGCTCCTTTTACACTTCTGCTTGGATTTGAGCACGGTTGTCATTTGAGGCCACATGATTACAGCAAACCCTGAACCGTGGCTCAAGGCGGCTCTTTCAAGACTGACATAAGCCAGCGAGTTGCCAGCAGATGATCCTCGTTGACTCCAGGATGCGGCGATGATCGCGGCCGTGACAGACGCCACTGAACAAATTTCTGTCCACTTTTCTGGACAGAAATTTGAATATTAAGGTTGTGGTGTGTAAAATGTAGCAACTTTTATTGGTGAGGTTTCATGACGCAGCAGAAAAGGCCTCAGTATGTAACGTTCCTTTGGATCTCGGGTCCACTGAAGGCTTTTCTGTGTGAAGTTTGCATTTTTTCCCTGTGTGTGTGTGTGTTCATTTAACCTTTATTTAATCAGATCAAAATCAAAATCTCTTTCCTGAGGGTGACCTGGACAATTTTGTGTCCTTTTTGACACTGTGTAAAGTTGGTTTGACATTAAAAATCTAAAAAAACACACGCAGGGGTTACCTGGACACACAGGTGTCAAATTGGTGGCTCGTGCGGCCCCACGATCAATTACATGTGGCCACCACTTATGTATTATCATGTCGTAATGAAAACACAACTGACGAAAGAAAATAGACTAGAATGGTATTAGTATAGTATAATACTAAATATATTAGCCAGCAACATTTTTATAATAGATATTTGGTTGTAATTATCACATTATCACCATTAAATTACATATATACTGTATATATACATATATAAGTATATATATATATACATATATATATAAATATACTACGTTTTAGATTTACTTACCTGTTTTTGCTATTACTAGATTCATATAGCAATCTAAATGTTATTATTGTGAAGTTTGATTGTTCCATATTCAAAACACATACTTTTACTTTGAAATTCTGTGGAATACGATCATGAATACCTTTATTGTGATATCATGACACAATATGTTTTCTATGTGTTAAAATTTCAGTGGCAGGGTGAGTCGTCTTCCAACTTGAAGGTTGTGGGTTTAATTCCCAGCTGTGTCCTTGGGTAAGTGAGTGGATGGGTGTGAAGCGGCGCTGAGTGGTCACCAAGACTAGAAAGGCACATTATTATTCATTCAATTACAAACAATTGTATTTCCAGCGAAGTGTGAGTGTGGCAAAAGTGAAATTTAAACCAACACTAATTACTGTAATTGTCGTTGTTTACCTTCGTCATGTGACGCTGATTGAAAGTGAGTTGGCCTCCCTCCGAAACCCCATTAGACTCGCATTGTCTTCGGGCTCCAAATCACTGCCTCTGCGTTCTGTGGAATGTTAAACACGCTGGATCCGTTCAGTCTGATAAGTCTGAGTGTCATCACTGTCACTGGTAACCTTGGCATAAGAATAATGCCTGGAGTGACACTCAAATGACCTGTGAGGGACGAGGAGCTAATTTTGGTTGTCTGTCCTTCTCTCTGTGCGTTTCCCTCTCGGCGATGATTGGCCCCCTTCCTTCGTGCGTATCTAGCTCCTCCACCTTTCTGGCTCGGGGCTTCTTAAAAGGAACTAATGTCCAGTCCCAGTAAATCTCTTCTTTTCTTAAAGCTCAGTCATACCTGTTCACTTTCTGTAATCTTTTCTCCTTCCCCATAATCACCTGTACTTGTACCTTTTTACCATATTCACTTTCATCCAAAGCTCGATTTACACAGTTGTGTTTACCTTTATTTACAACGGATTTAAACGAGTTAAAAGCAAATAACGAAAAGCAGATTACTAACTGTTTCATATATCCGTGTGCTGTTTTGAAGTAAGTTTCATTTCAGTGGTGGGAGACACGGAAGCTAAAATTGAATCTACAATCAAGAGCTTACGGACGGAGGCAACAGCACGACCGTATTTAACGTCCACATAATCATCAACATGAAAGCTGCTTCGACAACCTGCTCACTGCACAACCGCCTTTCTCCACTTCATGAGCCAACTGCGACTTTTTCAAGCACATTATTGAAATTTGGAAAAGCACAACCTCAAAATTCAAGCGCTCTCAAGATTTCAAGTACCGTGCATGAACCATGGGTGCCACACATGCCTCCTGGAGAATTGAGTGTGACAGCAACTGTTGTCATGGTTACTGTTTGTTTTTCCTACGCTGTGTACAAACATGTAAAGTGTAAATGACTGAGGTACAAATGGCAGTATGCGCTCTCATGCTGTAACAAGAAATGGGACAGAGTCGGATCAAAACCTAACCAGATTACAATTAGTTTCAAAATATTTGTCCGAACCAGGCCAGAACCCTGCCAAGACCGTATCATGTCTATTTTTGGACATTAAGCACAAGTTACCATATTGTCATAAGTTAAACTGACAGTTACCTATTGTCTTGACTAATTTTGGAATCTTGTCCATATTGTAATTATATATTATATATAATATACATGTATATATATATGTACATATATACATATATAATTTTTTTATATATATACATATAATGTATGTGTGATACTCACAAAATAAGCTATAATAATTTTGTTGAGATATCATTTATTTAGTTCACGTGAAAGTCACTATTTAATTTATTGTGTTGTTTTTGTATCAGCCTGTATTTTAAATAGAAACATAATAACATGCTGTTGCACCGAACAGACAGTAGGTGGCAGCACTGACCAGTAGAGTGACTGGAAGTGTCATAGTGCGTCGCGGAGATGGAGCTCATGATCCAGCTGAATGGAGAACGAGCAACATGTACTCTGCGTCGCTGATTTGTGTTTAACTTTCAGGTCAGTTATCTATCGTTTTTATGTGACTTAAAATGTTTGACAAGTTCTTACGAATCCCCGGTGAGGTGTAATTTGTGTGACAAGTGTTTTAAGTTTTTGAATATGTAAATGTCGTGGTACGTGACCGGCGCTTTTGGGAAAATGGCGTCCGCCGCCGTAGTCACTTTACTTGTGTTTGTTTCTGTCGGCTCCTGGGCATTTGTGCATTATTTTTATATATATGAAAATTAGTTGTGTATAATATGTTCGGATCTGTGAAAGATAAAGGTAATGTGCAGATTAGCCTTCGGTAAGGATGCACATTCCTAGTTTAAGGTCAGGTATTATAGCGGCGAGTATTGTCAGCCATTTTGATTTCGTTTCAGTCATGTTAATGTTTAATTGCAAGAAAGAAGAATTATTCTGTTTAATCAAGTACAGACTTGAAATAAAATGTACAAATACAATATAAATACTCTTGATGAAAGAGATAGAAATAGAGATGTTTAATAGAGATTTGAATGCATGATAGGAGAAAGATGAATGATTGTTTTGAAACAGATATTTGTTTTCTTGATTGTGTGAAAGTACATGAAACAGACATATGTGAGTATGTGATTAACAATGTGGTTATGACCAGTGTTTTAATGCAGAAACATAACAGAAATAATTCAGGATTGTAATTAAAATGTTAAAATGTCAATATGTAAATAAAGATAATCCAGCTGAATGGAGAACGAGCAACATGTACTCTGCGTTGCTGATTTGTGTTTAACTTTCAGAGGGATTGTCTATATATCTGTCAGCGGGGAACAAGCCGGGACCCGCTACATATGTGTACATATACGTATATATATATATGTGTATATATATATATATATATATATATATATATATATATATATATATATATATATATATATATGGTTTTTCATTCAAATGCTACTTTAAAACTGTAATGTTACTGATGTTTGGTGCTGAGCGGAACATGGAAGTGGAACATAGAAACATTTTATATTATATGAACAAATATTGATAAAGAAAACCAGCAAACTTACAGATAAGGAAAACATTAAAGAAATTTCAATTGTAATGAAAATAATAATGCAATAATCCAATGTTATGAAATGTTTAATTAAGGTAATATGGAAGTGTTTGCTTGCTTGATAAGATGTAGCAAGTGTCTATTGTCGAAAAGTGGGAACACTTACATTTACTTACATTTTAAATGCAGCAGAGGAACTTTTATTCCTCACTTGAACCCCCTTTGTTACAGTGTGTGCTGCACATTTGATAAAAAAGATTATTATATAGCCGGACATGTTGGAAATAAAGGCGATAACTGCAAGAAAGCAGATGAAAGCGTTGAAGACACATGGACATTCAGCCAGGGCAGAACAGGCAGATTCACTACACAAATGATGACACAGCAAGAAGAGTGAAAATCCCACTCAAGTGTTTTTTTAATGTATTCCCACCCACATGTGGCAGCACATACACCTCCGAGGCCTTGCTCACATGTCCTGCATTTAATCATTGCTCAGCACACATGTCCTCTTGATGAATGGTCGGGGAGGCTGGAAGGTTAAGTGAAGATAACGCAGATATAAACCTCGTTTGTATTCATTTGTATTACATTTGTATGTAAAGCAGGACACACCGTGAGTCTGACACTTGAGGCATTGTTCTTAAACTACAGCCATGAAAGAGAAAGGCATATAGAGACATTCCTAATCTGTTTACTTTGGTTTCAAACTACTGATAGAATCGACGACAGAGGACAAACTTGTACATTATATCTCACTAACAACTAACAAACAGAGCCCCCACTGCCTTCCAAGTCTCATGGTCTGTGGCTGTTTTCCAGGCTATAAGAGCTGGAAACAGAGTGTAAAAGAATCTAATTAAGCACCTTCCTCTAAATTAAAACACTAAGTGAATATAATTGAAAAGGTGCCTTTCTTTACATCGTTTCACATCGTTGTGCCAAAACTAACAGAAAGACCTAAAGTTTCAGTGTGTTCCAGGATTAGAAGATTAGTTAGTTGTTCATGTTTAATCTGCAAGTTGTTACAATATCAATGTTTTGGCAGTTCCTTTTTTTAAAATGATGTTCATCGTATGACTCTCTTTAAGACTGTTTTCCCATTTTCAAGGTTTTTGAACAGTCAATCGGAGCAACCGCCTCTCTCTGTGACCTTCCCCGTGATTGGTCAAAGCCTCCCATTTATGCTCTTCAACAGAGACCACGTGAGGTGAAGAGGTCTAGTTCTCCCTCAGATCACTTCATTTACTTTATGCTGAAAGGTTACGGTGGAATTATTGATCAATCACATGAGATAATGACCCGTTGAGGTCTTAAGGTCTTAAGGAGTGCAGCTCTGTCCTTGGATGCTCCCTTGACCCAGTGGAGGTGGTGGTCTCATCCCGCTGCAGGACACCATCACAGTTCTGGGTAGCTCATTCAGTGACAGACAGAAACATCCTCAATGTCTAAAGGAGCATTTTATAATATACTTATATACACAAGTGCAACATACATATATACAATATCTCATGTTCAATCGTTGTTTATAGTGTAAACCAAGGCCATACTGTCTATATTCTGGTAACTGTAACTATAATGTACATTCTATTTGAACGTTTTATAGTAGTATTGTTAATATCTTTTCTATATTGTACTTTCACACAATGTGGAAATGCACGTTTATTATTTATTATCTTTATTATCTATCAAGTGGTAACACCCAAATGAGGTTGATTCAAAATCAAAGTCAACAAGTTATTTAAAGACAAGTTCAGATAACGTGCCAACTTTAGTTTAAATGAACGCAATGAGTTGCATTTTTTTTATAATTGCTGATACCGAGAACGTAAAATGTATTCATTTTGAATAAATTGACTTCAATTAGAATCTAAATAGGCAAATCCTTCTGTAACTGGTTACAGAACAATAGCCGCTGTTCTAGAAAGCCACGCTTCGTACGTCCACCGCTACGTTATGAACAGTAATGTTTATTTGATGGTTCTCATGCAGATGCAGCTTTGTTTGTGTTTGTGTTTTGATGATGTGACGTGACACCACACCAGCTACGTTCAGGTTACCATGTACTCGACTCTCTCCTGCCTTCAGAGCAAGGCGGCTTTATTGGAAGACGGAGCTTTGAACCTGTTTGCAATCCCATTTGCCCGCGGTCACTCTGAGTAAGAGGACGTGTCAGCAGAATTCAAATAAAGAAAGCATCCAAACTCGAGGTTAATGACTCTCTGGCTCACTGTGTGTACGTGTGTGTGTGTGTGAACCTTCAGGAAGTAAGAAATTACTACAGAACACAAATGATGTAATTCTGAGGTGTATTCTCTAACACTTGCAGTTGATATTGGTTTCATTCACAAAGCCATTACTGGATGTATACTGTAGTAGAGTATACATACATAGTACTGTGTCACATGGGCGACATTTTCATTAGTAAAACTGTTAGAAATAACTGCTGCAAAAAAACAAATCAAAGTTTAAGTCAATAGATGGTAATATGATTCGGTATTGTTCAGAGATAGATGACAGTCTGGCTTAGAATTCCAAGTTCATTAAAGCTAGGGCTAGTAAATCTAGAAAAACGAACAAAAACAGGCTACAAGTCAACATAATAAGTCTTCGGCTGCTGCATCTGCTTCTGTTTTGCTTATTCCGGTCGCGTACTGCAGGTAGGCAGATCAGTTAGTGAGGGACGGACAGGTCTGCCAGTGCAACAATCCATGTGGTCTAAATCGAAATGATTGGACGTGTTTACAGTTCTGCAAGAGCTACGAATAAACTTGGTTAAAAAGCGCTTGAGAAACAAATTTGTCTCTCTTCATGACTTGTCATGGCCGAGGCATGATTGCAGTTATGGCAAAGTGATACCAGCATCAGTGGGAGGAAATAGAAAGTGAATATATAACAAGCTCAGCATGAGCTCTTTTTTCCCCCCCGAATGGAAGAATGGCACATGATTGTTTTGGTTGCAGCAGCCTTCTACTTTGTGACCTATTGCTCATGCGGCTCCACGTGTGTGGATATCACTCTTATCATTTTTCTCCCAGACTCAAACAAACTGCCTCCGAACAACAAGAGACAGATAATGGGAGAGAAGAGAGCAGCAGAGCACTGGAGGGAGACAGCGGTCAGGTATTAAGTACATGTACAGTCATACAGACACACACAATTTTTATCCAACATTTCAGATATCCGTTCAAACTTAAAAACCTTAAAAACCACTGAGCCTAGAAGCACATCATTCTGTTTGAAGTAATTACCAAGTTGTCCAACAGGGGGCGCTTTGAGCACGGCTTCACCGCCCTCCTTGCTCGTCTAAGTGGCACACACCATATAAGAGGATAGATTCTTAACTCTTCACAAATCAACTAATGAGTGGAAATGAAGAGTCGATTGAAACTGCAACTACATCAAACAACACGCTTGAAATTTCAAATTTCATGCACCTTGGGTTCTTCTCCCTCTTTATGCAAACGAGCAGTTGCAAACCTCAAAGCTGCAGCCTCTCTGCTGAGTCAAGTGTCCAATCCAGGCTCAGATGATTTCATACATCCCGAGAGGATGGCGCAGGTGGTCGTCATGGTGCTGCCATGGCAAATATACACACTCCTGGCATCCACGCGGCCAAGAGTCTTTCAAGAGGCTTTTACTATAACCTGGGTTTTTGTCAAGATACAGGAGACTCCTGCTCGGAGGTGATAACATGTAAAGATTCTCAAATTTGACAATTTGCTGCTGTTTTCTATTGTATTTCATTCTAAAATTGGATATATATATATATATACATGTGTATGTATATATATATATATGTATATATATATATATATATATAAATAAGGGTGTGGAGTGCTTGTCCTGCCAAAACAGGCAATGTAAACTTGCTTTGGAAAATTCAAATTCCACTGTATTTTCTGACATTTTAAAAGTAAGTTTTATAAACTATGACTGTGATTGCTTAAGAAAAAAAAGGGTATAAAAAAACTTTAATTAAGCTGATTTTTGTTGGCATTTTTAATAGTCTATTTTCACTTAAAAGCTATTTTTCTGATGACTTGTTTATTTCATGAATCTAATATTTTTTAATATTTAGTAACACATTATTTTCATTTTAAATAGCATAGCAGCAAAAAATAAACAAGCAATCATCAGATTTTTATGATCATGAAAAATCAAATAAGGAAACACCACCAGTTAACCCCACTTTGGACTTTCTATCAAAAACATCATTAATAGAATTATTATAAAATATTTATCCCTGTTTTTATGCAAGAGTGTGCACTGACATTGCCTGCAGCAGTCACCCGCCCCAAAAAAGAGCAAACAGGATAAGAGATTATATATTTCCCCAAACTCCTTACTTCAGTACAGAGTGCAAAGTGAAATAAATCATCTCATGAAAAAGGGGCCCGAATTGTCAAACTGACTTTTAGGAAACAGAGGGATCAGAGGATATATCCTGCAGAGTTGAGAAATGAATAAAACTAAACAAAACACAGCAGTGATGAATTGTGTTTGTGTCTTTGAACAGTGGATACTCACGATCATATAATCTGCTTATTAGGGAGCAGCTGAGCCTCCATTAGCAGCCTGATCAGTGTTGACTGATCCAGGTTCTGTTAATATACTGCGATGCATGGGTCAACGTGACTGAGTAACCTCGTGATGTTTGTTGTTGAAATGATGTAACATGTTTGTTTGCTGCGTCTTACACGCAATACTATCAGACCTGACTGAGGGAGTCCATCCTTTCAAATTACTCGAAGAAGAAACTTTGCATCAGTGCGTCTCTGTGTTTTTAAGTCGTACTGTCTCATACAAACGCAATGTTGCTGTTGCCTCTACTGCAAAAATCTACTGCAACACGTTAAATTATGTAATATTTACTTCATAAACAGGCATAAAAAAAAAACACCCAACAATTTAAACCCTGAATCAGACATCTAGACTCAAATTGTGATAAATACATTTAAATAGGAAATTGATTGCCTGGTCAATATAACAAATAGCTTTAAACGCATCTACTTGTTAAATAAAGTTTATTTTAAAGATTTTTTGAAGTTGTTTACACAAGGTTAATTACAAAACTTGTTTATGGGTAAAGTCCATGTCAAAGTTCAAATTAATTTAAATGTCACATTTCAAAACAAACCCTGTTGCCTGCAACAAAGTGCTTTACGTGCTAAAATAAAGTTAAAGGAGGCAATAAAATACAAAAAGCAGTCAAATACAATAGTGTAGAGCAGAGGTTGTTAAAGTTTTTATACCAAGTATTCACGTACCACTGGTGTACCACAGTTTGAGAACCATGGCTGTAGGGTATACACCACTAAGTGCTCTATAAAATAAAAAAAATGTCCACACAATGTAACAATTTGTGCAGCAATTTTTAAAAAGATCAAATCAAAAATATTTCATGATAATGAAAAACTGAAAATTAGTGCCATCATAACCCACCAGGGGGCTGTCATCCACACTCTGGGAATAAAGGTTTTAGGGGATTCATTAGCTGTACACTATCACAACTGGTAAATATTCTGTTTAAAAAAAAGAGTTTTTGCTTCGCTTGCCTCAAGGCTTTTCCCCCAGGCAGAGAGAGGTTGGGTGCCGACCCACTTTTGGTATTTTTGCAGTTTCTTTTACATTAAAAGCAGGTCCCATATAGAAGCCAGAGATGATAGTCTGCTCAGCCCATGATTTTATTTGAGACCGAGTGCACAATTTCTGCCCAGATGCTTTCTCCCCTGAGCCATGGCGTTGTCAAACCACAGCGGAATTGGAAAAGGCAGGGTGTTCAGTAGAGAGGCAAAAGTCCTCATCCTCACAGTACCTCACAGTCAAAATAAAATGGCTGATATTTTCATCTTATTTTGGGAAATTGTTGTACCTCAGAACATGGAGCTTTCTAAGATTGTCCACTTCATGCTTTTAATCCGCATGGATTTCAGCAAAGTGAAAAAAAAATCCAGGGGTAATCACCTCTCAGTCCACCTGGCAGCTGAACAGAGAAAGTAAGAAGAAATGAATTTATCTTAAAGTGTGTAACGCAAATACAGACGATCTCCACTTCACACACTCTACTGTGACGTAGACTGGGTGACAGAGAACCCAGATGTAGAAAATTCAAAAGCTTTAATCCAGTGGACAGGAAAAGTCATTCACAGCAAAGCAGTCCAAACCATGCAAATAATTCAAGTACAAATCCCAAAGCCAAATAAAGCTGCAAGCAGCAGGTGCTATGCCCTTTACCTAGTTTGCATGTACTGATGATTTCTGGCCAGTCTCTTGCCTCACGTATGCCGTTCCTGTTTCGAGGTGAATAGTTGAAATTCTGAAAATGGCCGACTTCCTGTTGAGTTCCCAATAGACTTTTTTGTTCATCCTGGGCTGTGACATGTTCCCACCAAGTTTCGTAAAATTTGGTTTAACTTAGTTTCGGCTTTGTCCTACCGGGTTTCACCTTTGGGTGCGCTACTGAGCCATTTTATACCACTTTTATGTATAACCTGTATTTTATAAAAAAATGTTTTACCAGTTCTGATGTGTGTGGCTATTTTCATCCATTTTCACCAACGTTTAGTTCCAGGAATTCCAACAGGTAATTGCACACCACTGTGTGTGAATGGTGGAGGAACATGTGCTGGGGATTGATATACAGGTTGACCTGGTGAAAAGAGCAGGGACATGAAGTGGGTGTGGTTCAGGTAAATGGCGGGAAAACTAAATAAAAACCAGGAACAGGAAGTGGACTGTAATCCAAACAAAACAGGAGCAGGAACAGAAACACATCTCAGTACTGAGTCCTGACATATATATATACACTTATATGTGGAAATGTACAACAGTGGAGTAAAGAAATTATGGAGTAAAAAAACTGAAAACAGTTTTTCTTCCGTCTCCTGTTCTGGACTTTTTAGCCCTGTCGGACAACATGGCTCGACAACATTCGGCAAAACAGTAGGTGACAAAACTGCGACGATGTACTGTGACCGTTCACGCGTGAGTAAATGCACCTGCTCCTACACTACTACCTTCATGTTGAAAATGTGTACAGTCTTACCTCAATGCAAAAACACACTTTATTTCAAATTTCCTAAAGATAAGGCAATGAAGTAGAGAAGAAGTGTAGACTCCTGCTGTGAGGCTGCAGGTGAAGGTAAGACTCTAGCTGAGACAGCTCTATATGTTTATGTTTGACATAATCCATGATTAATAACAATTGTGACCATTTTTACTCTCAAAATCTCCAAATTTGCACATTTCCTGTTCAAATACAGGGGAGAAATGCAAGATGTCGCCAATATAATGTTTCCAGACACATTTATTATACACCTGGACTTTCCATAGTCTAGTTATTATCTTACAAGTACACACAACACCTACTCAATCACAGTAACAAGAGTAAATGTAATTGATTAATTTCCACCTCTGGTAAAGAGGGTAGGCAATGTGCATGCTGACAATTAAGCTATTTTCAAAGACAAATTTGGCAAGGCAGTTTGTAACACATATTTTCTTTGGTGATACAAAGTCAGAGGAGATTATGTATTTATTCTTTTATTGGTTTACAAGGACTTTAAGATTTGGTTGTGATATTCATAGCACACTGGCCTCATACAAGGCTGATGACGCAGCCCAGCATGCTAACAGCCACTAACCTGCAGACGTGGCCTGTGCTTGTCCATTTTGAAGGTTTATTGCTCATGATAAGTGCAACACTATTGCTGAAGCAGAAATGTTTTGTCCAGAGGGAACGGACTTTGCCTCCACTCTCATTTTTAAAACAGATTTTTATGTCCATATCCTGTTGACTTTTTAGACAGCCGTGGCACATTTTAAATAGATGCTTCTAATTCAGCCTGTACCTGAACACACCTTTGTTTCAATTTCAGCATGCGGAAGCCCAGTGGGACTTGTGTGTTTGCTATATTTGCAAATTTAATTTACCTCCAGGGTTGTCTTATTAGACGGATGTGGGCTAATTATACTGTCCTAAATTAAGGAATAATTTCACAGCTGAAACGTGGACTGAAAAGTTGTAGCAAAAATAGTTTTGTTCTTTACTGACTAGGCGTGAGACGAAACATATATATGTATATATACAATGATAATAATGAAATTGTATTTTTGGAAATATGGCGCTCTATTTTTGACTGATTGTGGTGTTTGTCTCAGGAAGGAGGGAGATGTGAAGCTGTAGCCGTGAAAGGAACGTACATTCCTTTAAATGCATTCATTTATCTTTTCAGGGCTGTCTTTTATTCTTCACTGAGACATACATAATTGTGGTGTCTCGTCACATGATTGTTTTGCAATATGCAGATTATCTCAGAATTGCTGTATTCATGGGCTGATCATTTCCTAACATATCTTTACATGTTACGTGGCGATTCCCACTCCTATTTCAGACAGTTAGAGGACAGATTAATTATGCAGCATATGATTCAATCATTAATCAGGAGTGCAATGTCATCAATTAACAAAAAACGTTCATGCATTCATGTCTCACTTGAGCAATGTTTTGTTCATGTAAAAGTTCACCCTCGGCTGTATGATGCTGGATCTTGTGTTGTGTGTGTGTGTGTGTGTGTGTGTGTGTGTGATTAATGGATTAGGCGGGGTTATATTAGATTATTGGAGTGACAAGCTTCACTGCTTCATCTTATTGATGATATCAGAACAATCCTCTCACATTCCTGCCAATTTTCTGCACCAGTGCAAATGCTTCTCAAAGCTTTGAAATCCTGCATTTAAAGTGTGTGTGTGTGTGTGTGTGTGTGTGTGTGCGTGCGTGTGCGTGTGCGTAAGGGAATATCTGTCCACTCAAATGTCAGGTGGACGTTAAAGGTCCAGTGTGTAACATTTATGTGCTGATCACGGTCGCTCATGTCGTCTCTCACGTAGTCTCTTATTTGTCCTGTTTACCATCAGACCACCATGTTGTTGTCGCGTGTGTTTTCTTGGCAAATCAAGTGCCCGTATGGCTGATTGTGTCTACTTTGTATCATAACAACACTCGTATCTTGCTGCATGTTCACGTCAGAGTCCTCAACATTAGTGAGTCTCATCTTGGAGCAGAGAAAAGGCTTTTTTGTCACTGAATGAGAAGCAAAACAAGCTGTTGCTCTTACCCATCACAGCTTAAATAGATTTATATTTACTGTACCTTGATTATGCCACTGCTTTACCTCCTGCAGAGTGAGATTGGAGCTATCTTCTAAGATAACTACCTACATAAATCACGCTGTGCAATATGAATAAAAAGAAAAAAAACGACTACGACATGTACTGTAATTTCTCTCTGGATGGCATTCTATTTATGTCCAAAGAAATCAATACATACGCATTTTGTATCTCATATACGCGTTTGTTTGCCTCCATACAATGGAGGCAAACAAAACCGTGGAAATATTTAAATTTGGAGGAAAGGAGACACAGTGAAAGATATTGCCATGATTGATTTATACTGGGCAGCTTTTATCTGGGACTCACACAGTGTATACTGGATTTAAGAGACCTGTCGTTTATGTATTTTCAGTTTCTCATGCAGACTATGACCAAAAGTGCTCACACGAGAGGAAACATGGCTTCTTTTATCCCCCCCAGGTAGAGCACTGAAGGTGGGACTGTATTGGCTGACTGACATGAGCTATTCACAGCATAATTAATAATCACAGACTCATTTACAGCTCTGTGGCTCGCACTATCACTCATATTAATGCGAGTACACGCACATGAAAACACAACACTTAGCACTCTTAGTCTGTTAATTACACTAGTGGCCATTTTCTGCCACAGCTCCCTCTAACAGGCATCCCAACCTTTTTTTTTTCTGAGGTTTTAAAGCTAAAGTGTGCAACTTTAATATGTGAACACAAGAAAGCACACACATAACGTTTCGTTCAGCAGTTTGATGTTTTTTTTGCCCACGCCCACACACACACACACACTCCCTCAAAGACACGGCATACAAATAATGTCACATTGTTTGTGTTGACCAAACCAAGGCAGAATAATAACACCGCCCGGATCAAAAATCAGCTTTGTAGAAGTCCCCAAGAGTGGAGAGAGATGATTCTGAAACTGTAGATGTTGTTTGTGAGATAATTATAATGGAGGTCATTGTCAGGACTGATATTAGACAGGATTTCAGTCATGGGTTAGTACTGTATTTCTGTGTGTGTGTGTGTGGAATGAGACAAAATTGAAATCTTGCCTCAAATCACCATCTTCCCATGACAATTGAGGTGAAACATTGTCACCTGATCCCCGGCAGTCAGTGTGCTCATAAATGATAATACCTTTGGAAAACCTAAGTTCGTATGTGTCAGAGTTAAGAGAGCACATTTGTGTACACGCCACGTTCGGCCCAGACAGTAAATCATTTTCTCCTTGCTCCCTTGTGCATTTTGAGCAAGGCAAAGCAAAGAGGTTATATTTGCAAACAGAAATTGACGGAACAAAAAAAAAAAAAATGCAATAAATAGGCAGATTGAAGGAAAACACTGTGTTCCCCCAGAGACTGGTCTCCAGGTCGACAGGTTCACAACAGCTGCTTTTTACACATCACAGTCATTTATCATCGACTTCCTCTGTCTTTGTGTATACAAAGGTGTACTTCCACACCTGAATAAGAATAATGATATTAATTTGTATGCAAGGTACTCTTCTTTACAGAGTAAAAACAAGTAGATATACTAAAGAACTACTGTGACAGAACTACAGACTATAGCAGATAAATGCCTGACAGCAGGTGTGATGAGAACATTCTCTCCTGGAATTATGGAGCTTATTTTCTCCTCCTCAAGGTCATGGACAGAAAATAAAACCAGTGTGTGGGTAAAGTCCATGCGCTGGAGTGAAGACTTCCCGGCACGTGAAAGAATAATAATTCTTCCGAAGCACCGAGTAAATATCAGAGAAATTCAATTTTACGCTGCCAAAACAGTAATACAGACTTACTGCTGGATCTGACAGACGTTTGAGGCGACCTACTTCATCACAACAATGATGAGCGCGGCGTTAAACGATACGTGACAGTTGTTTTTGTCAAACTCTGTCAGAGGCTCGGCAACATATCGCAGCAACGCGGGCAGTAATTAACGAACTGAAGCAAAGTAAACTTTCCTCATACTGATGAAATAATTTAGTCGAATAGGGCCATGTATTACCTGGTTAGAAAAAAAAAACACTTTAGCCTACCAGAAAAGTCATTGGTCGCTGTTTTCATCTTCTTCTTGCACACTAAAGCCACTGAAGAAGAAGTCTTCTTCTTCAGCGCATAATCGTTCCCCACGTCTGTCTCACTTTTGCGTTTACTGCTAGAGAGTGCCCCCCGATGGCCGTTAGCCAGTAAAAATCTATAAATTAGCCGCACCACTGTATATGCTGTATATGAAGAAGCGGCTTATAGGTCGAAATCTATGGTATTCGGTATTGCGGTAATTTACGGTTCAGGTTGTTTTATGATTAAAAAAAAAAGGCCATTGTGTAAGAATTAGTGACATCTAATGATCAGCATGCATATTATAACAAAGGGAGGTCCAAAGCATGTCAGGAAACTAAGAAATGTTGTTCTTGTGCCTCTACTTCTAAACATGAAAGCACTCTCTGGCTTGTTTGTCCTTTCCCACTGTTTTAGAAACATGGTCATTTTTTCTATTGCAAATAAAATCAAGGTTTTGAAGCAGTTATACACTAATACAAAGATATGGTACAGATTGTACGGTTTATTCAGTATCTCCCATTAAATAGTCGTAAATGTTGAATACTGGAAACAGCACCCACGGTTTGTTTAATCCTTTTCTAATAGTGACTGGAAAAGTAACTGCACAGCTATTTTGTACTTTTACCAAAACACTACAACTTCAGCTCAGGGTCACCTGTGCATTCTGAGTATTGAGCTATTTCCAAGGAAAGACTATGAACGACCAAATCTCAATCAATAAAGTCTCTCTGTAGAAAATGTCACTCACAGCCAGTGTTTGTTATGTCAATATGTGGGCCTGGTGGCATTTTCCACAATTATACTATTACAGGCTGTTACACTGCGGATGCATGTCTGTCTGTCTGGCCGTACATGTCTTACTGTACATGTCTTACACTGTAGTGCTGAGTAGACAGGAGGAAGACAGTGACATGGTGTCCAAGTCTGAAACGGCATGTCTCATTATCTAGTCATTTTGTCAGGTGTGGGGTGCTGGTGAGAAGGAAACGGGTGGAGATTGAGGGTGCAGAGAGAGAGACAACCGCTGAACCAACTGAGTTGGAGTCGAGAGTGGACTTCCGAGGAACTGCTGCCACAAATCAGTGATACGGGGATTTGCAGAATGACAGAAGGAGCTCAAAAACACAGACGGATCAAATTAGGCAGAGCGAAAGGTCGGGACGGAAGACGCATGAAGACAAATTGCGGCACAGCTCAGTTAAATGGCCGCAAAGATAATATCTCATTTGTCCTTGTCTGTCTCTGCTCAATAACAGTTAACCATGGGGTCAATTTGTCTATCAGTGTGAAAAGTTTGTTTGTCCAACACTGACCTTCAGTAGTCGTAGATGAATGTCAGGGAATTTGTTTGTTAGCGTGATTTGTTTTTCAACTGTGTTGATGTTACACTGATAAAATGATTTGATACAGTTTATACGAGTACACTTGAACATTGTTGACATGGCTCTGAATGACTAGTATGCATGCTACTGCTGCTACTGTTGCTGCTGGTTGAATTTCCAAGGGAAAGGAACATTGACTCACTGTATGCGGTTACATTTGAGCATCCACTTTTCAAAAGAAAAGTATAGTATATTGAACTGTATTTAAACTCCATTTGGCAAGCTTTTGTCACACCATATATTTACACATGAATCTAATACACAGTGGTAAAAGGTTTGGGATGGAACCCAAACCATAGCAGATGTTGACGGATGAATATGATGCACTAAACTTTGCTTTTGCTGCTTTTGTTAGTGGAAACTTTTCCAGATTAATGGCATGCTTCTCCTCAGTCCGTTTGATGTTTCTGGCTGGAACTCCGCATGGGCACTTACTACCCAAATTTTTTTCCTCCTCAACATAAAGCCACAGGCTTTGAGGAATGGCAACAGTGATCTAAAGCACCGATTATATTCCAGTGGATAGTAATCACATGGTGTCAAACTGTATCATGGACTCACCCACTAAGAGCCTGTTTCTGCTTCCCCCCCCCCTCCCTCTTTGCTTCTGTCAAACTGAACCCGCTCTTCCTTGTAGATCAGGATGAAGTAAAACGCAAACAAAGAGCGGGAGGTCTGGGGACAGACATGTGGACTGAGCCCATGATTTGGAGATAAATCCATTTTAAGTTTGGGTAATTAAAAATAATGAAAATTTTAATTAATCATTTTATTAATAATTGAACTACTTGCACTCGTAATCCTAGCAGGGTGTTGCAACAGGGTCAGCAAAACCGACAGCTGCCTCAGGCGCTGAACTGAGAAGGGGCTCCTGGAAACAGCTGATTACATCAGTCCACTGCAATAACAATTTTGTGCTTGATTACATCAGTCCACTGCAATAACAATTTTGTGAAAACTTGCTTAAACTCTAGGACTGGCTATGTATATATATATATATATATATATATATATATATATATATATATATATATATATATATCACATAACGAGGCCCCAAAGTAGCAATGATGACATTCTGTTTGCTGCATTCAACAAATATAGCGAAGGGAGCAAGGGAACTACATAGTAGTAAATAAATTTGTTTTGTCAAGGATTAGGGCAGATAAAGAGGATTTCCTGAAGCAAAGGTCTGGAACTTCATAGCATCTCAAGGGTGTATACTGTAGTTGATCAAGTGGTAGTAGAGTCTTACTTACTCTTACGCTTTCACTTTGAAACAGGAAAGGGGCGTGTTGTGTTTGCGTCATAGGCAACAGACATAGGTGCTGAAACAGTGGCCAAAGATATTTTTTTCTGTGTATTTTGTTGTGTTCGTGTACGGAATATGTCTGTATGAATTTCTTGGACTTTCAGTTCCATCACTTATGTACAAATCTTCATAGTCCGCGATCTGCCTGATCCCCTTTGCCCAAGACCCCCAAAATCCCATGAAACACTTCTTGAAACAAGTCTTCATGGTTTTTAACAGAACAAAAACATGTTATTATCAAGTTGAAAACCCAGGCTATACATGGCTGTGTTGCGCACTAATAGCAGCTATTCAAAGCCCACGCAGACTGCGTCACTCCACATGTGGGCGGCTGCCTGATTTCGATATAGTGATGGAAGACTGGTTGCCATTTTTGGTTTGTCATCATTCCTTGAATTGACAAGGCCCTGGCATTGTTTTGTTCCCCTGCTCTCTCACTCTAACACGGACAGATTTGCTGAATGCTGGCTGACAGGTTTTGTTAACGTCTCCTCATTCTGCTGCTGCCGGTGTGCTGTGGAGTTTAATGGAGATGCATGAGTAGCTGCTCTTTTATGAAGAGCTCTGGAGGACTTCACATTACATCGCTAGAAACTATTAGAAACTATGTACCCAACAATAATGCTGAAGGGAGGGAAACAGGAAATGTGTGTGTTTGTGTGTGGGGAGTAAAATAATGGGATGCTTTTATCAAATAAGATGAATGTGTGCAGTACATTTAAAAATGCATGATATGTTTTATGATTTTTTTTTGCGATTTTGTGGCGGTGTTTTTCAAAATCCAAGATCTACATAGGCTAATAAGACACAAAATGACTAAAGATTAGTGAACATTTCTTTTATTCTCTGTTCTTCAGTCCTGATGTAATAACCTTATCAAAAACAAAGGTCTACACTGACTTTGGCCACATCTCTCCATAAATGCAATGCATAAAATGTTCAAGATAAGTAATTCTGAAAAAAACTAAAGTGCTCAAATCCATTTTAGAAAAGGGTGATCTGAATCAAACTGATATAAACAAAACCTCAGTCTGAACAGACAGAACAGGTTAAAACCCCATTTCAGTTTAGCTGAAACGAACATTCCTTCAAACAATATTTATTCCTTATTTATTCCAGTGTTTAGCCAACTTCACGTTAGCATGCCAAACGCCAGTGTAATCTCATTGTTATTAAGCTAGCGGTCAGCGAGTAGCGCAAAATAGTAGCGTGAGCCATATAATAGAAAATATGAGGCATTTCAAAAACATGCGGCATATTACTGATTTTGCAGGATTTCACGCAATCGCAGAACTGTGGAAAACTGGAGGGATTGAATCTATACCTACTATTTTTGGCATAAACCATGCTTCTATACTAAGAAGAGTTTTCATTTTTGTTGTTGTTGTTTTTTTTAAACTGCATTTTTGTGACTTCGGTGTGTGAGCACAGTCGGAAATGTGGTAGAGACTGAGACAGCAACCTTCATCCCTGATGATTATCCCACTCCTTGCTACTGAAAAATTTCCCCATGCACAGCACGATACCATCCCCACCATCTGGAAAGGTGATTTGCATGTTGTGATGAGTGCTGTGCCTATTGTTTTCTCCAGACATGTGCACATGTGATCTTCAGCCCCAAATGTAGGCGGTAATAGATCTTTTCATTTCTATCACAATAGTGCACATAGTGTGGATAACATGGTTTAATTGTTTTTTTTTTTTAAGATAAGGCTGCAACGGAATAGACCGGGGGGGGAAAAACAGAATTGTACACACATATCGTATGATTGACAGTATAATTGAATGAATCAGATTTGAATTAGATTAGAACAATGTGTCTGGTGATCTGAATATAGCCTTTGTCAGACATGACTGTATCCAACAATGGCAGACAACATAATTGCACTCATTTAAGCAACTATAGCCACTCCTGATATGACGTCAGCCAGTGAAGATCTCTGCTTTGCTCACATCCTAAAGCCAACTCTAACACATTGTTTGTCAAGAATTACAGCACATCGACGCCGGTATGTGTGAATGCAATGTTCTTCTTCATTCTTCAGCCAGTGATGGCTCACTCCTCTTGAGGCTCAGATGCCAATAGCAGTAAATTATGAGTAAACTCGGTAGTTCCTTTTTTTTTTGGCCTTGAGGAATCGAGCATAAAGCATTTTGAATGTGAATTCACCTTCCAGATCTATTTAAAAAACATCTGTGCACATAATCCATCACAATTAAAATCGCTAAGTTCTTCAGGACTGTTAGCAGAGCCGATTAGTATGCTGCTCACACACATCTAATCGTCACCACGTTGTCCTGCCCATGAACTGGAAAAAAAAGATGATGGGCTGTAACAAGGTTGTCAGACATAAAAAAAACAAAAACAACCTGCTTCTGCACTAACTCTGAAAATGTCTCCACTGCAGAACAACAAATAATCATTCATCACTGTGGTACCATTTATTTAATACTGCAACCCACGCTTTGAGGTTTTCATTCACGCCAGATAGAGTTTCTAGGTCATTATATGAAAACCACATTTGAAAAAAATGTAACTGTACGACACTGGTATTTGATATTATGAAACTGAGAGTGCATGTGAGAGAAAAACAAGGTTAATTTGTGCAATTGAATTGAGATATTTATCTCACATTTACCACCCTTTCACTGGGTTAGATGCTGTATATAGTCAAATATCTGTGGAAGTGCACAAAAGGGACAAGGAAACGATACACCACCTGCTATTGTAAATCAAACGGCAAGTAAACTGCATTATACTGACCCTTTTATAGGTTAAAAAAATCATATGGATTGTGTGTAAAATATAGGCCTTGCGCATGATTTTGAGGCAGAATCAAGCTTTCATTCACTTGCTATTGTGTTTTTACTTATAATAAAGTCAAATAATCCAATTTTAACAACATTTTTAAAGAAAATGAGAACAAAATCTCACATTTGTGAATGGACTGGCAATAACTTTAACTTTAGAGTTTTATTGATTGGATTGGGCTTTCAGATGTTTTTATTCAGGTAAAAATGTTTCTAATCAGCAGAGTAACATAAGTTATTCATGACATGGCTTGTGCACCTGGTCAAGAGTTCTATGGACTCCCTCCTGCTGCACTGGTGAATTTAGGGTTAACTACACAGCAGTAACATATGATTTACTGTAAGTCAGGATGTTTTTTAATTCATCAACAAGTGTTGCCTAATCTCTGCCAGCAAAGATTATTGGGGGATTGTCAAGTCCTTAATTTTGCTTTTTAAAGATGTTGGTTAGCAAGAATTACAGAGCGCTTTGCACAGCAATGAGATGCAAAGATATTCAAGTGTGTTGCAGCAAATAGACTCTAAAATGAAATGAAGTTAAACAATTTATTGGGAACGGCACCAAACTCCGTATCTAATCCTTTACTCTCAAGCCACTTATATTGATTTATGCTTCTTTGAGAGACGGGAAAAAAAAGACGAAAAAAAACAAAACAACTTTCCAATTGTGCATGCAGTACGTACTGTGTTTTCCATTTGTCAGATAAGCAGCAGGCAGACAGGATAAGGAGCTCTTGCCAGGAGCCAGGTAAAAATGCTTACTTCAGAACTGGGCTGCCCTGAGGGTTTGCCATTAGAAATCTCACATGCACTGCAGTTAGCACTCACAGGCACTGTGGGACAGACTCTCTGTCAAGCAGGAGAAGCGTGGACCTGCAGAAATGTCAACGAAATCCATTTGTCTCCATGTGTTCACTGGTTCCTCACGGGTCATTTATCAAAAGCATGCTGCATTATCTCTCACTATCTTTGAAGCACTCGCGTCCTTTGAATCCAGCTGCTCCTCCATTTCCGTTGACAAGAGGACTCATGTGCAGCACCACACACCAGCACCAAATTCTTAGGCTATGTCCTCTAAATTGACAATTTAGTTTGTCGACCATCTGATTATGTAAACACTTTGCTGACTAATGGCGCTTTTCCAATATAATGTTCTCGCATGGCTCTGCATGGCTCGACTGTAGTTATTTTGTTTTTGGCTTTCCCATTAGGGATGAGGCTGAAGTTAGCTGAGTCGATATTGAAATGTGACGTTAACAGACTGCGGAAGAGTCATGAGTGCAGAGTCCGACAAAAGAATCCAACTGAACAATGCTGACGCCTAGATCACTTAAAAAGACTTAAAAATCCTGAAAACATGCGTTCATCTCCAACATTCAGCAAGGACATTTCTAAAATCTCAGTATTTAACAGAGGAGTGTGGTCTATTTAGCGACAGCATTGCTAAAAGCCAGGGATCGTGAGCAGAATCACAACCTGTTCAGCTGTATTTTAGTTCAGTGACTGTGCCAGACGGACATGCAGGAAGTACTGAACTAATCTCTAATGATTCAATTACACCAAAACAGCTGCTTTGCTCGTCACTAGTTTGTGTGTTTGTGTCACGAATAAAACAACGTCACGGCAGTTTCTTACAGCCGTGCTATGACAACTCCGCCCACATTGAGGAGGTGCTATGGAGTAGTGGAAAACGACGTGTCCCCCCATCCCTTCCCCTCTCCTGACCATGAGCATTTGTTTTCAACTGAGCAATCTACAGCGTCACCAGTAGATGTCACTTAATCTTTCACACTATACCTTTTTAAAGTAAAGTGTTTTTGGATTAGATTTTTTATCTATGAGGCATTCAAGATTTCCATCACGTCACAGAGCAAATGACAGGAGGAGGATAAAAGGCCAGATTATTAAAGCTATGTTTTCTTAATTAAAATATATTGCCCAGCCAGAGCAAGATGAGTAGGTCCAGCAACTTCATTGATTTAATGTCTCACTCACAGATGAATGATGAAAACATGAAAACAAAACAACAACCCGCAAGAAAGACCTTTTTATATACACGGTAAATAAAACAGGTTGATATAAAATATTAAATATTGACTGAATAATTACCATAAATCGTTGTTGTTTTCTTCAGATGTGGAAATGCAACGCTAACAGCGAAAATGGTGCAAACAACATTTGTGTCCAGCATTTATCAAGACTAGTGTTGGGACCTCAGTGGGGTGTCAAGGCTCAGAGCCATATAGCACTCAGCTGTAGTGGAAGAAAAACGACTGAAGGGAAAAATACGAATATCAAGTAAATAAAACTCATGCAAAACAAACCATGAAGCCAAAGGAATTAAAATTTCCAGGAATATTTGTGGGCCGCACAACCATACACGCTGCTTAAACATACGGTTTAAACAATGTGACCCTACTCACCAACTCATCATCATCATCATCATCATCAGCATTTTGTCCAAACATTAATGTTCCAGACAGAAAACTGACAGGAACCAAACAAAGAGTCTCAGGGCTGCATTCAATTACCGGGAAAATGTCCCTCACCTGGGTGGAATGGGGAGTGCAACTTGTAAGAGCCGCTTCGCTGATGGTGTCCACTTTTATTAATTTTTATCTGGACAAGTAGATTGTCCTTGGGTCCTTGGTCAGATTTCGTCTTTGTAATTTTCTTTAGTGAGACAGAGATCTCGGAATTTACTCTCTCTTGCTTAACGTTATTCGCTCATTGTTCTGCATGGAATCTCACGTCAAGAGAGAAAGAGACAGAGAGAGAGACAGTGGACAGTGTCCATTACAACTCGACATTTGTTCTGTGTAGGCCTAGTCTATGTTCACGAAAGGAATACTTATACAAATACCAAATTTGCTTTTAGCACTGTATTACAACAATAGGGGTCGTATTTTTGAAAAATGGTGCTTCCCAACCTCAGTTTCCCCTAAGTCGACAAATATCTTCATTCTTTTTTTTTTGTTACATTCCGTATCACTGACACTTGGTCCAAGCCTTGGTCTGACGCTTGAAACTGCAGCGCTAATTCCTCACTTTTTAGACCCACTCGTAGGGGGACGGGACCTCATTCCCAGAATGTAAACAGTGTCCGCCATCTTTGCTAACAGCTACGCTAACAGGACCAAGTGTCACTGGTGGGCACGTAACAAAGAATGAAGAAACTCAGGGGAAACTGAGGTTGGGAAGCACATTTTTTCAAACATACTAGTCATACAAAGCTAAATACAAATTGGTGAAGTATTCCTTTAAAGCAACGCAGGACATGAACAGTAGGTGGCGTTGTAACAAACAAGGGTACATCGGTGGCAGGAGACGTTTAAATATCAACTTAACTTAACTAACCCTAACCCATGTTTCATTGAAAGTGCTTGTTCTTAAATAGAGTGTACTCCAGTAACATGAAATGTCTATTTTGGTTGGACCTACGAATTTACAAGCACTTGGATCCACCTCTGCACTCTCACCCTCTGTCAGTCCACTGTTCCCATCTAGAGGATTTCTTTGCCAAGACTATAAAGCTTATTCCTCTTTTTGTAAGTCGCTTTGGATAAAATCGTCGGCCAAATGTTGCTCCAATGTAAATGTACGTAAAAGTAGTTGCAGTGAACTAACATTGAGACTCACTGTGTCCACTGAGTGGAAGTGGGTAGAGGAGGAGTATTAGGGTTGGTTTAATAAGGAGCCAGAAATTGACCTGAGGAGGATTCATTAGATGGCATGCATGGGTGTGGACTAAAACAGCAAAACCTAGTGTGCAACATTTGGTGACTTTTGTTGGTGTTATTGATATTCTGCCTCTGTTTGTGAACAGAAACAAAGCAACGTTATTTGTTTGCAGCGTCTTTCACCTCAAAATGTGCTCTGTCAGGGAACTCTACCATTGTTTATCCTGTCAAACGGCTGAATAACCAAGGTTTTTGAGCAGTAGAAATCACTCCTGAAACTTTTTGCAGTCATGTTTTACACTGATTCCATAATATAATATAGAAGTCATGCAGTAGTTTATCAGCACCATAAGGATAATTGGCTGCAGAAATAGACATGCAGTAAACACACCTCTCTTTGTATCATGCACTTGTGAGAGGGCTTTTAAAGTTACATTTCACAGAACAGTCACACAGAGGATGCTCGCTTCAAGCACCATGTCCTTCTTATTCCTCTACGTCTCTGTTTCCAACTGCCCCCCCCCAACACAAAGACACTCTCATCTTCCTCTCCACTTGAGCAATCTAAACAACAACAACAATCTACACTGTCATCCCTGTCTGAAGTCACCGTTAGGGGATCTTTCACATCCACCTGGATACAGCAGCCGCTGTGTGATCCACAGTGAAATCAAGGAGCAAAAGTCTTCATGGATAATGTTATATTTATGGGATGGCTGCTAATTTGAGAATTAGAGCTTTGGTCAAGACACATTTGTCTTTTTGTTTGTAAATGACATAACTGTCCCAACAGGTCCTTGACAGGCCTCAAACTTGGCAGATGACTTGGCACCAGTGTGTGCAGAGCAAGGGAGCAGGTACTGTGCTCGTCCTCTTCATTTTAAATATGTCCCTCAAGTTTCGTCCGCCACTTTAAAAGTCAGACAAACACCTCACTGTATAATGATTTCTCGTAAATATACTGTTTTTATTTTCATCTGTTTATTCATGGTGTTTCAGGAAGGCACCTGTTTTGACTGGGCTGTAAAAAAAAAAGTTCAATCGATGCTTTTTGTTTGAAAGAGTAGAAAAGTTCTGAGAGACCGCTGTGCCGTCTGTGGCACAGGACTCTCTTGGGAAATATCACAGGATTTCTCAAAAGACATTTTTAAGTTTCAAGTACAAGGAACCTTTGTGAATCCACCCGCCTCCCCCCACCCCGACCTTAGAAAGCAGTGAACGTGGTGGTTAAAAAAGCCCTGGAACGATCTTTTTGTGCTGCTTCCAGAGTTAAGCCTGTCTTTTATGAACCCCCTGACTCCCCGTAACCCACCTTTTTGTCCAGCTCTGATTTTTGGGCATTTTCACCTTCACTTTGTTGCCAGTCCATGAATCCCTCTTTTGCTATTTTGTAATCTCATCAGTAGTGGTTGAAAATCCCAGCGGCAGACTGCCCGGGGATGAAGCGTTTAAGTGCAGCAACAGCCTATTACATAGCATTTCTCACGCGCATTGTGGTTCTCGGCCCGCTCTGTCAATCAGTCACTGTCGCTGAAGCCACACAATCAACGGCAGATAACCAATCACACGAGCGCTGCAGCCACGGTGATTACACCCACACTCCACCTGCTGCTCCGTGGAATAAAGGGGCCATTCAACCCATGATACAATTGTCAGATGTATTATCTTTTTCTATTTCTATATTATTATCTATACAATGTTTAATTAGTGCTGCGCAGCATCGGTACATTTTGGTACTTTTCCGGTGACGCTAACTTTTTTGGATACTTGTTCAAATGACAATGTGATGCCGAAATACAACGAATACTCCATGGCATCATTTTGCAGCCCTTTCTTTCATGTGTGACCAACACGATTAGTGCACAGCAGGGATACATGCATGGATGGTGGCATCCATAATTTGTTCGGGCCATTCAACATGTTTGGTTGGTGTTTTTACAGGCCCGTTTTCATTTTTGTCACAATCCATTTATTAATTGGTTACAATCACGGTGTGACGAGGATTTAAAGCAATACAGTCATAAAAGCTCCAGAAAATGATCTCCCATCCCTTTAATTGACGTTGTTTAGTCCAGATGTCAGAAAGTGGTACAGATTCACTTTCACAATTCAAGTTCAAGAAAAGCCTCCAATCTCCTCTGTATTATTTTGCGTTGATATTTACAGTGCAATAATTAGTGCTGTAATAATGGCAATCAATGTATCCCCTGTAATCTAATGTATACTATTATATACATCCCACCCCTCCTCAGATTCATTATTTTCTTTATAAATGATTCACTTGTTCCCTGGAGTGAAAAGAAAAAGCAGTGTTCACGTCTCTTTGAGTGCTCTGTCTTAAACTCTTCTCAGCCTCGATCTGAACTCTCCTGTTTTCTGTATTCCATCTGCTCTCCCTCCCTCCCTGCCTCCCTGCCTCCCTCCCCAACCACCCGTGCAGTTTAAAAGAAATTTAATTCTCCCGAGCAGAAAGATTATAGTCGTTTTCAAGTATTTACAGAGGTTGACATTTTTACCTCTGGCTCTAAACCAAACTTGAACTACATTAGCGATACAAGGAACTTTGCAGACAAAGCAGCTACTTTATAAAGAAATCATCTCAGTCCTTTATTAAAATTAATATTGGTTTGGCAATACCGGGCTACTCAGTGGTGATTGGGACTATGTGGCAGTCTCAGAGGATTGCCTTCATGCAGGAGAAGCAGCAAAATCATCTCAATTAAATTACAATATTAGAGCAATATTATGGTCACAGGGAATCCTATTACCCTGTGTGCTTGACTGATTAATGATTAATACTCCGCTGGGAATGGCACCAGCGCTAACCTCATGCGGAGGATAAAGCGGTAGAAGATGAATGAATGATTAATACTCAAAAGTCCCATTGTAATTATTTATCTTAAGAGATGATCTGTGGAACCTATGACATTTCCGCCTTCCATTAGACGAAGTTGCTCTTCAAAGACAAAGAAGGAGAAAAAAGTGTTTCTAATATTATTATTCTTATTATATTACTGTTTTTTATGTAGGTCGTTAAAGTGGCTGCTTGGGCGTGCGAGCGTCACACTTTCAAACATATTTCTACTGAACAAACTAGTGCATAAATCGACCAGACTTAACACACAGTCAAAATTATGTTTTAATTAAAAGTATAATCACCTGGATGGGGGTGATTTAGAATGTCTTAAAAGGATAAATGGTGTTATTAGGAGGAAAGGTTTGACATGAAGGATTTTCTGATTGGAATCTCCATGAAATAATCTTAAAAGAGAGCAGTTGTATAATCGGGGATGCCTGCATAACACTTTTTTGTGTATCTACCAATACCTGTATTAGAAAGATAGTCTTTTACATGTTTTAGCTTTCACTCATCTCTCTTTAAAGCATATTGCCGGTGTTTACTGTGCGTCATAGTCAGAGTTTAGGGACCTTTTATGGAGCTTTTTCTTTTTTTGATTATTGTCTCAACATATGAAAAACAAGGTCTGTGTCCTTTCCGTGCCTGAGAGGACACGGACCTTGTTGAGACCTGGTGTGTGGAGCACCTGGATAGTGGGCACAAGGGCTATTTTCTCCCTAAATGGGAACATCATTTTCAAAATTGCTGTCATGTGCTATTAAAAAGAGGACCTGAAAGTAGTTATTGAGACCATTAACTCCTTGGGAAAATTGTTTGCTGACATTATAAATCAAGTGAGAAGTAGGCTCATTTTCCCATAGACTACATCATTAAAACAGAGTTCTTTTCTGCAACCAGTGGCGTTGCTTGGCTTCACTTTCCAAACCCAAAGACTCGGCAGAGAAATCATTAGTTGGGGCCCAAGGTTCAAACTCAAAACTACTTTGAAACGGCTCAGACTGTGTGAAAAGGGGATGAAAGAGGCATGATTTTGTTTTGCTGCAAACCCGCTGCAGGCAGCGGTACAACGTGGCGGACACAGCATGGAAGACGTGCATCCATCCTGTCCAGGGTCAATAGTGCAGGCTGAAAGTGGTGCTGTAATGGCGGCGCCAGAGATGTATTGGCACAGACTGGGACTGTCATTACCAGCCAAAATATCATCCGAAAACAAGTGTGTTGAATTATTGCTACACCTGCAGGGTCAGATGTATTTTTCAGACACTTAATGCACTTGGCGTCAAGGGGCTCCAAAGAACACGACGGCAACATTTACAAAAGAGGGTGCTCGATCCGAGCTGAACAGAGCATGTCGGGATGAAAATGAAGCAGTGTTTTCACAGCGTGACTGCATCACTGAGCTTTATATATACAGTATATATATATATATATATATATATATATATAGACAGTGTGTGTATGTACAGTTCTTACAAAGTGAAATCATGAATCATGGCACTCAAGTTGTGACGCCCCCCCATATTTTTTTATTTTCAGCATGGGAGTTGTTTAAAAGTGAAGATGGATGCTCTGACAGTGGATGAGCTGAAGTGCTATTTTCAACTTTTCATATATAGACACTGGGGCTGCATGTACAGTATAGTTGCTTTGTATCCTGTTCAAACACACAGACTGAAAGTGGACGTGGTAAAGTGTGGAAGTTACCCACTGGGGCGACACACGTGTCATAATGCACTGTAACACCATAAATCACAGTGTGTTACAACCCATAATAATCACTCCTTCCAGGATTTTGTGGGGGTTGTTTTTGTGACTAAAAATGCTTGATTTTTGTCCAAAACGCTGCATTACACGTTGCAAAAGAATTGCAAACATGATTATGAGCTAGATTATCATAGTTTTTGCTGAGTATGTATGAATGTAAGAGAGAGAGACTGACAGCGCAGAGGCTGAGCCTGTTTCACTTCATGTCTTTATTTACATTTGCACCATAACTGCTGCGTAATGATCAGATAAATGCGTCTGATTCTCTGCTCCGAGTTCAATGTATGTCTGAGGCCGTACCCCGCAGTGTGATGAGTGTCCTGCCGATCACGTCATGTCTGTGGAGACGAGAGCGGGGCAGCTGAGGGCGGCATGTCCTCGGTGTAATCGGTATCGTCCAGTCCCTCAACTCACCTTTTTGGTCCTTTTGGTCACGGTGCAGAAAACGATGGAGCTTGGCCAAAGTTGCCGTGATCAGGGAAACATCCAAAAAAATCATCTTCCCATGTAGAGGGAAATAAATAATAAAGCACGGCACATATGAGAGCACGCCAGTGTGACTGACAGCTAGTATGGTCCAGTAGACGCTGATCGTTTTGGTCTAATTGCAAAATCCTGTGACCGTGATGAAGTGGTAGACAGTGGATGGACGGTTAGGGGGAACAATCTCACACAATCGCTTTTGCCTTTCTTCTGAAACCCAAGTGACATGGAGACGTTTTATATCTGAGCCACAGCATTTGGCCTTTGAAATAATATTTAATATAAAGTCAGATGTCAGAAATGTTTGCTGCAGTCTGCATGCATCCATCCTTACATTCTACATAACCGTACAATATTCTTAAGCGTATGTGCGCTTAAGAATACACACACACACACATCTGTGCTCCCACTTCAGCTAAGATTCTGTCGAGCGCCGTCAGTTTCTGTTTTTCTGTCTTCGTCTCACCGGCTTCAAAAATCTGTATTGTACACGTCAGGCACATGTTACATGTTGCAGTTGTTCTCATGCCCAACATAGGAGAACCTTATTTATTTATAGACTAAATGTTGAAATCCTATAGCAGATGGACATGTTTTCCTTACATACCCTTTATGAAAAGGCTTCTGAAGACATGGTGGCCGTGTTTGATAGTTTTGCAGATACTTTTCCTGCACTTCCACGATCATTGCCAGGTAACATTAATCTAATACTAGCCAATATGAGCTATTTCTTTTATTAAAACGCAAAATAAACATGTTAAATGTCATGTGGATTGAATTAAACATAATGCCTCCACAGGCACATCAAGCATACATTGAATCCATTCAAATCTATGGCCTGTTTCTCAGTCTTCATTACATTTCAATCGTTGTAATTAGTAATCTAGATTATCCAGCTGACTGTAGTTAATTCCAGTTAATTTTATTTTATGACCACAATCCTCTAACCCCTGCTGTCTGCGCTTTGTTTCCGATCTCACTCTCTCTCTCTTGCCGTCTCTCATGTCATGAGGCTGAAGGGGAGGGCATACAGATTCGGACTCCTCCCATCTTTCCTTAGGATATAGACCTGTGACCGTAGACCACCCACAGCCTCATGATCACGACGAATTGCCTTTCTTTTCTGATGTAATTCATATCTTCTACATTTTAACACTTTGCATTGCCGTAATTACGTGACGGTTTGTGCTATAAAATTCCAAATGGTTTCTGAAAGCTGAGAAGCGTAATAACATGTGGTTATTACGGTAATTTCACTCGTGCTGTTGCAGGAAGCCGGAGAATCGGCATCTTTGTCACCTTTTTGTTTTTCTTCATTTTAAATTGTTAAGACACAATTTTAACAGGCAGTAAATTGCACATAACTGCCAGATATTGAAAGTTTTTCTGGAAAAATGTGCAAAATCACTTAGTTACATTACATTCTCTGGCCCTTTTATGGTTAAAATAAGCAAAAAAGTCCAGACGGACTTTAAAGGGTTAACATGTCTGTGAGTTATACTGTAGGTCTCAGTTTTTGTTTAGTTTTTTTGTCAAATTTGATGTGTTTGTACTTTGCTGAACTTGATGTTGAGTGTCAAAGGACACAGTGTGTCACTCGCTGTTCAGACTATAAAGCCCTCGGAGGCAAACTGTGTTTGTGATGCTGGGATATACAGTGTAAATAAAAGTGACTTGACTTTTTAAGAAAAGGTTCTCAACTTCTCCCCTGTTTTCCACAGCTGAGATATTGACTTGTCACAATGGAAAGAGCACACGTGTGAATGATGGCTCTTCAAGTGACACCTGGAGGAAAGAAAATGGAGCCATAATCAATGTTAATAGCAACACCTGCGCTTTTGCAACCATGACGAGACAAAATGCCTGTTTGGAAAAGGTCAAACTGGAGAGTGAGTGTTTGTTCTTAATCTGTCAAATCACACATTATTCATCATTCAAAAAAGAAAAAAAACAAAGTGTTATGCTGAAGAGAGCTTAAGAGGTTATGTAATCCCACCCACGGAAGTCCACTCAAACCTGTCACACCTTCAGTTACTGCATAATGTCCTCTCTTGAGGTTAAAGCTGTGCGGTTTGGGTTTCCTTTAAATGGGAGGGAACTGCAGTCGTCAGATTTTTAATCACGTTGACACAGCTGACATTCATATTTTTCCACACGCGGCTGCTCTTCGCTCCCGTCGAACCGCTGCGTAATGTGAAGGTATAAAAATCCTCCATCCTTAAAATAAACAACAGCACAGACGAAAGGGGAGAAGTGCCAATCAAAGCACGTCGATGTGGAGACTCAAAATTCGCTTTGCAAACAAACAGACGTAAGCAAATTAATCAAAACTACATCGGGTGGTGATGGTTTTTAGAAGGTTGCTATCAGATAAACGGAGGTGGTGAGGAGGGGTGAGGTTCTCGAGTGCTGTCTAATCGATAAGAGGTACTGTATTGGAAGCCAGTGCAGTTTCTGTAGGATAGATGCGATGTGGCCTCTGGAGTGGGAGTGAGTGAGGAGCCTGACGAGGAGACTGAAGTTTGAACGTATACTGAAGTACTGGAACAAGCTTTTGTTTTCTTCTTAACTTTGGGAGAAGCAGCAGCCAGACGCAGCGCCGCCCTCTCCTCGCACCGACAACGCGTGAATGTGACAGAGCAGTCATCACAGATGCTCAACAAACTAGCATTTACCTTGAAGCATTTTGAACACATCCAATCCAACCTGATGTGAAAAAGCACTTTAAAACAACCACAGTGGACCAAAAGTGCGGTACAGAATAATAAATAAAAGACGGAGAAGATGAGATACATCTAGAAACAACTAAAATAATTTAAAAGACAAAAAAGTAACAGCCAAACATGAAACTACAATTAGGACTTTGTTTGCTGTGGTGGTGGCGTGACAGATACGGTGTTATGATAGATGCTGCTGTCACTAATCTGCGCTTTATACGCAGCGTTGCTCTGCCCTTTTGTTTTGTGAAACTTTGACTATAACGTGTCAGCGCGCCATGCTCTCCACTCTTTTCCTGTCTTTATGTGAGAATTTAAAAAAAACGTCATCACAGACCCAATTAAACATATGCTCTGCAGCTCCAGAGGTGTGCCTCTCAAATATAAGTCAGCGGCAACTCCAGTAAAGCCATAAATCAGCATCTGACAGGAGCAGCTGCCTTTTTTTTTGCTCGAGGGTTAGAAAGTGATGACACAAACCGAAGCACAAGGAAGAGACAGTGGGTGAGCAAATGTGAAACACATGTTCCACAGCTCTGCCTCACTGTACTGGCATCACTCACTATTTTTCTGATTGTTCACCTGCAACAAACATGGCTGGAAACATTTCCCCTCTCTCTCTCTCTCTCTCTCTCTCTCACTCTGCACCATCTATCTGATCCGAGACTTATTAAGTGTCACATACAGTGCGCTTAATCATCATGGGCCGGTCTTGTTTTCTTTGTGTCATTTTGAGAAATGAAAAAAGGAAACCGCAGTCCCGACTTTATTCCAGGTGATTAATTCTGCCAGGGCTTTTTCTGACTGATTGACTTCCTTTAGGCAGTGTTGTGATTACAGTATTTCTACAAGTTTGCTCATTTTGTCATGAAGTATGTCCGCGCTCCTACCTGGGCTGTAATACAAATGAGTTCATAAATGGCATCCGGATGTGGGCGCGAAGAAGAATGACATGTTTTACTCAGCAGTTGGAGGCTGTTCACAATTCCTGAACGGTTCAAAAAGTTGCTGCCTCGCTCACTCTCGTCTGAGCCGCACGATGACACCGAGCAGCATAATCCCGCTCCACTTTTTCTTTTAAAGTATCCATTAGGTACAAGGTTAGCACTTGCAAGGCCATGTAGATAGAAAGTGAAGTATATCCACGCAGGAATGCACTCCAGTGCAGTTGGTGACATAAATAGTGGACTACGAAGATAGAGTTGGGTCACCCTAAAGAAATCTTTAACTCTTTAACACCAAGCAGACTTTGCATTACCGTGATTATGCGACAGTGTGTTGCACGTCAAAGCCAACGCGAGGTTATTACGGTAATTTCACACGTAATTTCAAATTTAACACGCAAAATGCACAACTACAGTGTTTTTTGTCTTTTTTTTTTAAATAAAACCTTTTGTTTTTCTTCATTTTAAATAGTTAAAACACTATTTTAACAGTAAATGAAATGCAGTAAATGCAGTATATTGTGAATAACTCCAACATATTGAAAGTTATTCTGGAAATGGTTAAAAATGGTTAAAAATAAGCAAAAAAAAGTCCAGATGGACATCTAAAGAGTTAACATTAACCTATTAAAATAAGCTTTTAATGGGCTATTAACTGTCCATCTAAAGTGCGTGGTTTACAGTGCTGTTTACAGTGTGCTTTTTTGCCAATCTGTGGTTACAGTTTATGGACTGTACCTCACAATCTACCCTGGTAGTGTTGTGCCACTGTTGACTTGTAGCTTGTTATAGGGGCTTCATGGGGTTGGTGCCAATCCATCATTTAGTAATTTGGAATAAAATAGAATGGAATAAACCTTTATTCGCTTTAAAATTCTCTTTGGCTAAACAATTACACACGTCAAACTGAGACATACAAGCACATTAAAATGATTTAAAATAACAGCTTATTCAAAAATAGGAGTGAAAAGTGAAAAGTAGAGCAGTTCAAGTGAATGTTATGCCAGTGAATCTGTCATTTAAAAGTAGATACTTCTGCTTCTGGCATCTTCTTCATCTTCATATTGAACAGGAATACACATGATTGTAACACTCAGTTAAACAACTTCAAAACTCTATTGTATTCAAGTGAACTTAGATTCCTCAGCAGTTAGTTTTATAGTCACTAGACAGGACACATGGTACAAAACATAATTTTAAATAATTTTCTCTGTTAATGGAAGCTGTAACCATTCCCTTCATTTCCTGTTGTTAAGCTGCTATAAATATGTCACTTGTCAATTAGTACATTCTGTTTCTTTGTGATCAAATAGGTGTTATACTGTACGCCTATGGTCTGAGCTGAAACATCTTCAACTCATGCTGAGACCGAGGTTTTGTACCCAGTTTACCGTGGCCTGAGTCTTTGTCTTTATGCTGACACTATGTCAGCTCAGCATATTATCCTGGAATACCTTCACTTTTAGTCTGAGCGCAATCTGACAGCCAGTGTGTGTGTGTGTGTGTGTGGACGACTTACAGTACCTTTCATATACATGAAGGAAACTAGGATGGCATGTTCACGCCCTCTGGTTGCTTTAGTCAAGTCAACTTTATTTCTAGAGCAGATTTAAAAACAGCCGAGGTTGACCAAAGTGCTTTACAGAGTTAAACGTACAGCAACATAAAAGGATTGCCGAGTAAAAATTGCTGTGTTTTTTTTTTTTTTATGTCAGTACGATAAACGCGTTTGCTCATTTACGTAGGGTGCAAATCACCAAAATGGACACCAAAATTCAAAATGGCCGACTACCTGTTGAGTTGAGGCCATGGTTACTGTCGACTTTTTTGTTTGTCTTGGTCGATCTTTCTACCAAGTTCTGGGAAATTCGGTGGAACTCAATTTTGGTTCTGTTTTCACCTTAGGGGGTGCTATAGAGCCCTTGAGCAACGCACGGGTCTGGGAACTATGCTAATATTGCATTTTCGCCACACCTGACCTCCATGCTCCAAGTTTCAAGAGTCAAAAAGGGCCGCAAATGGCTGGATATGATAATAATCAATGATAATAATAGGATAACAATAGGTTCCTCGCACAAGTTCAAGCTGTTTCAGTCCGTTTTGTGAGTCGGGCCCTAATCAAAATAGATGTAAAACAGTAAAATAGTGACACAATAGAATAGTAAATTGGTAAAAACTACAAGAGGTGTCCGCGTTGACTATTTTTATCCTGAGGTGAAGGTCGAGGAGAAGAGGTGGGTCTTTAAAAAGCGGTTTCAAATGTTCAATAATTTCCATGGTTTAGGGTTTAGCTACAGCTTTAGGTTTAGGGGCAGCTACAGAAAAGGCCCGATCGCCCCGATGGAGCGTGAAGAAGAAGTTCCGAGAGGTAAGATGGTGTCAAACCATTAAGAGTGTTTTTTTCATTGAAATTTAAAATCAATCCTAAAAGGAACAGGAAGCAAGTGGAGAGAGCGCAACACAGGTGTGATGTGGTCTCTCTTCTTTTATTCCTGAAATGAGGCAAGCGGCAAAGTTCTGGACCAACTGGAATCGCTGGACAGATGACTGGTCTAAACCAAGATATAGAGAATTACAATAATCCAGCCGAGATATTCTAAAAGCATAGATTAGTGTCTCGAAGACCTTGCGAGGGAGATAGATTTGTTTCTTGAATTTGAATGCACTGTCAAATTGAAAGTCAAGGCTTTTAACATAAGTGTGGATTTGTGGACCCAATGCACCCACGTCCGCTCCATCCGTATGTAGTCGTATGACTTTTCTAAAAAAATGTAAAAATATGTTAAGGCCCATTATTCTCTGTGTTATTTACACTGCGGTGGAAGACTGAATTGACAGGTGTGATCAGGAGTGTTCCTCCAGCTTCACAGCGTCATATTCTTCATCTCCAGCCTTTTCTGCAGGCCCTAAGCAGGTGTTGCTTCTGTTGCCTCTGGGTCCAGACGGAGCCTGGGGGACTGTGCTCATCCACACAAACACCATTATATCCTTCTCACTTTTCCTCTCCTCCCATCCCTGTCACTCTTCCTTTCACTTCTTTATCCCACAATCTCCTCCCTCAACACTTTCCAGCCCAGGTGGTGGACTGAAGAATCATATCCTCTTTACCAACCTGTCTGTATGACGCCTTGCAGCAACCTGTGCCAATCCAAACAAGTGATGATTTTTCTCAAACTGCCAGGGGGAGGTAAAGGAGAAGGGGAAGGAGCAGAGAGAGAGAGTGAGAGAAAGAGAGAGAGAGGTGAAGCTGGAGGCTCGATGATCTCAATGTATTTCGCATCTGTGCCTGTCAGATTTGCTCGAAAGCATAAGGGACACGTCCACAAGAAATTACAGAGGCCATTTGGTGACAAAGCACCCAAACTGAAATGAATAGCGGCGCACGGAGTAATGCCACAAGACATCAAGCTCCTTTTTGTTCTGTAGGAGGATATTAAAGCAGAGGATGAGAAGCAATGTGGTCAACTGTATAGAGGAAGGGAGGAAAAACACGTCTTGTTATTCTACCCTCAGGGCAGACGGGAGGATCTGAGACACAGGGGTCGAAGTCTAGATGTTCGTCAGTCCATTAAAAGCCAAGACAGCGTGCCTCAACAAAGCAGCTGTCTCCTAATCAATACTCTGAACAGGTACCTCATTGCACCTCATATATAATCAGTTTGCCACAGAGCATCGCGGGTGAACTTCACCTCCGTTGCTTGCTTTCGTACTCCGGTGCAAAACAAGCCTTCACACTTGTCACGGGGAGTTGTATCAGAGTGGTAAATGAAATCTCGGGGAGCTGAACATCCCTAACAGCCAGCTGCAGCCGAGCAGCATCGCCATATGCCGCCCGCGTTTGTGCAAACAAAGTAATCGAGTGTGGTGCGAGACAATAAATCATTTTTCATGAGGTGAATGTGATACTCTAAAGGTACACTATCTTTGGAGTATCAGACACTTGCCTCCTGTCGCATTAAATCGGCTGTACTTTCATCACCTTGAGCTGTGTCTGTTACATTTCGCGTCACTTCACAATACGTGCGTCGTGTACAGCAGATCGAGCGACGATGAATACGTCGCTTCTGTTCTGTTAGACATCTAACGTTTGGGTAAATGTTTGTTTCGCTCTCTCGCTGCTGCATTTTTCATAGCCCCAACTTAACAAATATAGACTCTGAGGTGTACGGAAAGTGTACATTTATGAGTAACACAACTGCGGTGACTTGGAGAAATATGTCATGCGATGAATAACCATCCTGAACTTCTATTGTATCTCTTTAGAACTTTTACCACCAACTACTTTCTAGGAATATTAATTGTGTCTGATTTTGGCTTGATTCATTTTTATGGCATTCAATACATCATTTCTGAACTCCAAAAAAAAACCAAATTGGCTGATCTTAAACATATAAACCAACTGTTTAAAATTCTGTAATGTGCTTCATGCAGGATCAAAAACCACACCTCCTGACTGAATCACTCATGTTCATGTGACCATGAAGTCTGCTATAAGTCGTAAATGTGGAAGACAATAAAACCAAATGATAGAAACACCCTCGTTAATGTCCAGTATTTGAAATAAGGCTCAGTTCTGGATTGCTCTCTGTCTGAATCTGCCATCCCATAATGGAGTGTTCTTTGCTGGACACTCGTGGTCTATTTGAATTCCTCGTTTGAGTTTTTTTTTTTTAGTAATTTCTACTTTTGTCTGTTTACTCTCCTAATATCCGTTCCACTCCTCCATCTCCAAATGATCAGACCGAGTTTCGTGAAATAATGACAGTCAAAAGTGCCGTCGGCGGAAAAGCAAATATTTGCAGCGACGAAGTGGAGCTGCAGCTCAGGAAAGTGAAGAGTCTGGGCTCTCGCAGACACATCTATACATCCCATAGTGCACGGTGGTCAGGATAAAATGAGCTTTACTCAGCACCCGTTAATCCCGCTAAGAGCTGCTGTCTCACAGCATTTCAATTCTTCACAGGAAAAGGTCGATGCTCTGCTGATTATTGAAAGGGTTACCTTTAAATAGTTGTGATGACGGTGGCAAAATGAAATTATTTCCCATACATTTTTATTTTTTTTACCCTCTTCATTTTATCTTGAGCAAAAGGCCAGTATACGTTTGAATTAAGCTGTTGTGCCTGAGTGAGTGTGGCTGTGAAGGCAGACTGAGGCGCGAGATAGTGATGAGGTAAATCCTCTGAAGGTTCATGTTTTAAAGCTGCAGTGCATCACTTTTGCTCATTTGTGTTTTCATTGATTTTACATTTCTGCCTCAGAAATATTGTAAGATAAAATAGTTTGCCCCGTCTTTCATCTGAAAACGGGCTTTGTCAAGTAATATTATCAGACCTGAATGAGGGAGTACAGGGGCGGGCAGGGACGGAGTGTTTATCTTGTCAAACTGCTTAGCAACCTGTTTGTTGGTGACCAATTCTTTGTGTTTTCAGCCATAAGAGGAGAACAAAAGAGAATGTTCCATAAAGGTTGCAGGAAGGTTGTGACAAAGGGGAACCTTCTGGTAACCGAAAGTGCAACCTAAAACTAATCTTAGGAGAATGTTAGGAAAACTATCCATATCAACCACAGGAGAATCTATAGGGCAGAACCTAGAGAGGAACCTTCAGGGAACGTTCCCACAACCAAAAGGTGACATACCCAGAATGTTCTGGGAATCAGAACTTGTTGCATTGCCTCATTCTCTCTTGACATAAAACCTGTATGCAGCTCCCAATGTCTGTGTGTGGCCTGATATCTAAACACATCAGCTGAGAGGCTTTGTTGGAACGCATTTGGGTTCAACACAGCGGGTTGAACGTAACTAACAGTAGCAGCCAGAACCAAAACCAAACCCTGGTTGGTGGAAGATAATCGACCTTGATTATGAGTCAGCATGTCTTGTCAGTCAGTCAGTCATCATCTACCGCTTTATCCTCCACCAGAGGGTCGCGGGGGGTGCTGTGCCAATCTCAGCTATATCAGGCGATAGGCGGGGTACACCCTGGACAGTTCGCCAGTCCATCGCAGGGCCACACACACAACAACCATTCACTCTCACACTCACTCCTATGGTCAATTTACCTAATCCCCACATTGCATGATTTGGACTGTGGGAGGAAGCCGGAGAACCCGGAGAGAACCCACGCACACACGGGGAGAACATGCAAAATCCATGCAGAAAGGCCCTTGTTCCAACCGGGGCTCGAACCCGGGTCTTCTCGCTGCAAGGCGAGAGTGCTAACCACTATAACACCGTGTGGCCCAGCATGTCTTGTATTTTTGCATAATTTTCGATTCACCTATCCTCTAATCTTTGAGAGCTGTGGTAGGAGCTGGAGCTTATCTCAACTGATACTGGGGCACAAACAGGACAGGTCACCAAACAAGACCGAAAAGAGAGACACAAGCAATTACTCATTATCACGCTCTCATATTTTTTATTAAAGATATTTTTTAGCCTTTAATGGATACTAATGGACAGTGAATTGTGAAAGTGGGGAGAGGGGGAGACAATTACCCCAGGTCACTGCAAGGAGCCCTTCGCCCTACAGGGTGCCAGATCCACCACCTGAGCTATCGGGCGCCCCCGCGTTCACATCTACAACCTCCCATCTGCATGTCTTTGGCAGACATGGGGAGAACAGCTATGGTCAAACTGGGATTCAAACCTAGAACCTTTTCGCTGTGAGGCACAAGTATTAATCACTGCAGCCTGCATATTTTCTTGTCATGCGTTTTTATACCTCATAAAGAGACAGAATGTTAAATCCTGGTGCCTCGCGTCGCGCAACAGCAGATACAAACTAAAAGCTTATTATATTCATGATGAGATTTAATAACTGCATTGATCACCTGCTCATTAGGAGCACCTGAGATAAACAGCCTGAAGGACCCAAACTACACCAGCCCCCGCAAACAAACTCTGGCTGGATTAGTGGGATTTCATTAAGAAGGCCATTAATATTTATAGATTAATTTCACACATTGTTTAACCTGAGTTGGTGAAAAGGGTTTGCCTCTTTGTGAAACAGTCACAGGAGCCCAAACGGTTCATTAAGCGTCTGACTAATCCTATCAAATCCACCCTTGCCAGAACTCTATAATCTGAAATGTGTTTCCGTATAAAAAAGTGAGCCTCAGTCAGCTCAGTCTGTCACTCACTGAAGTTCTAATCTGGTTGACTTTTACGAACAAGCCACTACAGATTTGAGATGTCATCAGTGACGTCGGCAACATTTCTGGACACATTTCTGTCTGTTGTTTTCCATTAGCATTACCTTGCCTTCCTACGTCACCTCATTTCAGCAATAGAGAATTCTTAGGAGCCACTGGTTTGACATCAGATAAGATAAATCCCATCCATCCATCTTCTACTGCTTAATCCCCCACATGAGGGTCTCAGGGGGCGCCGGTGCCGATCCCAGCTGACATAGGGCAAATCTGACAACCATCCACTCTCACACTCACACCTATGGTCAATTTAGAGTGTCCAATATGCATAATCCCTAAATCTGAGTGTGGGAGGAAACCGGAAACCAGTATGAAAGGATCCCACTATGGGGAAATTTGATGTGATGCAGCAGTGGGTATACCAAAATTGCAAATATTTTTTTCATATTTGAATGTATAGTGTGAGGAACAGATGGTATATGTCCATATGTGCCATAATTACACAGTATTCTTTGTTACTTTACTTCATTTCTGTGTTCTCCAGTGGAGTGTTGTTTTCCACGTACAGTCTATACATCACAGCACTAATTGCATTCCCTCCTGACGCGTCAGCCGTGACACATCACCTTTGTAAATGAGTAGAAATAAAGGATTAGCTGTCCCGATTAGGGAGCGTGGAGCAAAAATCTTGCCCACGGCTCCCAAAAACACCCGCCTGAGCATGACGTCCCATAGTTTTCAATCACATCACGCACACTGTATAAGCCCCGCGTCGGTACAGATATTCCAAACTGTGTTTTCCCTCTTTGTTTAGTCAGCATCTATCTTCCGTCACAGAGAATGCAAGCGTAATATGGTAATAAATGAGAGACAGGTTATGCGTATAAAGCTGTCAGGGTGATCTCGGAGGAACAATTCCACTCCGCTGGGACATTTTTTGTTTACCAAACACACTTTTGTGCAAACATGACATATCTATGCTGTATATTTGTGGCAGCTTTATGCGTCCTTTTCTCTCTTGTCACTACGAATTTCCGACCCAACAAGTGACGGCAGAGCTAATGCGGACGGTTCACATTTTGCAGCAAAAGGCTGCCGTGTGCCGTGTCAGGATGCAAGACGGTTAGAAGTTTGACTGCTGAGACTCGGAGGATTTATACTTATCCCCTCACAGGCAAATCTATCTAATGTGAAAGTTTAATCCTCTTAGAGAGGCATAAACTGAGATCAAAGAAAGGACATCAGCATTCAAAGTTTTCCTCGTGTCTAGTGGCACGACTCTTAACAGAAAGCACAACCCCGCCAGCTGATTGCTTTATCCGTGCTAAGTCACTTCACTGCAGTGTGTTTAAACGTTGTCTCTACTATGGCGTTATATTTGGGCCACATTCGTGAAGGAACAATGTGAGATTTCGAGCACAGAAAAATATATTTTGAAGAGAAATTATACGCCAGCAAAACAAAATTTCGTTTGAGCAAACAAAAAAGATATTCTCGATACATGTGTTTGCATGTTTGCAATTATTCATTTTATCCTGCGCTGATAACCCCTCCACCCCACAAACTCTTGATCGCTGCACTGCAAACCGCTGAAAATATTAAAAATAGTAGAAAATATGTGAATATTTTCTACTATTTTTAACTTTCTAGCACAGAAAGTAGAAAATATTCACATTTACGAAGCTGAAAAATGACAGAAAAGAGAAATAATTCACATTTATGAAGCTGAATATCATGTGGCATGTTATGGAAGCTTTATGCTATAGATTTAGGTAAAACTGAGTACTCTCCACACAGGTTCACTCCTCTTGATCGCACAGAAACAGGCCGCCGGGGAACTCAACTATATTAAGCGTTTCACAGATGCAACCAGGGGAAGCTGGGTCCTCATTTGCAAAAGGATTGCTCCACACATGCCAGCATGCATAATAAATGAATGGACCTCTTTGTTGGTTATTGTCAGGCTCGGAGGACTGCAGCAGAATGCCGCTCTGTTGCAGAAGACTTTCATCCAAATTGTGCTGGTGTTTTTGACATAAAGCACATTTGCATTCAGACACTTGAGTGCAACGGGTGTGAATTAGAGAGGCCACATTTCCGTCATCTTGATGGCTGATGTTAGCACCCGCATGTCACCGCGTGCACCCGCGGGAGGGCATCAAATGCTCGTCTCTGTGCTCGAAAGGTTCTCATTGGGGACTCTTGAACTTCCTACTGCAGCAGCAACAACTGCAGTCAGAAACAATGACGGGTGCGTGGCACAAAATGGACATCCGTCATGAGTCCGAGCAAGTTTTGGAAATAAAGGAATGGACCATTCCATGCAAAGCAGCGGTTTTCCCTGCATGTGCCAATACGACTTCTGCAGCTCACCCAGAATGCAGCAGCTCGACTGGCCTTCAACTTACCAAAATTCTCTCACACTACACCGCTCCTCCGCTCCCTTCACTGGCTTCCTGTAGCTGCTCGCGTCCACTTCAAGACTCCAGTGCTTGCGTTCCATGCTACAAACAGATCCGGTCCAGGCTACAATCCATGATCAAAACCTACACCCCACTCCGCTCTGCATCGGCAAACCGGCTTGCTGCCCCCTCACTGAGAGGATTGCAGAGGCGTTCACCGAACTCAAGACTGATCGCTGTCCTCGCTCCCAAATGGTGGAACGAGCTCCCCATCGACATCCGGAAAGCAGAAAGCTTCCACATCTTCCACCGCCGACTAAAAACCCATTTCTTTCGACTCTACCTCGACTAAGACGACGACAATAAAAAGTACATTGCACTTATGACTAGCACTTTAGTTTGTTCAAATGTTCAAATGTTTAAATGCACTTATTGTAAGTCACTTTGGATAAAAGCGTCTGCCAAATGACATGCAATGTAATATTTTCCCTCTGCATCGATCCTTTCCTTCTTTGATATAATTGCCCAATTACAGAGGCTCGTATTAACCGTCATCAGAGCTTCTGTAATAACTGATGTTTCTGCGTGGCATTTAAAGCTCATATTTTAATGTGTTGTTTATATGCCACTATTCCTTTAACAAGGAGAACCAAGGCTGATAAAGCTGTAGAGACCTTGCTTTAATCTTAGTTTGAGGGCGATGAATTGCCAAGAAAATGCCAAAGGTCCAGGAGGGAGATGGAGCCTATGAATTTTTCATGCACTCCCTAATGACAGACACTCAGTCGTAGAGCAACCAGTGATTCACCGCCGAAAGAAAATGTTGTGATCAATTCTTTAGTATCGCAGACTTCTCACTGCGGCGCGGAGCGACTGTTTGAAGTCGAGCAACTGTAAATTCAAAAGCAGTTCCCACTTTTTGCCACAAACTTTAGAGCAGGGATTATGAGCAGAGAGGAAGTGAGTGACTTAATTTTGCCCTTGTCCATTTTATCCAAACCAATGTCTCCATGGAACGTCACATCGCATTATTATTATGTTACGTTCTCAAGAAAAACACAGCCTTCTTAACAATACCGCTTGTATTTCTTATTCAGACAACCTCAAAGTCATGTAGAGCTGCAACTAACGACTGTTTTCATAATCGAATGTTGATCGTGTTCATCAAACCTGGAAATGACGATGTTCTCAAATGTCTTGTTTTGTCCACCAACCAAAATGATTGACTTTTAATGATTTCTTTGTTATCCCGAGCAAAGAAATGAAGAAAATGTTCACATTTAAGAAGCTTAAACAATCTTAAAACAGTCGATTAATTTAGAATGAGAATTTAGAATTTATGAAGTCGTGGTACCTGCCGTGTTGGAAGCAAACAGCTGGACAGATATGGGATCAACCGACAGACGGACGTTCCTCACATTCTTAGACTGACTCATGGGGGCGACATACTGGAGCTTTAATGTATTGAAATGACACAATTCAAAGGCCTCTTTCATTTTCTTTCTTTGGTTTCACCGTGTATTGCACTCATTTGTCAACACTGGCAGAATGTCAAATAACAATGACGGATGATGTTTTACTCTGCGCGGAACAAACGCAAGACTCGATATTGCATTGAACTCGATTGGGATCGCGTTGGCGACTTTGTCGAGACCACGTATCATTTGTGACGGAGAGAAAATGGCTGTAATGTACTGTCAACGCTGACAGTGACGGAAGGTCTAAATCTATTGTCTCGCTCTCTGGAAATGTATGAATGTTATGAAATATTTAATCAAACCTGTTCTGGTAAATCCCAAAATGCTAACCCCCTCTTAGGGCGTGCAACACGGACACATATGTTGAGAATTCAGTCTGCACAGCTTGCTCTCCCGTTTAGTTTCACTAATGACTTGATTACTTTTCCTCCGTTTAAACCCAGATGCTCTTTGCTGCAGATGTCACAGTAACGCTCGAGCTTAAGTCGGACGCCCGCCGTCCAAATGTCTGGAAAAGGTCATTATCTTTTCCACGCTTGAAATCCTGACGAGGAATACGCTTGTCTAACAATTACACTGCCTCCCTGTTCTCTCCAGGTAATGACAGTGATTCATCACTGGAGGCTCAGAGTGAAGCGCAGGACATGATTATTGAGTTTTTTATTTTGTACAGATTTCCATGTGCGTGATTTTTTTTTTTCAGTCAGTCTGCGTCACCTCACTAAAAATGATGCAATGAATCAGCTTCAGGAGCAAATGAAGTGTCTCATAAGTCTGAAGCTCAATGTGCTGTCTGCTGATAACATTCTATTTCTGGGGGCTCATTTTTTTCTTCTTCTTATGCTTGTTGAATTTTCTTGTTAGTGTTAGGTTTTTGCAGTTTTTATTACATCGACCATCCGGTCCAAAATTATTGAGTCGCATGATGGATAAATACTGTAGCGTCCTTGTACTGTCAGCCTTGTACTGGCTTAATTCATTTTTTTTTACAGCTCTTTAAGTACTTTCCTCTTTTCCTTCTCAACCCAAACTCTTACAAAGGTTTTTTTATTCTCCAGTTGTTGACCACCACAGAGGTCATTCAACTTTTATGTGTCGGCAGGACCTCAGTTTGAAATGATGCTGACAAATAACAAGGCTGACATCTCCTTTGACTCTCTTCAGCTCCATCACTCTCTGAACCCGTGCTACTCGCAAAGCAAAAGTCATGTGAGTGTCACGTGATGAGAGCCACTTAATCCAATGGTTCCCATGCTTTTTTTTTCCGGCAGACTACAATCCACATCCTAATCCCCTAAATAAATATTTAACTACACAAGTTTCGCCACTAACTGCTGTAAGATGTGATATGAAGTTCAGTTATTTTCTGTGTGTGTGTGTGTGTGTGAAAACACAAATGTCCACAAATGTTACCGCGGACATGTTCCAGAAGTTCTGCACAGCACGGGGGAAAGCTCTGGATAATTCACAGCAAATGCCTCCAGAGAGTGTTTTGTCTCCTGTGTGCTGGAGCCAACTGTGGCGGCCCGGGCGATGTTGACCCCGTACGAGTCAGCTTTGCAGTCTCAGATCCTCGGGCAGGGAAGGGATTGCTGTGAAGGACCCAGACCAAATATGCCGAAAACTTTCCGAAGTCTGAAATAGGATTAGGCGAACTGCAACTGTATGTGTATGTTCCCCCCCGCGACCCTCATGGAGGATAAAGTGGTAGCTGTAGACCAGGGGTGGGCAATTATTTTCCCCAAGGGGTCACATGAGAAACAAAAACTATTGTTGAGGGCCGGGCCAAATTTTAATTAATTTTAATTTATCTAAAAAAGCAGTAAATTGTTTTGTAGTAATATCAAATTACTACACTATATAATTAATACTATTATACTATACTACTGTACGAGTGGTAGCGCTTCGCTGGTTAGATGGAGATATAGGCTGCCTCCGACTCCTTTGCACGCTCTTCATCAGATAAGTTTTTGTATTTCTCTTCGTGTTTGGTCACGTAGTGGTGTTTCAGATTGTAATCCTTAAATACAGCGACTGGTGTACCACAAACTAAGCACACGGCTTTACCTTTGACGCCTGTAAAGAAATTTTTAGCAGTCCATGTCTTGTTGAAAACCATTCGGAATTAATTTTTCTTTTTTTAACGTGAGTCGACATTTTTAGGGGGCCAGGTATGCAGATACGTACTTCAGGCTTTTCAAAATAAAAGCAACACAGTGGTATTGCACATGCAGCATAAATACTTGTTCATCTGAAAGAAGCCCAGGTCTGCTGTAGACGGTGAGTGAGTTTTGCAGGGAGAGCGATGCAATTATTCTGCTGTTAAGTTAAAATGGCGGTGGAATGTAGTGGCTCATTTGCATTTGTATTAGTTATCTCTCCTTAGATTCCCATTCAGACGAGGAAAGTGGGGCAGCCTGGTCCATTTACGAAGAGAAGAAGCAGAAATAAGACACAGATCTCACAGGTTGTACCAAAGAACTCTGTAATTTAGCTGGATTTAAAGCATTTTCACTGGACCTTTAAACTTGCAGGGTTATTACTTTTGATAAGTCTGCTCATCTGGTAAGCTCGGCCTGAAAATCCTTTGCCTTTTATCCTCTTCACTTTAGACTTATTCATGAGGGGGTTGGAAGGCATTGTTGTGAAATAGAACCATTTCATATTACCAGGCTCCATGACTGTGTCTACATTCTATTACAACTCCCACCTGCGCTGCTCAGAAAGCCATTTATTTTTGACTGAGCAGGAAGAATGGAAGCCTGCGCTCTTAAAATGAGACATGAAATGAGCTCAGTTAGCACCAGACGGTAGATCTGCTCTTCCCCCTTCAAATCCAACAGGTTTTTTTCTTTTTTCTTTCTTTACTTACAGACACATAATACATCTTACATGGAGTGTGACACCTTGTTAATTTTGACAGTAGATCTTTTTTTTTTTTTGTCTCTCATTTTACCACCTGTCCTCTTACAATGACAAAAAAAAGGTAATTGTTTTAATTGCAATACCTCCCAGTGTTATAAACCACAACTTGGTTTTAATAGTGTTAATTAAGAAGTCCGTAAATCCCCTCCCCCCCCTCCAAATTAATTAGCTTAATCTAATCACTTAAGTAGTAACATCTTCAACAAGATTGGATGTGGACAGTTTTGTAAATGCAAGAATTGAAGTCAGAAGTTGTCTTTCTCCGTTGAACTCGATGAGTTGAGTTGAATAAGTGGTAAAAGTGGTAAATTGCATCGTTGAACTTTCAGTTTTGGCATATTCACAAACTTGGAGCGTTTAAAAAGCACAATAAATACACTTGCTGTCTGCTGAAAGGCTGTTTTACCATTTTTTTATTTTTATTTTTTTCCACATGAGTAAAATAAAGTTTCCTACTCACTAAGTTACAGGATAAATTCCCATCAGTGGCTGTGAGTTTCAGTCTGTTTCACCTCCAGCTGAGCGTGATAAAGACTGAAACATCCCCACAGGGAGTGTGTTTGCCAGTGTGAAAAAGGATTGAGGAGCCTCACAGGACTGGACTGCTGTGGGTCCAGACAGCTGTTATGGCTGTTATGGAAATATTGTGGTGTGGACTGCAAAAAAATATCAATGATTTTTGAAAAATTGGACTTGTTATTAAGTGTAGTTGAATATTCACTAATCACAGAGCGAGAGAAAAACGTTAATTGACTCGATAATATTTGCTGTCATTCTTTCCCTGGAGAATGTAGAGCTGTGTGTGTTTGTACTGTAGTCATTAGCAGGAGGTCGGGCGCGCTTCACCTCCGAACACGGATGTTTGCTTGAGTTAAGCAGCAAAATCTTTGTCTCATTTAGATGTGAATGACTCAACTACTGGCAGAATTTCTCTGTATTGACTAATCTATACAGTATTAAACCATGTATCGCTGTGTAAAACCAAAACAGTGATTGCCTGATTTAGTGAATGGGAGAGAATTGAAAGAACTCATGAGACATTGTTGGTATTATAGCAGCTCAGCCTCAAACTTCCGCTACTGAGGTTTCTGACTCCGGATGACCTGGTTGACGCGCTTTGCCTTGGCGATCGCTCTTTTGTACTCTGATTGAATGTCCACGCTGTTTGTTTCGTTGCAATATATTGGTTTATTGCTGTGCGTTTCTTTGCATAATGAAATTCCTTCAAACAATCCACAAACATTCACGAGTAGCGCCTCCGCGGTACAGCGGTCGAAAACCGTTTGCCCTTCCGGTTCACAAACCTGACAAGGACAGTGATATTGCCACCTATATACACACCTGAGCTCCCCCTCTGAGAGCACAGCGACCCCACACACACATTGAGTGAATTACACCAAACCCTCATACCACAATTAAACACATTCGGCTTCTATAGTTGGTGTTGATAACAAGCGATTGGACATGTTTCTCAAGCACATTGGCTTTTGTAAAGTAGCAGCAGTGTCTACACAGTGATATATTACTGAACTACTCGTTCATTTACTACAATAATCCATTAGTAGCAGCTCTAGCAGGGTGCCCTATAGACTTCCCTTTCCCTGGCCACATCGCCCAACTCTGACTGGAGGATTCCCAGGAGTCCTTGGTCTGCTCTGAGTTCTCCTCCCAGTTGGGCGTGCCAGGAACATTCTTACCTGATGCCTGGACCACCTCAAGTGGCTCCACGCAAAGGAGTATCTTCTCACCCTGTCTCTAAGGGAGACCCCAGCTACCTTTCTAAGAAAACCCACTTGCTCAGGACCATAAGTGAGGGTAGGAACGGAGATCAACCGCTAGATTGAGAGCTTTGCTTCTTCCTTTTTTTTTTTTGTCACAATGGTGCAGCAGAGCGTACGCAGTATTCTCTACTACTGTAATATATTACTGTTACACTGACATACTGACTAACTAAACTAATGCTGAGTTATTATACTATACATGTACTATTACTATAGATTTATGTTTTGTGGTTGATGAAGACATTTTCTGTTGCACACCTCCGTTTTCTTTTCTGTTTTGTAAAATTGGTAATAGTCCTTGCTGTTGATTGACTTGCCCAACACTGTGTATAACGGTAGAACAATGAAGTAGGCGTTAGGGAGACATTCTGTCCGAGTGATATTACCTGGTGAATTTTATCAGTGCTTAACTTTGGTCGAGTTGCTGAAAACACTTGGTGTTCAGATGTGACGGGTCACGATCCACTTCTGGCGAAGTTCAGACAAAAGTAAAAAAAAAACACTTGTTGGACCGTCAGTGTCTTAAAACATAATCATCCCTATGAGTTCTTGTCCGTATAAGTAGTTGAAGCGCTTCGTCCTGCCTGTGGCTATAATTAATGATCACATCAATGCACATTTTTATCACTTACACGTGACTTTAGCGGTTATTGACGGATGAAAATGAAAATAGACGCTGAACGTTTCCAAAACACTGGCTGGACTCACTGTGACGTTGAGTCACATGCACCTACACTGAAGTTATTTAAAACTTCCACAACATGCGCCAATTAATGCCGGACGCAGCCTGCTGTAACAATCGCTTAAATAAAGTAACGGCCATTAGCACCCGCTGAGCCGTGAGTGTTTATGTTCTCATTAGTGGCATCTATTCATCCCCCGTGACAGCTGTGGAGGATGTTTACTGACCTGTAATGTGTGCGGTACCAACCGCTACCATTCAATTAGCTGTGGACGCCACAGTGATACATGTTCATCAAGTTCATTTTATTTATCTACTTTGAGGAAACTTTATTTCAGTCCGAGAGTGTTGTTTTTGTTTTCCCGGAGTTATTTTTTTTAACTCAATCTTCTTGACGGAGGAGGACGCAAGGGGGAAAAAAAAAAACACAAAGATTTTTCAAACGCAGAAGACTGGAAAGCTCTTTGGTTTGAAGGTGTCATAATTCTGAAGGATTTATAAGACACAAACACATATCGTGTTGCTATATACGACGCTACTTTAAGAGTAATAGCTGGCATCATTCGATTATATGTTTTTTCACACGCAACTCTTGCTCTACATCGAGGCAAACAAAAGGAAGCGATGGGGGCTCGGCGTGGTGTGGTTTACTATTTTATCCCGTGCTCTTTTGATTTTATTTCGTCCTTGAAGCGGTTTCCTCATCTCTCTTAATGTCACCTGCCTGTGTGCACAGCAGATGTTTGTCAGTGAACCTTCATCGCTGCGCCAGCGTCCCGGAGGGAAGGAACAACTGAGTGAGAAATGAAAGTGGAAATGTTTTTACTCTTGCTTGTTTGGGTTCCATCCATCCTTCTGTCTCTATCCGTCCGCCCGTCCTTTCCACTGGCTGGCCCGTTTGACAAAGTTGCCAGCCTATTGCAGTTGTTTGGTCTCTTTCCTTTAAAGCTGCAGTAAGTCGGACCACTGGAAAAAAACAACTTGAGTGTTGTGGGTGTTTTTGAGATCTTGCCGTCTTGGGCTCCTCTCATCAGATGAGCAGATGCACTTGTTTCATCCGTGACTTGACTTGAGGCCATCTCTCTCTCTTTTACACTGAAACTCTCAGCTCATACAGACACATGTGTTATTCCCTTTATTGCCCGACTCTCTTTTAAACTCTCTTGCTCTGTTAGGTTTCTTTGCAGTGTAGGCAGTTGTTGTTGTTGTTGTTGTTGTTGTTGTTGCTGCAGGACCTGTGTGCAGAATAGGTGTAGGTGGGGTGTTCTCTCTGTTCCCTATTTCGTGTTCCTGGTCTTTGTTTAGTTGCAATCCGTGTTGTTTTCATCTACACCCAGCATTCACCACACGTCTCTGCCAGACAGTCTTCTTTTTTCGCGAGTTTGCCTGTTGCTCTTCGACCTGTTTTTGCTTTTCCCTTGTCTGTCGGTTTGGACTGGATTAAAGCGTTTGGACTTTAGCTGTTTTGTCTTTCTTTCATCTCTTCCTCATCGAGTGGATGTTGCAGTAGAAGCCAATAGCAGTGCCTGCTCTGTCCTTGAACTGCTTTGTGATTTTTTAAAAGTGCCCTGTGACGCTTTAAATATAATTGTGGCGCTGTAAACGGAGCCCAGGGAAGGTGCAGAGCAGATCTTTTGATTTACATCCATGGTTCTCAACCTGGGGTCCAAGCCCCAGAGATCACGTGGGGGGGGCACAGAGCTTTGACTGCTCTGAGTTTGTAAGGTTAATATAATTAGATGTGTGCATCCCAATCAGACACTCTACTGGATAATCAGAAGTCAGTATCATCCAAATAAAAACCTAAACTTTTTACTTTATTCTTTTTTGTGTGTGTGCGCCCTGGACAGGGCCCTGGTTTGTCCTGGACACAAGCAAGGGGGGCTTCAAAGAACCACTGATTTACATCATGGTGAAAAGCTTAACAAATCCTGCCCTACTGTACCTTTCATAGCATTGTCATGAACCCTGAGTCAGAATTGTTATTACTCTGTTTCTGTGACTCGTGGCCTCTTTTGTTGAAGAACCATTTGTGTTTAAATGTTTTTCCATTGGCTTTCTTGTGTTGAAACCTTTTGTCTTTCTGTTGTACCGCAGACCCATTCAGTGCTGCCATGAGCTTGACATTCTACCACAGGCATATTGTTTACACACACACACACACGCACGCACGCACAGACTGTTTATCAGTACATCCCACTCACTATACAAGCTGTACAGTCCATTGTTCCCGACATCCCTCCTACACTCAGCTGTGTGCACTTCGTATTGTATGTTCATCTGTGTATCACACCAATATCAGTCTTGGTTCATGAGCAATTATCTTGCTGGCAACGCTCACAAAGCTTTACATTTTCAAATGCCGTCACTCCCCCACCTCTGCTGTCTCTCTCCACGGCGTGTTCAGCATGCGTAATCAGGGACGTGCTGGCAGCCACCTCACTGTTAACTCCATTTTCCCATTCTGTGTAATTCTGTGCATCATTTAAATCTGGAAAACAGTGACACATAATCTCATCAAGTGTGTGTTGCCCAACTGTTTTGAAGACTCTCATTTATACCGAAGAAGACCTGAGATTAGTGATTTAGACCATAAAGTCTCCAGGAAATTGTTTACCACTCAACTCAACTCGAACTTCATTTCTAGAGTACCTTTAAAACGACGAGGATTAAAAAGTCCTGTCACATCTACGTAGACTTAAGTCTGGTTTTCGGGACCTCCAGCAGTTGGTCAGCAGTCCTTAAGGTTCACAGTTTGAAGTCTTCCTTTTGCAACTAGTTGAGTCCACAAGAGATTTGAGAGGTGTCACATTTCAGACTGGGAGACAACATCTGTATTTATACACAGTACAGTGTGGCACAGATGTGAAATTACACTCATGAAAAACAACTTTATAAGTCGTTTCTCCCTTCTCCCCTAAATTATCATTGGGAGAAAAACCAAATCATTGTCATTGGGGTAACCTTGTGGTTTCCTTACATTTAGGACTTTGGTTGTCATGGCTACAGTAATAAAGACACAGTTAAGGTTGCAGAACAATAAAGAAACTATGACTATTGTGTTCTCATGTGGAACAACCATCTCCTCTTATTGCCACTAGAGGTCAGCTCACAAAAAAAAATGAATTATGTGTCATTTTTTTTTTTACATGAAAAGATTTTTTTTTTTATCACAAGCAATATATAGATCTATATTTATATCTTTAAAAAGCGATTCATTCATCCAATTATCCTTAAACCTAAATATTGTAAATGGCAAAGAAGAAAGTGCTCTTCCTTTCTTCCCTCCCATCCCTACAGGACTGTTAACACATAATTGCTGCTTTGAAAGCCTGATCATTTACAAGGGAGAGGGAAAAAAAACAGACTCTAATGATACATCTGCTCCTCTCGAGCCCTAAATGCACATCCACATTGTACATAATGATTTTCTTCTAATTTGTCCATGCAAATGCAGCAGCAGCACCTCAGCTACCAGACACGATGTAGTGCCGCACTCCTTCTCCCCAACTGGTAAGCACCAAACCCTCTGACAACAATATTATCACCGAATGACCACATATTGCGCCTTCTGTCACCATTATCGTACATGTGGTTTTCTTCTCATTAAATTTGCAACGTGTAGTTCAAGAGTTTATCATATTCACAATGATTGCATGAACTCGTTATAGAGGCTTGAAGTCACACAAATAAACGCTTACAGGAATACCTCACTGATTTGCATTTAGCTTTGTGTTACTAGAATAGGGCTAGTATTTTTGGAAAATTGTGCTTCCCAACCTCAGTTTCCCCTGAGTTGAGAAATATCTTCATTCTTTTCTCTGTTACGTTTGGTCCTGTGGGCTTAACTGTTAGCAAAGATGACCGTCCCCCTAAGAGTGGGTCTAAGTCTAAGTGCGGAATTAGCGTTGCAGTTTCAAGCTTTGGTCACTGGTGGGCACGTAACAAAAAAGAAAGAAGATATTTCTCAACTCAGGGGAAACTGAGATTGGGAAGCACAATTTTTCAAAAATACTAGCCCTATTCTAGTCATACAAAGCTAAATGCAAATCAGTGAATTGTTCCTTTAATCCCACTTTACTCTATTGGTATTTAGTGGGGGGTTTGCCACCATTTATATCAGACATAAAAGTCGTTTTAACACCTAATAGTCCACTAGACTTGGTACGGTTGGAGACTCGGTTCAATTGCACTTTAGTGAAGCGAAACGAACCTTGTACCCACAATGCTCTGCGTTGATTCGACCAGCTCCTCCTCCTAAGTCTGGTTTGTTTGGGGGTGTGTGAATGCACAATCAAACTCCAAAGGACCAAACTCTGTTCTGCCTACAAACGTAGCTCTCGGTTCGCTTCAAGTGAACCAAATGCAGGGAGCAGACTACAGCACAGGGCATTGTGGGTAAACACAACCAAAACATACGCGCGTGTAGAACGATGGCCGGGCGAAATGGCCGAACCCATTGTTGCAGCTCCATGTTTTGCTCTTATGTGGCAGAAACAGAAGCTGATGAGCGAGTTTTTGTGTTCCTTGTTTGTCTTTTCTCAAGTAATTCTTGATACAGCGCCTCCTTAGGCGAGGAGGGGAATATGTTATTCAAAAGGTTATTTTGTTTATTATTATAGTTTGTTTCACTAAAGTGCAAAAGTGTGAAAGCAAACTCGGACCGGCGGAATGTTGCAACCCCCAACTGAACCGACTGTCAGGTATGAGAAGGACCTATGACGTCACACTCTACAAACTAATACGTGTAGCATGTTTTTTAATAGACTGCACATTTTAAATGTGGTTTTGTGCAGGTAATTATTGTGGGTGGATGTGGTACTCGGAGCTGTCGAGTCAGCAGCTTTCCTTTTCATTTTTTATCATGGAGTAAAGATAATTATGCCCTCATATGTCGTGCAAGTAGAAACTTGCCTAAATCTGTCAGAATTTCCAAATGGCGTGGTTTATTTCACCAGTAAATAATCCCTCGCTCGCTTTCTCTTCCCTGAACTCACAGGTGGTCAAATTTACAGAGGGCTTTATTGCAGAACCCGCAATATGGTGCCAGATACTATCATTTTGTGCACAAGCCTGATATGAGCAACTCTCGATCAATCTATTTTTGTTATATTCATAATTCTGGTGCGCTCATTAAATGTTACAGCCAGTGTCAGAAAGAAGCCTGAATTTAAAAGCTTAAGGATATTAACGGAACAATGACCTTTTTCTCCGGGTGAATGGATCAGGTGCTGCTGTTTTCTCCTTGTAAACCCTTTGACACATTAATAGATGATTTATTTGTTCGCCTATCTTAGATGATGTGGTACACTGTTGAGGATTATGGTCTGCCCAAAGGTTTTTGTTTAGTCAGTGAAAGTGTCCTCTCTATCCTCCCCTTTTTGTTGAGGGATCTCTTACTTATCATTTCTAGCTTTCACCCAAGGTAAAAAAGGTTTTCCCTCGGAACATGACTCATCACTATCCTGACAGTATAAATGGCTCCGCTCCTGCTGCCTGCAAAAAAAAAAGAGCCACGGTCAAGTATGAAATTTCAGCAATTTATTATGTTACGGTAAAGGCCACAATAACTTATTCAGAAGTCGAAAAGAAATCAAAGGTCACACTTCAAGAATGGGATGACAGAATTTCCCGGGAAACCAGAAGCAACCTTTTAACAAATCTCATTCTCTAATTTGAATTTCATCATGAATAAATAATATAAAAGTTTCCCACCGACTGTTGGGTCACAAGAGTGTAGCATATATTTGGGTAATTTAAAAATCTGTCTGGCAAGATCAACATTAACAGCACAGTCAAAAACATGTACACAATAAACACATTTTTATCAATGACGCAAATAACAACTCACTCAAATAATCTCAAACGATGAAACCACATCCTGCTTTTTTCTTTTTTTTTGCTTTAGCCGGCTTTTAAAATCCGACAACACACACATGTGGCGATGGCACACACTCGAAAGAAGTGTACATTTCAAAATCAATTCACGCCCCCAGACAACTGTCTCCACACCAGTGGAGTTGATAACAAGCAGTGTTCTCCCAGAGTGCATCCACAAAACATGGAGAAGTTGTTGAATTACGATGCCAGAAATAGCGCCAGGCGTGAAGAACACATAACCTGTGGTGCATAGGCTCATCGCAAATTCATTTGTTTGACGAAATCTTCCGTGTTCTTACTGCAGGGTTTTGCTCTCTACAGTCCAGGAAGCAATACAATATGTTTATTTTCACATTCCCTTCGTTTCATACTCTCTCTCCCTCTCTCTCCTGCTGTCCCTGTATTATGACCGTCACACACCAACAGCACGTCGTGAAACATGAATAATAAAAAAGATTGTCATTTAAAGGACCCATTTACTCAATCATTTTAACTAAGTGGTTCTAATGATTCAGTACACAGAAAACAACAGCTTTGCTCGTCACTAGTTGCCTGGTACCCAAACCATGCCGAGCCGAGTCGTGCTGGAACCTTATGGAGAAAAAAACACTTTTAGTTATAAATGTCTAATTTTTCTGTGCTGTTTGGTTAAATTTTTGGGGAAAAAACTAGAATGTCAGTGATTACAGGGATCATTGTTAAGATGATAAAAGAGTCAACTCTGTCATCGGATGCTTATATGATCACTTAATGCACAATGGGGATGTCTGTCTGATCTTATATAAGCATAGGCTGATGAAGCATCGCTGCTGGACTGAAATGGGTTTATTCAAACCTCCCAGAGGTTTGATTTAAGTCATATTCTTGTCAGATGTTGAATCTAGTAAAGAAGCATACATAATCTACACTCCTCCCAAGAGTGAAAAGCAAAGGTAAGTATTGATCTCAGTGGGTGAGGGAGCTGTGTGCAGGAATATAAGTGTGAGTGTCTGAATCTACATGGATTTGTAACCATGACAGCAAGTCCTCCGATAGCGTATTATGCACTGCATGCCTCCACGCTCACATACAACACAAACCCATAGTGGCATACCATAATCAGGTGGGTCTGGCCTTCGTTGTTATGGCTACAGCGCTGACCACAAGGTTGTGGACGCTCGCTGTTCATCCTTAAAGAAAAGACAAGTCGCAGGACCTTCTGTCGTGACTCCTGGAACTTGACACCAAGTTTTTGGCTCAATATAAACACTTAAAAGTATACTAGGTCAAATTTAGCAACACGTATTGGAACCATTGCATGTTGCAGCCGGATATACCTGACCTCACCCGTTCTTGCTCTGTGTTTTGGAGAACCAGTTGGCACCAAAAGTCAAAAAAGATGTTTATTTTGTCCTTTGTGGGCTATTGTAAAAACAAAAATTTCCAAAAATCTCTCCACCCCAGAGAGGCTCATGGGATTGTACACTAGGAAAAAGTTAGATTTAGTAATGCTCAATTCAATTTCTGCATAAATAATGCAGACTTCAGGGTTCAGTGCACAATAGAAATTAGACTTTTATTTAAGGTTAAATCCTAATCAAAACGTACATGTACTGCATTTCCTCTTTCTGGTGCAAAAGAAAAGGATATTTTAAGACAAGCCTTAAAAAGAAAAAAAACAACTATCTTTGAGGAAAAATGAGCAGAGGATCTCTGAGGTATCCTATGATCCATCATATGGAGAATTTGCTTAGTCAGTGTATCTGCGCTCTGTCGGCTCCTGACGGGGGAACGTTTACTCATCATTTCTAGATTTCCCTCATGTTTTCCCCCTTTTCTACTGCATGACTCGTATCTGACAGTTGTTGTTTTCAGCTGGTGGCAAAAAAAAAAAATGGCAGAAAGTCTAAATTCATCAATCGTGTTCTGGTAAAAGTTACATGAAAAAGCAGATTCCCCCCCAAACCTTGTGATAGTTGGTAAACAGCACACAGCAAAGCCAAACACTGAGATGTATAATTAACATGAATGTAGGGAAAGTTCCAAGCTCTTTGCTAATGCTTTACACTCATTTTATTTGCTTTAACTCACACTGTTAATTACCCGACGGGGGACTTGCCGAAGTGTTTGTGTGTTTTTGGAAAAAGTGATATCTGTCGTCTGTCTAATTGAATTTATTGACGCCGCGTCTCCGCTGCTGGCGGAAACCTAATTTGGCTTTAGACATATTTAATTGGAAACTTTATCTAGGTTACTGTTGCAAAGTTATAATGATAGACAGACACTCAGACTAATTAGAAATTAATCTTTGGTGCACGGTTACGTTCACTTTCACTCATTTCTATCCAAAGTGACTTGCAAGTGAGGAATACCACTCCACTTGAATACAACAGGAGAACCCGGAGCAAGGACTGAAGTACTAAATAAATCTGTTCAATAAGACAAAGTGAAAATGATCAGGGATGAAGTGTGAATTACCAGGCTAGCACGGCAGCGGTGTTAGGAGAGTAAATGTGTCTGCAAGAAGTACATGAAAACAAAAAAGCGCTCCAAGGCTCTGAAGGGATTAAGTAGATTGTTCCTGTTGGGAATGAATCCTCCTTCCTTGTTTCCTTATGTTTCCCTGCTGTTTTTCCCCCTATATTGTTTATCTATGTTTTTGTTTGAGCACGGATTTCTGATTCCAGTTCTCCCACTGCAGACTTTGTCCGTCCTACATCAATACGATGTGTGTATGTTCTTTTTTTTTTTTTAAAAAAAGAAGCTGTTTTCAAATAATCTACCCCCATACTAATACACCAAAACCCTGTTGTGTGTGTGTGCTGCAAACAAGGAGTGGATTCTGTCTCCTGCTGTAGCTGTCGTCCATTCACAGAGTTTTACTAATGAGAAGCAACAACGGTGAGAAGTAAGAACAATGCTTTAGTCATGACCCCTGGGTCACTCCAGGAGCGATTGTAGGATTTTTCTGTTTTTCTTAACCTTGGATTTTTATATTCTGGGTTGTTTTTTTTTTATCTTCCTTGTGTCGTGTTAGTTTCTTGCAGAGGTGCAGTCTACGTGGTATGCAGGTATACACCACATAGTGAAAGATAATATAGTGAAAGATAATACTCACTACAGTAGACCACCTGTTTTTTTTTATTTTACTTCCCGTCCTGTCCTCTGATTCTTTCCTCTCCTCTTATGAGTTTCACCTGCGTTGAGTCTAATTCGTCTCTTCGCTCCCCAAAAGTCTCTGTCAGTTCATGTTCCTTTTTGTTGACAGCTGATGGTTGAGCTTCAGCCATTAAAGGGAAACTCCTGTATTTTTCCACCTGGGCCCTATGTTTTTAAATATAGGTGAATAGTACTTACAAAAAGTTTGTTTTTGCCAATAAATGGCCAGTATTGTTATTGTAAGAGTCTTTCAACATTACCAAGGGCGTAGGTTTTGGTTAAAAGACTGGTGGGGACACTGTGCTCTCTCTATCTTGTCCCCTTCTCTGAATCACAGTGATATTTCTGCTCGGCTTCTCCAAATATTGGTGGGGACATGACTTTGAGTGACAAAAAACAAGCATTTTTATGGAGATAACTCAAAATGGCACTGTTTTCCCGTTGGATTACGCCGTCTGACACAGCTGCCGCCCGAGGCGATCTACTTGACCAATTATGAACGTTTTTGTAAGTACTATTCACGTACACACACGGCCACATTTATAAACATAGAGCCCAGGTCGAAAAAATACCCAAATTCCCTTTTAAGAACCAGTCAGGGAATGAGTGTGGGTAACTGCATGATTGTTCCCAAAGGTTTCTGTTTGTGAAATACTACAATGAAATGCAGAGTTTCGAAACAAACACAGACCCTGCAGCAGTGTTCAACTTCAAAGGCCGGGGTAGCGTGGACCTCAGCCTCAACCTTCAGCCACTGTTGCTGTCAAGTCGAGCCTGAATCAATATTTACAGATGTTCTCAGACAGACAGACAGACAGACAGACAGGCAGGTAGACATTGTACAGCCAAAGCAAAACGCTAAGTTGTACAGTTGTAGCTGTCTTCTTTGTTTTGCAGGTTTTGTGACTTTGCCTGATATCACAGACTGCCACACTCACTCCTGTTTACTTGTGCTGAGGACAGTCGGCTCCTTTACATCTGCCATGATCCGTCTGCTTCACTGAGTTTGAATTTAAATTTATTGGATGTCTGCTTGGCTGCTTTGCCACCTGTCAACTGTCTGTTAGATCCGTTTTTGTTTTTGTTTTTTGCAAGTCAGAGTGCTGGAACCACTCTGCCACCCCCATTCAACTCAACCTTGTTGCATTGTTCACTAATCTAATCTATAAATAATCTATAATTAGATATGTCAGTAAGCAACATGTATAATTATGGGCTGACAATAAAAGTTCTACAGTTGATTTTAATGCAATCACTTGTATTATCAACTACATGTTGGCTTATTGTGCAAATAATGATCCATTATATTGACTCTATTGTGCAGACGTTGGTTGAAACCCATTAAACGCTCTCAGCTCTTTCTCCTTCACATCCTGTTTCTACATTCACTTCATAATGTAACAAAAAGGAAAAACATGATGTATTAAGTATTCAAAAACAGCTTTAATTACTTTATTTCTCCCACTTTACCTTCCCCCAATAGACAGAAGTTGGTAAATACCTGGCCTCCATAACAGGCTACTACCTGTTTCTACAAAAAATATTTGCTTGCCGTTATCTGGACCGACGATGACTGACTTTGGACACTTTATCTTATCATCCGTTGGTTTCAGGAACTTAATATGGTTACTGTGTCAACAGAGAGAGTTCTAGTTCATGTTTATTAGCATTTGGTATTGAGACATTATCAACAGTGACATCGCCAAGTGCCCTGCCCAGACACATGCTCTTGCTCCCAACGTGGCTACCAGAAGGAAAAGCAAAAAGATTAAACTAATAAAATCAATGCCAGCTTAAGTCTCTAATATGTCCCTTTTATACAGCTATTTCCAGCTGGAAACAGTAACTGAGTAATAGAGGCCATGTACGTCATTATGTCTCTATAAGCTAGTACATCGTATTGAATCAGTTTCCTGTTGACCTTTGCATCACAGAAAAACAAACGTTGATTCTGCATGTTTCGTACTTGCTATGTTGATCGTGACATACATTAGATCGAGTATGTGTTGTCTGCCATCGTATGATTTACGTCAACAGTACTGCAGTTTGTACGTCGTCTCCTTCTACTTCCGGGTCAAAGTCTGGGTTGAAATTTTAGTGCAGGAGTAATTGGACTATGAATCACATTACCCAGGTATGTTAGTCCGACTAAGACTAGCTTGATTTTAGTCATCTCCTTCTACTTCCGGCTCGAAGACCAGGGAGGAAACTCTAGTGCATGTGTAGAACACCAAGTCTGACTCCAGTCCGACTAAGCGTATACATGCAGGAGTAATTGGACTATGAATTACATTACCCAGGTATGTTAGTCCGACTAAGACTAGCTCTATTTTAGTTGACTAATGTGTTTACATGACATTAACTAAATTACCGTCTTAGTCAGACTAAAATTGGACTTTTAACATGAATGTAAACACACTAAATTAAGCTCCCGTCTAAATGGTGATAGTAGTTTGGTAATGCATGGTGACTGCTGCTGACCCGGACCTGGTAACATCTGTCCTATTAAGAGGACAATCCAAAATACTCCTCACAGTTCACACCGCGCTGTTTGTTGTTCTTTCGTCTCTTATCACTTTTATGTGAGACGTAATTACACTCGCGAGGATACAATATATCCTAAACAAGCAGGCCCCCCTTTGTTCTGGCGCAGCGGGGCGGGAGCAGCCACCAAAAACATTTTACATCAAAGACTTTGAGCTTGCCTGTGGAGGAGCTTCTCGGGTTGTCTCGACAGGATACGGCAGCAAATAAAATTCCTAATTATGTGCGTGAAAATGTCATTTGATTTAATTGTTCTAATTACTTTCCAAACCAAACCAAACCCCCCCCCACCACACGCAATTACACACCTGTGTGCATGTACAGTAGCACCTCAGAACCTCATCCTATTCCGTGGGCATTTTGTCTGATCCTATGTCACGTCAGATAAAAGCTTTTGTGAGCCCGCCCATTTCAAATTGAGCCTATTATTGTAATGTATTTGTATTAATGTAATGTGGTTCTGGATTTTGAATGTACGTCATTGTGAATGACTGAGTGAATGAAAAAAGTGTCTTTCTCTTTCAGAGGAAAATCTGTCACTGAAGTGTGACTTTTTTTTAATTATGTTCAAGTACCTTCTTGTTTAAAAATAATGCTGGGGGTTTGAGACATTAATGGAAGTATCTTACTTTGAAGCACACGCCAAATGAGTTCACACAAACACAGGCATGCTAAATCTCTGTATTTAATTATGTCATGGAGTTTTAGAACTGTAACCAAATGAGTTGAGCCTGGCAGCTCCACATGATTCTCTCCGTGTCTCTCTGTATGGCGGTGTTTAGATCTTGTGTCGCCCCGGTGATATCCCTGTATGTTGTGTCGTACATGTTCAGTGTCACTACAAATTGGAAAAAAAAATCAAGTACACCTTTGAGGTGCTCATGCACAGCAAACAAAGTGGAAATAGGCTGCACTCGTACAGTGCACTTAACAACCTGCTCCAACCTCTGAGTCACAGCCGTATGGAAACACCTGGGTCTGACTGTGGACCTTCTATTTCTTCTCTGTTCTATTTGTGCAGTACATGTGTGGCATTTCACTTTGCTTTCACCACAGTGTCACCCTGCTGAGATGAAAAACCCCTCCTGCTCTCACCTTCAGCCAGCCTGCATCACGGTGCATGCTTAGGTTATGTTGCCATTGCCAGAGAAATTCAGAATATTGCAGAGAAGTAATGAAACACATTTAGTGCTTAGTGCTTATACATACCTAACTGTCAAATCCTCCTTATAATTTATTTATAAAGCCCCGGTTGGAACAAGGGCCTTTCTGCATAGAGTTTGCATGTTCTCCCTGTGTGTGCGTGGGTTCTCTCTGGGTTCCTCCCACAGTCCAAAAACATGCAATGTGGGGATTAGGTAAATTGGACACTCTAAATTGACCATAGGAGTGAGTGTGAGAGTGAATGGTTGTTTGTCTCTATCTGTGTGTGGCCCTGCGATGGACTGGCGAACTGTCCAGGGTGTACCCCAGCTATCGCCCGATGTAGCTGAGATTGGCACAGCACCCCCCGCGACCCTCTGGTGGAGGATAAAGCAGTAGATGACTTTCTTCTCCTCTGGTTGAGATGTTTTTGAGAGAATTAGTGAGGCTTTTAAGGTTTGGTCATGTTTGCAACAAGACCTCCTACCCCTCAATACAACCCATAGGTACAGTTTTAGAGCAGCGGTGACAGTAAGTTTAGTTATACAATCGCTAGGGGCAGCTACTGTATAAAATGTACTGGGTTGTAATTCTCAATATTTGGCAATTTTGACCCATAGCTGCAGCTCGCTGTGTCTGACTAAATCTGCTCACAACGCATGAGTTGCAGTGCTCCGGGTATGTTACTGGGTGGTTGGCAGTGGGTGGCGCAACAAACCAAAAAAATAAATAGAGTTTGCGGCCTGCAAATGAACGTACCGGCTGCGCTGTTGTTGGTACATGCTGACACACTGTGGTTGTTTTATAAGATAAATTGTTATGTATCCTTTATATAGTCCTCTTTATCCGCTGAGATTGGCACAGCACCCCCCCGCGACCCTCCTGTTGAGGGTAAAGCGGTAGAAGATGGATGGATGGATTATAGACATGGATTGACAGGATTGAAGATAGTTTACTGGTTCCCGTTCTTTCTGTGTAAAGTGAATTCAGTTGCTTTTCCGAGCTGCACTGAATAAATACATAAATAAATAATTTAAGGTTATGGTAAAATCGGCTACAGTACATGCATGCAGTCGCCTTGGGTGGCCCGAAGTGCTGTGTTCTTGCCGCCTTTGATGCCGTTCTACGAGTAGCACACAGTCAAACAATCAGCGGTTGGTCCAGTGCACACTGCAGAGCTGATTCAAGTCCTCGCTGGCTTGGCCACCGCTGATTTCTCTGTATCTGGTGAGTTCTACCCACGGTGAGCCTTGATCATAGACATCATGTATCAATGATCGACTATTCACGGGTTTCTTAAACTGGGGTTAGGCTGCTAAAATAAGACAATTAGCAGGATTGCTGTTGTCAGCAGTTGGTCTGCTCTGTCTCTCTTTAAATCAGTCGTTTGGATGATCTGATTGATGAAATAAATGATTTTTGAGCAGTGTTTTTAAAAGTTTTTAAAAGTAAGAATCCGTGATGTGCCAGAAATGGCAGAAGTCAATCTATAAACACATTCAAAGGCTTAATCTTGAAGAAAACCACACTGGGTGCCACTTCTGCCACGTTATAAGGTGTGCTTTGTACCTAATAAAGTGGTTCCAGAGTTGCATCATTTTCGTTTTGTTGGGGTGATTCAGGCTTTTTCCATTCTGTTTCCCTGCTGATTTTTTCCATTTCAACACTCTACTTCTATTTTTGTAGTTGTGTAATTGTAAAGTAGGTGTATTTTTTTTTTAATCGCCGTAACATATTTTGTACATTCAAACTGCACGACAAATTAGCTTCAGTTTGCTTTTCAGAAAGTGCTGAAATGCCTCTCAAAATGTGCTATTCGGTCGCTCCGTGTCTGTGCTTGTATCATGACGTTTCCATTCTCAGCTGCTCGGCAGCCAGGTGTTTGGGCTGCAAGCCAGGAATACTTAGTATGGGTTTTTCTTCAGAGGGTTTCTACTTATCTGGTTTTTGCAGACAGGTTTTCAGTTAGCAAGCGAGCCACTGATACAGACTATGTGAGGGTACAGTACTTCCATGATGTGTGGCGATAGAGGCTCTGCTTACCTTTTGCTGGCAAGGCAGGTTTGCCGGCCAGGTGACCGAGTGAAGCGTTTTGCACTGCACCGTCTGATAAGTATAATGAAACCGCCGAAGGAATTAAGTGGATTTCACGGACAATTCTCCATGCAAGTCGGACGTGAGGGAAAACATTAGCATTCTATGGGATGTTTCTGGTGCACAGAGTGTTAAAACTCTTTTTATTATTACTCAGCCTGTAATTTTCCCACCCAATGTGCATTTGGATAACGTTATTAGAGATATTTAAAGATGGTGCTGCGTAACTTTTGGTGTCTGTGGTGACACAGGGTGAGCATACAAATGATGTAGCGTCGTTTCTGTTTCACAAAGACCAGAATATTACATTAAACACACGAACAAGTGGTTATCAAGAGCTGTAATTGCTTAACTGTAAAACTAAATAAGAGTTTCATCTGCCCAGAAGATCTGTGCGTCATCGAGGAGCAGGTTCCACTCTTTTATTCATTTTTTTTAAAATTGGATTACACTTGTAGAATGTGAGTTAGTTGTGTTCACGTCCCTCCGTCCCATTTTTTCAGGGCCACTCTTGAATCGCCGTCCCCTTCTTCGCTTGAATTAGCTCGACCCGTTTGACTTTTTCCTCCTTCGTTTCTCATTGCATCCGTCTCTGACTCAACGCTTTATTACTTTTCTTTAAAAAATAAAGAAAAAAAAGTAATAAAACCTGATGTCAGCGGTGCAAAAGAAAATGAAGTTTGCATTCAAGCAAACTGTAGAAGCAAGTGGATAAAACTAGAACGGATCAAATAAGGTCTTAAAATCCTTTTCTGCTTTTCACTGAATTCATTTTGCTTTATTTCGTCACATGCACAGGGATACAGAGTAACACAGGCCGTGGACGGACGAGGAACACGTCCTGTCTCATCCAGACACAATAGACTAAAGTCTAAAATCTGTTTGTCCAAAGTTAAGATTTTAAAATTTGAACAAAATGTTTTGTTCATCAGCAGTCGCGCCTAAAACCCTGCAAGGTCTAAAGAACAGAAACAAAAAAAACAGAACTCTACACCATTTCCATTACTTAAATCCAATCCACAAAATACCACTAACTCTTATGTTATGGAAGCAGAAATGTAGCGCTGTGTCATTTTCCCCAAATGTGAGTGTAAACATGTTTACCTGTGATATTTTAGGGATGTGTGTAAAGAGCTGCAATTTAAAGAGGAAGGGAAATTGAAAAGAAAAAAAAAAAATCCACTGATGGATGGCTCTTAGAAAGGCACGCAAGTGTATACGAGAGCAGCTTTTTCTGCTGCTTCTTTCTTTGTTATTACTCATTAAGTTCCAGTCTTAACACATCAGCTTGCTGCTGGTTCAAATTATAGAATCCCTCTTCTGCAACACTAGCTCGAAAACTTAGAAGGTTCCTCACTTCAAAATAAACCTTCATGGGGAGACACAAAATGCAGCAAAACTACTCTATAGTGTCCGATATGTCAGGCCTTTATTGTCAATTGCCATTTCATTTTTACTTTTACATGCATATTACCAAAAAGTTTGAATTTAAGTTAATATTTTAACTGGAATTACCTGTTTGTAAAATGTTAGTCCATGTCTGTCATTTCGTTTTCCCCATTTCATTTGAGTTGGGCACAAATTCATTGATGACCATTGTTGGTTAGAATCAAAGGATAGAAAATATAGCAGAATTAGAATTATTAGTGTGCAGAAACAAAAAAAAGAGGGAAAAAGAAAATGAGAATTTCTATTGCGAATAATGATTATTGCAAAAAGGTCCGCCCGGGGTTCAGACATAAAAAAGCTATTGGCTTTGCTGACTAAAATGTTCGAGAGAGTAAAGATATGGAGAAAATAAGCCTTTAGAACTCCAGAATCCCTCACCACAGGGATCCGTGTTTAGAGACAGTATAAAGGAAATGCTACAATACAGAATAATATTTGTTCAGTTGTGGCACAAATGAAACAAAAGTCCCTAAACTCTTCTCTCTCTCTGTCTCAGATTCCTTCCTTGGCTCCTTTATCAAACTGCAGTTCCATGTGAACTTGTATTGCTGTCATGTTTCTAATCTGCTGTCTTGTTGTGACACATCTACTAAGTTGATTGATCTGAAAACCAATTACCAGCAGGGACACAAGGCAAACAAAGGAAACTTCAGTTTTTGGCCAGAAAAGCCTGGATAAGAGTGAAAAACCGAGAAATACTGTAAATCACTGACTAAAAGTCAACATTTTAGTGTTTTAATCCCATATGTTGCTTGAGATGTCGCCTACTACTATGAAAAAAAACACATTTTCCCATTAGGTCTATTGGATTTTAGAGGTTGCTATGCCCTTGAATCCACTTTGAGATTTTTGATGACATCATATCGGTCCTTAAAAACCTCGGCCTGACAGAGTGACACCACCGAGCGTGGCCAGGCAGTCTGTCAGCTCTGTTTGGATTAGTGTTTTGCTGTTGCACTTAAGTGTTTGCTGGCAGGATGTCTCTGCTCTACTGGTGTATGATCTCCAAGCACTTCTTCTTGGTATCAGGACATCTCAAGAGACACAATCTAAAAGAGATTTGGGAGATCAGAAAAACCACAAGCCTCCCTCCTCTCTTGGCATCAATTCACCATGTTTTATTGTTTATCTTCTTTTAATGTTTCATTGTGGCACATATTTTTATTTCTGATTTTATTGCCGTTCTATTTTTTTTGTATGATTTGTGCAGCACTGTGGACAGTCTGAGTCAACTTTGCCTCGACTCAGTGCTGCGTGATTCATTCGATGCCCCCGCCCCCCAACCTGACTTACCACTCAGATGCATCCGCTCCATCAGATTGTGTTTTCCCCGGTCTCTCCCTCGTCTGCAGCTCCCTGGCGCCGTGTATCAGTTCAAACATCCATGGCCTCAATCCAGAAATGTCCTCCTCCTCATCATCATCGTCATCATCATCATCATCCTCTTCCTCAGAAACAACATCACTCTCAGCGTCCTCTTTGATTAACAACACAGATTAAGCAACGGTGGTGGCAGCCGAGAGTATAGGCTGTCTTCCATGTTTAGCTGTGTCATGCTGTGTCATTACTCGAAATGCCCATCGCTATGGCAACGCAACACGACATGGCCATAGTCAGACTAAGACAGGTGATGGGACAACTTGCCACGTTCGAGTACACATGCGGAGGAGAATATCGTCTCTTTCTACACCTGGGTCAAAGAACGCCAAGTCCGACTCCAGTCTGACTAAGCGGATACATGCAGGAGTAATCGGACTATGAATCACAGTATCCACGTATGTTAGTCCGACTAAGACTAAGACCCATTTTAGTCGGACTAACGTATTGAGATGAAATCAGGAGAACCGAATAATTGTCTCAAAATCGGACTTTTAACAAACTGTCTCACAGCTTGCTTTAACCAGAAATACATAAATATGTCACGAGAATTTTAAGTAGGTGTCATTTTTAATTGGTGAGCCTTTGGTTAAGTAGTTAAAATGAGTTTGTTCTCAGTGACGGAACTGTTTTCTGTGAGAGTGAGCATCTGTGTCCAAGGCTGGTTCACATGTACCTCATTAAACCACACCAACAAAAACCCCAAAACCCTGAACTTTCCCTTTAACAAGTGAGGTTTGCATTTTTGCAATGAATAAACCGTTCGAGCAACTCTTGCTGCAACAAACTGGTGCTGCAACAAGTATAAAATCAGAAAACAGTCGAGTTCCTTTCCTTTTGAAGGACAGCCGC